>NC_134234.1:261978092-262281123 GCF_965152275.1 Natator depressus
TACAGTAACTCTTCACTTAATGTCGTAGTTATGTTCCTGAAAAATGCAACTTTAAGTGAAATTGTTAAAGGAATCCAATTTCCCCATAATGTAAATGGAGGGGTTGGTTCCAGGAAAAATTTTTTTGCCAGACAAAACTCTCTCTCATAATATACACACAGTGCATATGTTTTAAACAGTTTAATAGTGTACACAATAATGATGATTGTGAAGCTTGGTTGAGGTGGTGAAGTCAGAGCGTGGAAGAGGGAGGGATATTTCTCAGGGAATGCCTTCCTGCTAAACGATGAACTAGCACTCAGCTCAACCCTCAAGGGTTAACACGTTGTTAATATAGCCTCACAACCTACAAGGCAGCAGGAATGGAGGAAGGAGACACATCATGGCAGAGAAAGTCGTGCATTGCCCCTTTAAGTATGCTGACCCCACTCTAAGTACGCTCTTTTAAGTAGATCAGCAAGTTGACGGCAGCAGCTGCTGCCAGCAAGCTCCCTCCATTGGGACCCTGTCATGTCTCCCGTCCCACTCTGTGGAGATGAGGTACCGGGGGGGGGGGCAGCAGACACCCTAACAATAGCACCCCTCTTTCCCCCCCCCCCCCCCCCTTTGCACAGCAAGCAGGAGGCTCCTGAGAGCAGCTCCAAGGCAGAGGGCAGGAGCAGCACACTGCAGTTGGGGGAGAGGGACAGCTGAACTGCTGGGCGGCTGCCGCACAGCGAACTTAGGGGGGCTGCTGGTCCACCCTGGTTCCAAGCCCCCACCAGCTAGCTCCAATAGGCTGCTCTTTCTGCAAGCAGTGGACAAAGCAGGGAGCTCTGCCAACCAATGTTACGAGGGAGCACTGCACAACTTTAAACAAGCATGTTCTCTAATTGATCAGCAACGTAACAATGTTAACCGGGATGACATTAAGTGAGGAGTTATTGTACAAAGCTTTCGACTGCAGAATATTTGCCATATGTTTAATGCCAGTTCAGATAAGCCTTTGTGTGGGCACTAGCCTGAATATAGTCTGTTACTAGCATAGCTTCTTAGTGCTTTGTCATTATTCAAGGTCCAGTTCTGCCAGCCTTAAACTTAGTGATATCAGTGATTTTAATAGGATTACTTATGAAATTTAGTATCTTACGATGCAAGGGTGGCAGAATTGTGCCCTAAGTCATTGAATTTAATAAACTTTGAATACCTTTGTTGGCCCAATGAATGATAAAAATCTGTACTTGGATTTAAAGTATTCTGTAAAACAGTCTGTTTGAAACTGCTTTCTAAGGGAAACTGACCAGGAGCAAAGGGAACTGGCATCAAATTTTAGTTTAGGTTTACCAGTAAGCCTAGCTTTTACTTTTGAAGGATTTACTGTATATAAAGACTGAAAACTGAAGTTTTCTCTACATTGAATAAACCTGTAGTTTGCTTTAAATTCTCTTGAGGTCAGGGGAAGAATAGAGTTACTTGCATAGATTTCTTTTTTAGGAAGAAGAGCTGAAAAAAGCCATTTTAGTGGTGTTTGCAAACAAACAGGACATGGAGCAGGCCATGACTCCCACAGAAATGGCAAACTCACTTGGCCTACCAGCTTTGAAGGACAAAAAGTGGCAGATTTTCAAAACCTCTGCAACCAAAGGCACTGGGCTTGATGAGGCAATGGAATGGTAACTGTTTAACTCAAGTCTTGATAACTAATGCTGTTATAATGTTCCTCAAAAGGATCTAACATTGGATATTTTTGGTGCTAATTTTAACTTTTTCCAAGTGAACAAAGCATGAGCCCATAGGCTACATGATTATTCCAGGGCACCATGCACAACTTCTCGGCATATTGGAAATGGAGTCTTCAGTAAATAAACTCACTTAATTTTTTCCTTAGGTTGGTGGAGGCCTTGAAGAACCGGCAGTAAAAACAACCTTGCCATGTGATGGTTAAACACATCCAAGCTTCCCTTTCGTCAAGCAAGTTAATGCCACGTACTGTAAATAGGACTGAGGGAATTGACTGTTGTAAAGGGGGCTGACTTGTCTTGTAAACATACACTGAACCAACTGAATGTCTGTCTGTATTATATTAAAATACTCCTTCCTTGCTCTTCTGTGTTAAGGTATGTACTTATGTTAATTTGTATGGAAGACTTAATTGACAATAGACTGAGACAGGTTAAAATAAATTTTTGTTATGAATTTTAGTAGCATCACCTATTTTATTCATGTAAACACTAAAATCTTTGAAGTCTAAATATTTGTTATGTGCATGTCCCACACTTGAAGCCTGTCACCTGTTTTGAGCTACTTTTAGAGTGCTGTTAGAAACTCAACGGAGCATTAGTGCTCACTCTCGTAGACCATCCCCACTTCTTAGCCATGAGTTGAAAAGCCCACCTGGAGATGAGGAAAGTCTACTTTTGAAATTAGTATTTAGGTGTTCAGAGCTAGAATCTCAGCTGCAGGATATATCTAGCAGTCTTCCAGATTTGAAGCAAGTGCAGGGTTTTTTGTATTTTAACACATGATGGTAGCAAGTTTTGTTTGAGCAGGTAAAATATTTTTCAAAGATGCCGTCCCACAAATGTTAGTATTGCTCAGTCTTAGAGGCTAGGATTGAATGTCACCTTACGTAAGTGATAAACTCCCTATAGCTGTGCACGCTAGGTATTTAATGTGATGTCCAGATGACAGGAGTGCTCATTACCCTACTTTGCACCATTTCAAGTTGGGGATGGGTGAAGTAGCTTCCTTCTCTTTTTGTGTTAGGAGTAGTTCTCTCCCTTGGCAGCTGGCAGAACCTTGCTCCTTTCTGTGGTCACATTGCAAAGTTAAGTGATTATCAACTGCCCTTGTAACTACCAGAGTATTGGATGTAGCTGCCCTCTGCTGTTACCGCTGTTCTCTGTATTCATCCTTAACCCACAGAATATTTAAGGGACTCGCACGGCTTTTTATGGTAGATCTCATGTGCGCAGCATACCTGAAAGATCAGGGCGGAACACTGAACAACAGGTGCTTTCAAGCATATTTAATTAGAAAAATGGACAGTCTTAATATATTAAACTGTACATTCATGTGTTCCATATTTTACTCATGCACGGCAAGTCAGCCTGTAGCATTCTCTGCATGAAAGGAGAGCAAACAGCTTGATGGTTTTTATATAAGATCTGTGCAGACTTTACAATTAATTACAAATAAATACATTAAGAATGAACTCATGTAAAAAAAGAGAGGCTGTAGCTCTCTACCCTGTGTTAGGTGTTGCTGAGATATTCAGAGCACTGAATTTCTTTCCAAGTAGAGTCCTCCAGTACTGCACAATCAGGTTTATGCGTCAAATATATACATGACCATACAGCTGTTTCCAAGTATGTTTCATTCCACCATTGCTAAGTCTTTTAGCGCATGGCTTCTTGGTTTCTTTGCCTTGTAGCCAGGGCGCAGGAATTCTATTTTCCTCTTCCTTGCTTCTATTTTATTCTTGTGTTTCTTCAGCTTCTTCCTGGCAGCAATGTCAGGGTTCGCTACAGTCTAATAAAAAGCAGAAATTAATTTTGTGCTTTTCAAGAATATGGTGATGTTTAAAGCGGACATTGTCCCTTTAAAAAATCTTTCTGATCAAGCACCTCTCAAGTAAGGTGCTGCCTTTAAAATTTCTAGTACTGTTTTCTACTAAAAGGGCAATCAGAGTTGAGAATAAAGTCTTACCTGCAGTGCTCTCTGTTTTTTCCTGATAGCCCTCTTCTGACTAGCCTGTTTCTGCACAGAAGCAAAGGCAAGTGAAAAGGTCTCCAGGCCAACTAATTTCTTGAGCAGTTCTATGATTTCCTGGGAGAGGTTCTTCAGTGTTGGATCTAGTAAAATAAAGAGATGACTTCTTAAGTCCTCATTCTGAAACAGTCTACTTAGAGAACTCTGCTTGTACATTACTGATTTCTCTTCCATTTGCATGAAAACACAAACTCTTAAAAGCGAAAATTTGTCTTTGGTGCTTATTTTCCAAGGGCCTAACCTGCATGTAACATTGGAACTTACCCCCAGACAGCATGTTTCCTGTAGAAATGAATTGCACATTAAGCAGTGTTCAGGAACGTGTTAAACAGGAGTTGCACTAATGTCTTTTTTTGGCCATTTTTCAGTGAGCCACAATGGACAGAACTTATTCAGGAGTGTCATGGGAGGGGGAAACAACTAACAAGGGCAGAAACAACTAAGGAACATTTCATATACTTCAAGAAGTGTAGTCCTGCCTCCAGATCGTAGCGCTTCATATTTGTAATAAGCTTGCCTATTTCCCAACTCCCCATCATAGCTCTGTGTGCGCCACGCCTCATGGTCACCTTCTTTGTCAGTCAGTCTGGTTATATCACCTTTCCCTCTGCATGAGTCCCCTTCCTCCATCTCATGTTCTCACCTGCTCCACTATCCATATATGCTTTAGCTTCCACTCCCTGAATGAAGGCATCTGGGTGTGAGGAGACAATGTGAATTGACAGAGGGTGTTTGGATTGGGGCTGTCTGCATGGACAGTGCAAAGCAGAACAGACCCAGTGCCATTTCCTTAGTGGGGTTTGGCAATTACCTTGTTCTGCGTAGGTGCTACTCAGCTCTCTGTGCAGAGGCGTGATGATTGTTGGAAGGTATGGCTTGATCCTGTCTTTCCCAAGATCCACTGCTACAGCTCCAAGGAACTTAAAGATGCAAGTTCTCTGAAAGTACAGACATGCCAGAAATGAGAGACTGGAAGGGAAAAAAAACCACAGCTGTGGTTCTCAAACTTTTTTTTCACAGACTACCTGAAAATTGTTGAGGGTCTCGGCGGACCACTTAATGAACTTTCCAAATGTTGTTTGTACCATTAGCTAACTATTGTAAAGTGCTTTGGATAAAAGCGCTAGATATAAAAAAAAAAAACAAAACATTTTTTGTTCTACAAATAAAAGTGCACAACTCCTATTTTAATAGCAGTAGCCTTACCTTTCTAAGGGGATGGATGTGCCGTCTCTCCCCAGCAGCTGCAGCCCGGGAAAGTCACCTCTTTCTCTCCCCACCGCAGCCGTGCACATCCCAAATTCCCCCCTCCATGTACCCCCTATTCCTCAGCATCTGGTCCATGCACCTCATTAGTGGAGCCACACAGATGGGTGGCCCTTCATTCTCTCGTATGCTTCTGCCCAGGTGCACACCTTAGAGGGAACTACCCACGGCCCACCGACCACAGTCTGAGAACCTCTGCCCTACCAAACTGTCACCATGAGCTGTGTGGCAGGTAACACTTGTGACCCTGGCTAAGGGAGAGAGGGTGCGTTCTGGTGCTTCATGGGAGTGATGAGGGCGGAGCCTAGCGCCCCAGGCAGAAAGAGGAAGATGGAACTTTCCCCTACGTGCCTGTCTGGACACTGAGCATTTGTTCCAGGACACACACGGCTCCCAGCATAAAGAACAAACATTCGTGGAGCATCCTGACTGACCAATTCATTCAAAGTTAAAAAACACTAATGTAGAGAAGGTGGAGGCCTGGGAATGAAAGGAGCAGAGGTGGGGAAAGAAGGTAGAGCAGGAAGCAGAGGGAGGGAAGGCAGAGCAGAGAAACAGAACACGGACTCTCTACAGCAGCAAGCTCCATCTCTTGCTACTCAGAAACTTTTATTCCTCCTTAGCCTAGCACCCACCTCCAGCACCTGCCTCCCAGCAGGCACCCCAAGCTAGTTTCTGAGGGGCTAAAGGACAACATTGGTAGGCTTTCCACCGAGCAGCTCCCAATGCTGTCAAATGGAGGGAGGGACAACACAGTTCTTACCTTCACAGGGTTTTTAGGGGAATATGCTGCTTCTCGTTTTGCCATCAGAGAGAGTCTTTTCATCACCCACAACACTGTGGCTGGTCTGCTTTTCTCTTCTGCTTCGCCTTCCTTCTCTTCCTGAGCAGATGCTGCCTTTTCACCTTCGTCTTCAGAAGCATCCTCCTGCCCTCCCATTTCATAATCTTTGGTCTCCTCCCCTTCCTCTGAATCTGGGACCAGAAGGTAGAGAACTCTGGCCACAAACAACAAGTTCTTTATAACCTTCAACAGTGAAAAGAAAAACCAATTGAGCAGCCAGTACGGACCCTGGGGCATGAAGGAGGCAGGTGAGAGGTTGGGATTATCAAACCCAAGGGAGTGCAATTCATGAAGACGGCTGCACACAGCAAAGCAAGTTTTGCACTTAGAATGCGGACACCCCCCTTTGGGCCCAATCCAAAGACCATAGAAGCCAATGGAAAATTCCCGTGGGCTTTGGGATCAGGCCGTTTGAGAGGAAAATGTATTAAGGCCAAACAGTTCAGAATTATGCCATAGCACATATCAGAGAGTTATCTCCAGCGCCCTTACAGAGGCTGCCCTGGGAGCTGGTGGGGATGCTATGGTCATGCCCACATTCTTCCCCTGGAGATGGCTAGCGTCCATAGCAGCGCTCAGAGGGAGCAGGCTCTATGTCTAGCCAGGGCCAGCAGTGGGAGTGCTCCTTGTGGCCTGCCCAACCTAGAACAGAATCTGGCTCACACTGGGTGGATCTAAGCCAATTCCAACGGACATCAGAACTTCAGCTCAGCTATATAACTCAAGCTGAGTGCAGAAGGATCGGTTCACAGCAAGCAGGCAGGCTTTGATTCTCCACCCTGTCTGAGCTGTACGTGCAAGGGGGGAGTGAGGTGAGCTGGCTGCAGGGAAGCTGGTTGTAGCTCCATGATTCAGAGATGCCCAGCCCACCATGTGAGGGCTGCACAGGGCAGCCCTGGGAGTTCAGGAACCTTCTGCCGATGAAGGATCTGGTATCACGGAGCCCCACTCCAGCATACAGCCTCCACGCGCTGCTAGGCCTCCTCTGCCTCTCACACTAGATGTGACAGGGCAGCTCAGGTGGGTAGAGGCAGCGCTACTGCCGGCAGATTTACATCAACAGAAAGTTCCTCCGCACAGACAGAATTTTCCACTAGGCCGTTTGCATAAGTGCTGATCTCAGCTGACCAGAGAATCTGGTTCTCTGGCGATATGTTATCTTCACCTCAACGTTCACCATTGCTATGGCATATAGAAAGTGTTCCACTTTCTAGCCAAGAGCACTCATGCTTTCTGTAGGGATAGTGGATTATCCCATAGTTTGGTCTATATCCCCAGCAGTTTGAAACCTACTCAGACTCGTACCTGCTCTCCCAGAGACTGATCCAGGAACTTGGACTGCAGCTGGTGACAGAACGCTAAAGCAAGTTCCTTCATCTGTGGAGAGAAAAGGGAGTTGGAATTCTTTACATGACAGGGAACATGCAGGATGATGACGTAGCCCAAGGGGTTATTTTACCGTCCTACAGAGACAGTTCCCAAAGGCTAACGGGAGGCCCAAACACTTAGACGGGCTAGAATTCTTGCTCAGAGATACTGATCTTCATGGGAGCCTTTTTGCTGATGAGGGTGAGACCTAAGGGAGGCAGTCTGCAATCCTATGGGAGAAGCCTGCCAACGATCAGTACAGAGCAGTGGAGAGCGTCCAAACTTTAAAGACAAATGGGAGACCAGCAACTAATGCTACTTTGCATTGCGACAATCAGAAACACCAGCCAGGCGACAGACACTGGCTCCGGGGGGGAATTAGCAGGAACATCCTTACCTTTTTGTCCAGCTCATCTGTGAAGAACCTGGTCGCTGCTGGCTCCACCGTGGTCTTTTTGCTCTTGCCTGCCTTCCTCTCATTCCATTTGCTAACAAGTTCCTCTGGCTTGTGAGAAGCAAACAACAAGCCAAAAATCTGAGCAGCAGTCAGCCACACCCAGCTGTGCGGGTACCACAAATGGGACTGAACGTGACCTTCAGGGGAAAGAAAAAGCTTTTCAACCAACATAACCCTTTCCATATGAGAGGGGAAAGTACCCAGGCACCTCTGCAAGGTTGTGCGCATGCCCAGCCACTGTTCATGCTACAGTCAGGAGGAGAGTACTGTAAACTGTGCTGATTTGTTTTGAGTTTGACTGCAGGCTTCTGGGCCACCAGCCACTCCAAGCCAGCCCAGGACGGCAGGGAACAAAAGCTGTGGCCATCTGAGAGCCCCCTCCCCTGCATCAGAACAACACTCCAGTAGGCTACAGCAATGCTCCCATCCACGAACAGCCTACACATTAGTTTAAGTGCTGTGGTTTGGAACTCTGCTGTTGAGTATTTTTTTTAAACAAGGGGCTGTTCAGTGACTTCTCCCGTGAGCCGTGTTGAAGGTCTCAGTCCGGTTCTCAGGGGACAGGTGACCACGCTCTAAAATCCATCACCACTGGCAACCTTATAGACAAGCTCAGCAAAGAAGCCAGTGGTTGCCCTTTCTCCCCTAGAGCTTCTATCTCCAGCCACACATTGAAGGACAACAGCGGTGCAGCATGGGGAACTTTGCATCACCTCTGCCCTTGCTGCATCTGTTCCGTGGATGAATTCCGGACCTCCAGGCCTGTCAATGACGCCTGCTGGGATTTCTAAAAAGACCCTTGGAGGCCTGTAGTTCTTTCAGACACAATCCAATACAAGCCCTTTTCAGACTGCGAGAGAAGCAATTAAAAAAAAATACAACCCACCAACGCCACATGCCAAAATGAGTTAGCTTAATGTGTCAGTGCATCACTTACGGCCAATCAATAAAATGGTTTTGAGATGGACCTTCCAAACACACACCCTGTTTAAGAGCTGCTGTGCCACGTGTCACCTGTTCACTGGCTGCTCTTTATGACCTGACAGAGAAAACCATTTTTCTTAGAGAACTGAAAGCTGTACTCTAAGGGGATGTAATTACAGCTGAACAGGCACCAGTCTGGATTACCCAAAACAGTTCTTAGCAACCAGAAGAGAGAGGCAGATCGTTTTCACTGATGGTCTAACCTTTTCTATTAGCATCTGTTCTTTCACTAGTAACTGCCATATATTATAGATGCCTCTTCAAAATGCAAATCCTACTGCACAGATCTTTGTCTGTTTGCATCAGGGCAACCACAACTACACAAATTACCAATAATCTTAGTTCTAATACAGGAGAAAATATTATTCATACTTACGCCAGATATTGCTCAAAATCTCATTATGTTTGGTTAACAGAATAATGTTGCATTCCTTGATTAATTTTATTATCAAAGTAAGAAAACTGAACAACAATCTGTCTGCTGCCTTTTCTTCAGTCTCTTCTGTTATCTAAAAAGAAAAATAAATCAACAAAGAGACAGTTACAATGGCTGGCTAGAATTGTACAGAAGGGCTTATTTTGTATGTTTAATATCTAACTGATGGCTGAAGTCTTCCACATTGACCCCTATGACCGCTTTATATTTAACTATATGAATTTAGTGTAATGAGTCCATTAAAACTGTTTCACAAGGATTCAGTTTCCAAAGGAAGATTGCCTTGTTGCTCGTCTCTATATATATGTACATGCAGGCATATGTACACAAACACACTATATCATTTATAACTAGTACTTAATCCTCTCATGAACTAGGTTTGACTTTATCGGGAGCAGCTGTGAAGCACCCTGTTCCTGTTAGAGTGACACAGTGTAAACTGCATAGTATTAAACTGCTTCCTGCTTTTGATCAGCTCTGCAGCTATCAGCTTGACTGTAGTAAGCCTGCTTATCCACAGGATCATTAGGGATGTACATGTAGTGATTACAGTGTCAGCAACCATGTCAGACTAATCCAGTTGCAGCTGTAGTCGTCTCACATCACCTGGGTCTTCCTTGAGCTCTTCTATCTTGTTCAGCGTTTTGGCATTCCTGATTAAATACATGGCAGCTTCTTTATGACTAGTGATTAGTATCACAAAGTGCTCACCAACTGATCAGAATCAGTGGAAGCCATGTAATCTGAAGCCAAAACAGATGCACTGAACTGACTTTCATCATATAAACCAGTGACTGAATTACAGGAAGGGAATTGTACTGAATACTTTAATATTTTCTATAGGTTAAACGAAGAATCACAGTGCAGTATTGCTGACCTTTCATATCTATGTAAACCTATGGGTTTCTGGGAGTTGATATTCTCAGTGACAAGAACACCATCACCTTGATATTTAGTCTGGTTTTCAATAAATGGATCCCAAAAAGTGTCAGACGCAACATCAGCCCCCTGCCCATTTCTGTGGTTCTACAATCCCCATTTTGTTTAAAGGAGTGTTTCTTCTCTCTTACTGCTGTGGAAGAGCCTCACCCAGACAGGGAGAGCTGACACGCTACACATCAAGTGCTCTCAAATGCGCAAAGTCAACAAACTATAAAAAGAGAAGGTCAGATGGTTTTTCTCTAATCTCTTCCGGTTCCAGTCATAGAATCACAGAATATCAGGGTTGGAAGGGACCTCAGGAGGTCATCTAGTCCAACCCCCTGCTCAAAGCAGGACCAATCCCCAATTTTTGCCCCAGATCCCTAAATGGCCCCCCCAGGGATTGAACTCACAACCCTGGGTTTAGCAGGCCAATGCTCAAACCACTGAGCTATCCCTCCCAATAAAACAAAGGAGACAATCACCATAGTCATTTTACTACCATTATTTTATAGTGCCCAAGAGCATGCTGGGCACCTCGCAGCAGACCTGTCCCTGTCCTGACGAGCTGACAATAGGAATTTCAGATGGGACAATGAGCAAGGGTGACAAAAGTTGGAGAGAGGCTGGGGCAAGAAGAGCTGGCATTTGCAGCAACATGATCGTGTGGTCACTCAGCACAGACATGCATACAGCTTGGTGGTTCTATTAGATTCTCCCACACACACATGCAGACCAACCCCCCTGTAGGCTGACATGTCACATGAGAAGGTTTTCATTTACAGACACAGTGTGATTTTTAAGTTGACAGTGTCCCTTTAAGAACTTCTGTATTGGGCACACGTCTCATCAGTCATGCTGGTCAAGTAACAGGCCCAAAGAGTTTAATCTTTTATTCTTGCCTCCATTATCCTTTTCTCTTCCCCCTCCCACTTATTTATTGCAATTTCCCCAGCTAAACCTGTCTCTTTCCCAAAGTTTCATGCCTGGTCTAATGACTTACATCTTCAAATTTCAGAGGTTCAATTTCTTTTTCGATCAGTGGGAGAACGGCTCCAAGTTGACTTTCGAACGCCACTCCCTCGGCTTCCACGAACAAACCACAGGCCTGGGTGGCTAGCCTCTTGTGTGAGCTCTGCCAACAGAGAGGAGGGCAGAGCAATCATTATGTCTTGATATAATATGAAGAACTCATCACTCTGTAATACAACTCAGCGAATAAGGCACTACATTTTCAGATGTCACTAGTGATTTTGGGTGCCTCTGTTCTGCATACCCAAACTGGGACAATTTTAAAGGAAATTGATTTCCAGAATGTGGGGCACCAATCCACACTCTGAAAATCAGGCCTCTTTATGGTGTCAGGTTGGGAGCCTAAGACACGCAATATCCCTAGTCGTGTGAGGAAACGTAGGCTCACAGCATAAAGCTGAACTTTCAAGAATGCTAATTTTTAGCAAGTTTCCAAAACTACAGGGTTTTGAAGCACAACACAAAGTTACCCGTAGCTTCAGACCATCTATTTGATTAGCATATTGTAGATGAAAGAGCTCAAATGGAGACACACTTTGCCTACTCAAAAAGTCAACAGAACCACTCAAGTCAGGACTGGACCCAAAAGGTCTTAAATCTGCTACATCCCAGTAATAGAGAGGATGGACTAAGCAGCAGATGAACAAAAATAGCACCATCTGCCAATTACTAAGCTCAAATTCAAGGGGATTTTGCTCAAATTTCACCACCAAAACATCTAGCTTTGGGCAAACACTGAACAAGGAGAATTGTTCAACCCAAATGGTGAACTTCCAGAAAGCCATAAGCATGTAAAACAAGGCAGGCTCTAATGGAAATTGTTTTATAACCTTAGCTACAGCAGCCACTTCTGCTGGGTCTATTCAAGAATGAATCTACATAGCTTCTTCCTCTCCTTGCCAGTGAGAACTCTGCAGGACAGTGGAGTTTTAACAAGCTGTGACTCTAGGACTAGTACGCTCCACAATCTTATCCCTGCACCACCACACAAGTTTAACTAAACACACCACCTACCCTCTGAGATTAAACATTTATAAACCCCGGATTTGCTCCAGTTCCATTCTCTCAGTGAAAAGAGCTGGGGTGCACTGAAACGAATAATACCTTCTCGCTGTTAAACCACATAGTGACTAGTGAGAACATCAGATCTCGGTTTGCAGAATCTACTTTAATGAGCAGAGATTTGTTTGCCATGGCTGCCATTTTCTTGCACTTGGCAGAGTCGTCATTTACCATCATCATACAGAGAGGGACAAAGAACAGCCCGCAGTATTGATGGAGTAATCCCTGAAAGGAAACAAATCAATCAATCACCTGGCAATCTCCAGAAGGCTTTCCGCATTTAAAAAAAAAAAAAAAAGGTTTTATTTTACCCCCCAACACAAACAGGAGGATTCCTGAGGCCCAACTCTGGGCCCAAATAGAGGAAGCCAAACAGAGGAAGGGTGGTCCAGTTGTTGGACTTCAGAGACCTGTACCTGCTGGTCTGCCACTGACTTCTCATGCAACCTTGGGCAATCCACGTATTTCACAGAGTTAAAAGCCAGAAGGGACCATCCGATCAACCCGTCTGCCCTCCTGTGTACCACAGGCCCTTCATCTTCACCCAGAGACCTCTAGATCACGGGTTCTCAAACTTTCTGCCAGCATGACCCCGTTTTAATGAAGTCTTTCTTGCCACGACACCAGAAGAGCGAGATGGCGTCCTCCGCACAGCGTGACCTCATATGTATGGTGTGTGCAAGGTCACGCTGCATAGAGGATGCCATTTTGTGGAGTGAAATGGCATCCTCCATGTTTTGTGACGTTCATGCTGCGTGGAGCAAAATGGCGTCCTGTGCACAGTAGGGATTGTCATGACCCCATCTGCTGGGGTTGTCACCCACAGTTTGGGAACTGCAGCTCTACATTAAGCCCTGAAGTATTTCAGTCCTCAGGAGACTAAAATGCTGTGTGCCTCAGGCAGAGAGCAGGAGAGACCAAAGTGCCACTAATGCCTGAGGCCCTTGTCAAGGCAGGGAATTAATTAGTCTCTCTGTGCTTTGCTTCCCCATTTAATCCCTACCTCACAGGGATGTTGGGGGGATAAATATAGTAAAGATTGTAAGGTGCTCGGACATCATTGGAATTGGAGCCACCTACATATGAGAGATCAGTGGCGCTCAAACTGTGGTCCCCAAACCTAGAGGGCTGCAGAGGAACATTCCAGGGGTGGAGGAGCATGGTGGGGCCCAGGCCAGCCCTCATGAGGGGTGGGGAGGGAGCACCACCCAGCCCCGCTCTGCCCCCAGACCAGCTCTGACTCCAACCGCAGCTTCACTCCACCCCCTGCTGTCCCCAACCCAGCTCTGCCCTCATTCCCTCTCTGCCCCCAGGCCAGCTCCTCCTCCACCCCCAGTTCTGCCCCCAGCTCCGCCTTCAGCCCAAGCTCCTCTGCTCAGCCAACTGTGCAGTAATGGAAGGGGGGTGTGGACAGATTCCATTATTGGTAAACTGGGGGCACGCCAGGAAAAGTTTGGGCACCACTGCGATAGATGGAAATTCACATCTCATGCATGATGGGCTTTCTTCCCATTCCTCCCTGAGTCTCCTACATCCCCCCCCCCATCCACGCTCACAGCCTCTGGTTCAGCCCAGCAGTTGCAGCAGCACTGCCTGGAGTCAGCAGCAGGTCTGTTTATAAATAAATGTAATGCTGTTTTAAATGTTGCTCTGTACGGACATGAGACCAGTTCTTTAGATCTCGTTGTGAGTCCCCCCACTAAAAACACTCTCTCTCTCCAGAAAAGCCAAGACACAAGTCTGGAGATTGTTGGCCAAATTAGTTTAGAGATGGGAAGTCCAAAAAAAGATTTAGGAAAATCTTAAGAACAGGGCAATTCTTCAAACAGCCTAGCTTTAAAATTCCAATGCCGACTTTCTTCCTAACATTTCTGAAAAATGTTCCCCAAAGTTGAAGGGAAAAGGAAGCTCATAGAAGGCTACTTCAACCTGAACTACAGAACAGCTACTGCGTCTCCATTATACAGTGATTGCATTTGAATGCACTCCCCCGTCCTGCTGTGTTTCATTTCCGCTCTTTTAGCATTTCTCACTAACTCAAACATCTCCACGTTGGTTTAAGCAGGTTCTAGTGCATATAGCAACACCATTTTGCTTGTAAAATGAGCAAATCTGACATGGAACCACTGAAAGACAATCCGCGTGCAACTCCAGTGTGTCATCGCAACTGTCACTTTTTAGAGCAGAACCAACACTGATGTTCTGAGAACTGTGCCGTACATTTGTGACAGGAGAGGATGTGAACAGCCAAGTGCATCCAGTTCTAATAAATCTGCAAATCCAGTTACTGGATATAACTGAAAAGCACAGATTGCTTGATGCTTGAAACTAAGACATATGTTACCTGAGGGAACATTTCGAAGAGGTAAGCAATCATCTCCAACGCAGACTCTCTTCCTGTCTCATAGTCATAACTGAAAGAAAATAATTAACAAGATGGAGTGGGTTAGTATCTTCCAAAATTGCAAGAAATTCAGAAAACTGCAAACATTTTGGGTTTCTCCAAATATATGCACCAAGGATCTTTGAACAAACAGATCTTTATAATCAATGCCTGTTCCATAGTGGAGACAAACAATTTGCTCAACTTGCTTAACTGAAGACTAACACATTTGAACTGTGATAACTAAGAGACAGCCTTACTCACCTGGAGAAGTACCTCTCCCCTCCGCCACCCCACAGACACTACTGGAGGAGTAAGATACTTCTGAGTGGGGTAGGGTAGCAGGATTCAGCCCTCCATGTTATGTGTTCTATCAGCAGAATTCACAATACACAAGAGGACCCACTGATGAATGCAGCGTCAATGTAGACGTCATTCTAACCCCAACTAGTTTATTTTTTGTAAGATCCCATCCATCTTTCCACTTGGGCAGTGGTCCTTTGGGGATGTGCTTACCATGTGTTACCTCCCCATGCAAGGGAGGGAGGGGGACTAAAGACCTCCCTTGCACCCCAGTGCAGGTTACCTGGGACTTGGGTCTTGGCATTAGGAGTAACCAACCACGGTGACCACTTACTCCACCTCCCAGAGCACATGTACAGGGACAGGAATGGGCAGGCTGTTGGCTCTACTCTTCCACCCCACACTTAATGGCCAACGCCACTGAGTCAGCATGGCAGGTATTGGAATATGCTGCTGGCACTGAGAGTAAATTATACGGGGACATTTGCAGAATGCACCAGAATGTGTTGTAACTGCCCGAGGCGGATGCTGCTGATGCAAACTAGAAGCTACTTAAGTCTGTGTTAACATCATCCCGTGAAGAGGGCTACGTTAACACGGTCCACAAGGGGCAGTTAGCCCACCACACTGGCGTGCTCTGTAATTCACTGTCACAGTGCATGTGGATGACGGGGGTGTGTACACAAGCCAGCAGTGCAGCTGACTAACCATTAACAGCAAACAATTAAAGCCATACTTTGGTTATGTAACAGCAACAGACAAAACCAGTACAGAAATTAAGAAAAGATCGATAGGTGCGGTATCTATTTGCCATAAATGTTCTTTCGTTTGCTTCTAACAAAGTGAACGTTTTACTTTTACAGCTAGGCAAACGTGGTGCCAACCCTGCATACCCTTATTCTCATGAGCAGGGCCATTGGGATCAATGGAACACTTGCATGAGAAAGGGTTTATAGCACTGCTCTTTTTGAAAAGCCACGCACACAACAAGGGTTGCAAACTCACTTGAGCTGAGCAAATATGAACTCCAAATTGGGTTTCAGCTTGTCACCAAGGGGATAGTCGAGAATGTATTTCAGGTAAATCTGAAAAAAGAGAGAAGGTAGAATTACCAGAAACAACGGGATCAGTTTGTGAAAATGTAATGATGAGAGCAACGCTTTTTGCAACAAACTATTAACAAGATACACACCTCTCTTTCATGTGTACGTAAACCCTCATCTTGCAAAGCACAAGCCGTCTCAACTTCCATTGACTTGCATGGGAGTTACAGGCACTCAGCACCTTACAAGATCAGTCCCTTAAAAACTCAAGTCGACATAGCTGCGGCCCTCAGGGGTGTGAAAAATCCACACCCCTGAACGCTGTCGCTAGGCCAACCTAATGCCCAGGGTAGATGCGGTAAGTCACTGGAAGAATGCTTCAGTCATCCTAGCTACTGTCACTTGGGGAGGTGGAGTTCCTCGAGCGATGGAAAAACACTGCTGTAGGATGCATCTACACTGTGGGGTTATAATGGCATAGCTACACTGCTACGGTGCCCACAGTGTGGACAAGCCTTTAGTCTTGGTAATGACTGTCGCTAGCACTTATGAATTTATGATGTCTCTGTTTAAAATGACAGGCTCAACAAACCTCAAAATAAGTTCTCTAAATATTAAACTAAAACTCATTTTAGTACGGTCCCTAATGCTAAGATCATCAGCTGTGTCCATTATAAATCTGCCGTTTATAGTAACAGACTCCGAAGGGACCATTGTGAACATCTAGCCTCACCACCTCCAGAACACAGGCCTTAGAATTTCCCACAGTAATTCCTGTATCAGCTAGAGCAGATCTTTTAGAAACTCATCCAGTCTTGATGTAAAGACTTGAAGTGAACTATGAACATTGTTCCAAAGGTTAATTACCTTTAGTGTTAAAAAAGGACGCCTTAGCATGAATTTAAGTTTATGTGGGTGGTGCTGTAAAGGTCGCAGTAGGCATCAGACACACCATAATACAGAAAATAAATAAAAATATCCAAGTGGTCAGCCTGGCTGCAAATTATTTCTTCAGAAAACATTTTCATTTCTCGAGAGCCAAATACAGTAGGGCGAACCCACATCATCCCAGGTGGCAAATTTCTTTGCTGTGTCTTGATGCTCCAGTGATTTCAAAAGGGTTCATGTGCAAAGGATGGTTTGTTTTTTTTAAATTCTATTTTCTATTTTTAGCCCCACAATCTGGAACCGTGTTCCCCTGATAATGATTGTCATCCAATTCTACCTCTTAAATACTACCCCTTCCTTTTCCAGCCACAACCTGGGAACCCTTCCAAATACTGCAGAGAGCCAACCAGTTTGCTCTCTGAGAGGAGGTAGGATTCACCTTGCACTTTAAGATATTTATCCCTTCCTCCCTCTGTAACTCAGGTCCTAATTCAGCAAAGCATAGGAGGATATACTGGTCTTTAAGCATGTTAGAAATAATGTCCTGGGACTGTTCTTGTGCTTCAGGTTAAGCACGTACTTGGGCATCTAGCTGAGTCAGGGCTGTAACGCTGTTCCTTATTAGACAGTAAAATCCTAAATGTGAGAGGGAGTTCAGAGAAGGAAATCAAGAATAACCAAGAAATTGGGCTTCTTTACCTTTGAAAGGAGATGAATAAGAGGGGACAAGTATATAAAATAATGAATGATTTAGAGAAGGAAGTTTGGAAGCTTCTGCTCTCCCTATCTTATACAACAAGAAAAAGGGGGCCTGCAGCAAAATTAAAAGTGGGAAATTCAAAAGGAAATACTTTTCACACAATGTGTGATGAGACTGTGGAACTCACTGCTACATGAAGTAATCAAGGCTGAGAAATAAGAGAGTCAAAAAGGGACTCAACATTTGTAGCGATAACAAGACTATGTAGAGTTATAAACGGATATTACTAACAAAAAAAGGTGTAAGAGATGTTAAACCTCCTGCTCAGTGCTTAAGCTGATCTTGAACTATTATAGATCAAGAGGAGACTTAATGGTGGAGGGGGCAGATTATCCCATATCTGCCTGCTGCGGGAGCCTTACATCTTCCTCTGAAGCATCTGGTACTGACCACTGTCTGAGTCAGGATACCAGACTAGATGGACTTGGGGTCTGATCCAGTCAGGCAACTCCTAAGACATGAGGCCAGTTTTGGGTTGAGTGCTAGAAGCTGGGCTGTTAAACATGCTTATCATCATTAATAAAAGAGATTCTGTTAATAGGGTTTTATTAAAATAGAGCACGGAGCTTAAGGAAAGAAACCTCCTTCTACTAACCTGCCTGCACTGGACTCGCACTGGCTCACTCTGGCCTGTGATGGCAAACTTGGCAACCTTCTGCATGACGGCATCGATTTCAGGAACAATCAGCTTTCTGGATAAAATAGCCTTAAAAAACATGTGACAGTACAACCTGCGTCATTCTCATTCTGCTTGCGCATTGTCAGATACAACAGCACCACCCAGTGGCAAAACAAACTTTGGTGTTATTTTAACATCCGCCTTTGAATGTCTTTATTGCCAGAGTAACTCCTTTTAAAGGAGGTGGCCTGCAAAGTCAGGTCTGCTTTTGCTGGAGGACCTTCAGCATGTTCATGGTGAGCTCTCACAGCTCAGCTGAAGGGACGGGGATTGTCAAGTCTTTAACACAGGCATCATTTATCCAAAACGTTCATTACTCTTTGAAGTTAAATGTGTTAACAAAACAACTCCCAGAAACAGTTTTAAACTCCATATTGCTCTACTTTTCCTCTAAGAACTCTTGTGATCTCATCATTTCACTAGTTCTCTCATCATTGTAAACTGGTCTAACCTAGACAGAACCTGAACTTCTAACGTTAAGGTCAAGCAGAAAAGCTTCATGGCCTTCTTTATAGCAAGGGCACCTTTAACAGACATTCTGTAATCTTTCACCTGCTTTGTATTAACAGGTAGACAGTATAAGCACTTTCATTTCTACAATCCGGAAATTGTAAACCAAACACACGCTCTATAGCAATACCTTTAAAAGGCCGAAGGCAGTGGCTTGACGCGAGGAATCATAGATATCTTCTTCAGCATATCCCAGCAACACTTGGAGCTGTTTCTCTGTTATGTGACTGTTTGTGTTCCTCACAAGTCTAGTTACGCACTGCAAATTAAAATCAGGTATTGGAACGTGACTAGAACGGCATGTTCCAGCAGATCAATTTGCACTTCCGTACTGCGATAAAATCAATAACTGCCACATTCAGCAACACACACTCTTCCTGAAAAACTGAAATCTGTCTGAAGCCTGATTTAGTGGATAGCACTGGTGTAATACACAAACTTTAACCCTGGAGGATTCAGCTAGTCGTCTTCCCATAAGAAGCATACGTTAGCATGTTTACAGCTGGCAAATTCAAGACAAAAAGTGTGACCAAGGTTGGAGACGAAATATACACCAACACATTCAACAAAACATTGGCCCGGGAACAAAAAGGTTTGCGGAATTGGGACCACATTGAGAAAAAATCCTTCCTCGCTTCTATTTAGTATTATTTATCCTGCAACTATCCCCGGGATAAGGTAACCATAATTTGGTAAAGCATTTTGAAGCTATATTTGTCAGAAGGACACTATGCACAATAAAGATTACTGCTGTTAATTGCCCAGTTTTCCTACGCTCATTTCAGCTGCTGGGTTTTTTTAAACCCATTTAATTTAAAAGCAAACAAGCTGATCAAACAGAAGTGACATTTATCGAGAGAGACAATGGGAGCAAAAGACTGTTTCAGTGAAACAGAACTGCCCAACAAACACGCTTCTGTAAAACACTTTGCTGACGCAGAGACCTGGGTTCATTCAGGTGACTTTTATGAGGTTTCCAGTGAAGACAGCAACAGCAAGACCATTTCTTTCCCTCCCTAGCGTCCTGACTCATGCAGAGGGGCAGAAGAGGCTCCGTGCAGGCACAGACTGCAGGGTTGAGGGATCTATAGCTGGACTTTCCTGATTCCATGAAATGAACATGAAACTGTTCCGCGCATGACAGGTGCACGCACCCTGCCCCCGTACAGAGGGGCACCAGCTAAAGAGGACACATGAGCTCCCTATGTGTCTCCTCCCCAACCAGCCAGGCCCCCCATGCTCTCCCCAGCCCATGTTACCTGGGGGCGGGGGGGGGAAATCTCTGTCCTCCTGCCGCGCCGGTTCCCCCTCCCCCCTCAGGGCACATTTGGCTGCTCTTCCCGGCAGCCAGACACCAGCAAGGAGCAGGACTGAGCCACACTCAGACACTGCCTCGTGCAACGCAACAGCTGCCTGGGAGAGCACTTGGCTACAGCAGCAGCAGGCTGCCTCCCGCCCGGGCTTGGCTTCCGGGACAGCAGCTGAGGGAACTGGAGCCCACGCGTCATGCTCTGTGCGCAGCAGCGAGAGCCTTGCTGGGGAGGGGTGGCAGCGGTAGCCCGCTCCCTGCCCAGGCTCTGAGCATGCTGGGGGGGGGGGGGGGGGGGGAGAGCGTCCCAGCTCCCTTGGCCACTGTCCCCGTAAGCTGAGCCTGGGCAGGGGGCAGCCTGCTGCTCTCCCAGTCACAGTCCGCCACTGGGCTGCACCGGGCAGCGTCTCGGGCAGCCTGGGGGGAAGCGGCTCTGGCCCCGCCCCTTCTCTTCCGGCTCTGGCCCCGCCCCTTCCACTCCTCACCCCGGCATGCTCAGAGCTGTTGGGGGGGGGGCAGGGGACATTCGACCCTTCCTTCCCCACGAGTCGCCTATGAACTGTTCTATTTGGCCCCGCTTACTTTGAAACAGTTCACCACCAAATGGAAGTTCTGGCCCCTGGCTGCTCCTGGCTTGGCAAAGTCCTTCAGCAGCAGAAAAAGCTGCTTGGTTAGTTGCTCTGTATTCTTTTCAATAGAAGGCAAAGGGAACTTTAAAATCCACACCAAAGACTGCAGGGCGCCGGTGATCACCTGGGAACAGGAGCCAAAGAACAGCATGTGAGATTAACAGGATTTAAAGAGCATTCCCCCCCCTCCCCGGTCTATAATTACTAGCAGGCTTGGGTGACTATCTACAGATGGAAGCTGGAATTAACACACAAGTTAAGATCTCCCAAACCTTTTACGTGAAACAGAAATTGCTAGTCAACCTAACGGGAAAGGTAATACATAGCACATGCCAATCTATGGCCAAGATTTTCAGATGTGGCTGCTGTTTTCTGGTGCCTAGCTTGAGACACCTCTAAGGGGTCTGATTTTCAGAGGGTGGGTGCTCAGCATTTTCTGAAAACCAGGCTCCGTTAAGGAGTCTCATTTTTGTCTCCCCAACATCACCAGTCACATGAAAATCTTGGCCTCGGTGTTTGTTGGCAAATTAGTCGAGCCACCAGAGCCAGTGTGTCAGGTGCCTTCTATTGTGGTGAAAAGAGTGCCCAGGTCAGACTCTGCATTCCTGAACACCCCAAAATCTGCAGAGGGAGGGGTTTATTTGGCCGCTTTGCTCACTTGGATACAGTACCGCTGCACTGCCTGGTGACTGGTTAACCTGATGTCTGCCCCGCAAGTTGGCATACAAGCGAGAACCTCACGGCTCTCCCCTCGCTTAGAACCTGCCTGCTACCGAGCACAAAACATTGGTACTTTGCTACGAGACCATTCTGCTTCTGAAGCTTTAACTGTCCTAGTGGGCCTGATCCTGAGAGAGGTGCTGAGTGCCCTCAAATCCCATGGATTTAGTGAGATAGGCATGCCCAGCACTTAGCGAGATTAAGCCAGTTATAAAGGACTGCATAAGGTTTTTGTCAGACTACGTTACTCAGTCAGCAGTGCATTCGGGTGAAGGAAAGGGATGCAGGTTGACCCCCTGGCACTGGGAATCCAGGATTTTATACCTATGCACTGCAAAGGGAACGGGATGGGTGGTAGTGAGAGGGGAGAAATCAAGCTAAGGAGTTAGGGAAAACAGAAGGGGCCCCAAGTTTAGCCAATTAGGGCAGGCCCAAGGCAGCACAAGGAAACTTTGGGAAGCTCCCTCCCAAGGCAGGGTAGTCAGTACTGAGTGTGGCTGTCCCACAGGCAGAAGAGCAGCAGCAGCAGGAGCAGGTTCTGCTCCAGTTTCTACAATCTGAACAGGACCAAAGAGGGGGAGGGGGAAGAGAAGGAAACGAAAGGAAAAGTTTCACAGCAGGATCTTGTTACCTTTTCTCTACAGGGGAAGAAAAATTTAGGGTTTCCCTTTTAATTATTATTGTAAGTGAACTACAGTCGCAAAGGTGTCACAGTCATACCACCAGACGCAGACGGCCTAAGCTGCAGAACAGCCACAGCACGAGGTGTGCAGAGACCATGTCAGCTCCCTACGCTGCCCTTCAACTCTGATCTCAAGGGACCTCTCCTCCAGGAGCAACTGGGCAGGTCCTGTTTCTAGGCCCGTTCGATCCTTGGACTCTGCTGAGATTCCCAACAAGGAGGCTAGTTATGATGGGGACAGTGACAATTGCTAGAACCAGATCAAGAGCAGCCATGTATTTCACAGACGTCTAGCAGCACCTGCATGGTAAGAACCCCTCACTGCTGACTTTGGCCATGTTTCAACCAGCAATTCAGAGGCAAAACATTCAGTATCCCCTGGATTACAAAACTCCCAACGTATCGTACCCCCTAACTAATAATTTACCTTAACAGCTAAGAAATCAGGTTTGAAACTGGGCTTTATAGTTCAAGGACAACGTAGCAAAGTCTTTGGAATCCGTGGTTAGCCTGAATTCTGAAATGGAGCTGGGTAGAAGAGGCAAGTGTAAATTGAGCTAAGACCCCCTACCTTAACATCCGTGGATTGCAGGCAATCTATAAGCAGCTGAACAAAAGGATCCAACATTTCTAACACATGCTCATCTGAGGAATTTATTTTAGATCTCTTCAGGCTCATGTGCAGTAGCTACAGTGTTGAAAACACATTTTTCATTAGTCACAAAGAGAGGATGAGGACATTGTCATGTAACTCAAAAGGGGTTAAAAAAAACCCCAAAACACAATTTCAGGACACAGTAGAAACCATGCAACAGCACATTAAGACTTTAACAAATGAAGTGCTCTTAGCAGCACCCTAGAAGCCCCGCACTGAAGTTGCTATGGGCAGCCAGACCCCCAGGGATTGTCATTAATACCAGACAGGGACAGAGGGTATTTTTTCTTTTAGGAAAGCAGAACAATTGACCCCACAGCACTTGTTTCACGTCTGGGGAGACCCTTACCCTAAGTCCTGAGTCGACCAAGATATGCATGTTAGTCTTGCTGCTAACAGGTGCTTTCTGCCCGCCTCGAGCTGGGACGGGTGGGAGTAACAGGCAGCTTTCTGGTTGCAGACGAGGATCTGGAGGAGCTGGGGCTTTCGTTCTGAAAATTATCATGAGGTGAAAGGTACAGTTAGACTTTGATGTCACTGGAGAGAATTTCACTGCCTCTATTGCTGACAACACACACTGCACGGAGCACATTCAGGTCCTGGCAGTGAAAGAGTCAATGGAACAAACGGAAGAGCATTTTTCTTCTGTGAGGACTAAGAAGTGTGTTTTGCGTCACGTAACATTTCTACTGTTTTCTCACGTTTAAGTTTATCATTGGTAAAAACCTTCCCAAACAGGCAAAATCCAATAGCTAGCGCAATGCAAATTTAAAATTTCTTTTAAAAAACTGTCCAAATTGAAAGGCATTTCAATTTCTAAACCTGATCCACAATAACCACAGCTTTCATCTCATTTATAAACGGCCCTTCCCTGTATCGGCCCATTTCTAGCTAAAATGAGAAAACGAAAACACTTGGAACAAAAACTTAGGCAGGGAAGCCACCGAAATCCAACCCTTTTCCAACAGGAGAGCAGCCCACGGGATACAAGTACAGACTCCTGAGAGAGTCCCGCGTCTACCACCTCCTAACCAAAGCATCTTCAGACTTTGGCAGCCCTGCTTTCAGAGGCTCAGTATAATCTGTCCAAACCTGGGATGAAGTGTAAATTTAAGGCTGTGAGGAGCATGAGGGAGAAACCTTAATGTGTTTGGGGAAACTCATAGACTTTAAGGCCAGAAGGGACCATCATGATCACTTAGTCGGACATCCTGCAAGTTGCAGGCCACAGAACCTCATCCACCCACTCCTGTAATAGACCCCTCACCTCTGGCTGAGTTACTGAAGTCTTCAAATCATGGTTTAAAGACTTCAAGTTACAGAGGATCCACATTTACACTAGTTTAAACCTGCAAGTGGGCCTGCCCCATGCTGCAGAGGAAGGCGAAAAACCCCCAGAGTCTCTGCCAATCTGATTTGGGGGAAATCTCCTCTCATACAGTAGGTTTTCCATTCCTCGGATCATCCTAAAAGCCATCCTCTGCACTTGTTCCAGTTTGAATTCATCTTTCTTAAACATGGGAGACCTCCTTCCTCCAGTCTGACAGTTTACTTGGCGGGGAGGGATAGCTCAGTGGTTTGAGCTTTGGCCTGCTAAACCCAGGGTTGTTAGTTCAATCCTTGCAGGGGCCATTTAGGGATCTGGGGCAAAAATTGGGGATTGGTCCTACTTTGAGCAGGGGGTTGGACTAGATGACCTCCTGAGGTCCCTTCCAACTCTGATATTCTATGATTCTCCGTATGACCTGCTGTAGTTTCCCCAGATTTCACAGAATCATTCCAAGAGCAAAATCTCAAGAAACCAGAACTCTCAGACAGCAAAAACCAATCAATAGCAGATGGACAATGTCATTCTCTGTAATTTACCTGGCTTTTTCCGTTAGCAGGGGCAGATTTTCGCTGATCAGGCCGTGGCTGAGCACGAGAATGGATTCTGCGCTCATTTCCGGATTTAGGATCAACCCTGACATGATGCGACGTAACGTTTCGTGCACCTTGCGGGACATTTTCAAGCTCATGGTGCTCTCTAAAATCTAGACAGCACAAGAGTCATGTTAAGCTTTAACACAGCAGGGCAGCTCTCTGTGGGCAGCAGGAGGAAGTTACAAGATCGGCCAATCCAAATTGCCTCCAGCACAAGCAGAATCCTGCTGCCCACCCGCCTCACCAGGACAGAGAAACCCCTTCACATTCTCCCCACCCACCTCCAGATTAATCAGCAAATGAAGAGTCTAAAAGCGCAGTGGGGCCCCAGAGCGTATGAGCGTATGGGACTCCATTCCTGCCAGTGTTCTACATGGGCAGAGGTCCACTCACGTGGAGAGCCCCACTCAAGTCACTAGGGTGCCGCATGAGTGGGTATTTTCCCATGTCTGGAGTCCCTGACTTCAGCAGGGTTCCACGCATACACAGGCTTCCACTCAGGCAGAATAACTTGCAGGATCGGGGCCTTTATGAGCTCTGATATAAATAATGTAATCAGAGGCAAATCACATCTGAGAGGTGGAGCAGAAAACATCCAGAGTGGATACTTCTTTTGCACGGGGTGGGGAGAAGGAGGAGGTAAGTTACCTCTTGCTATAGAAATAAATAGTAAATCCCTATTTTATCCTCTAAAAGAATACTGATTTCCAGCAAGGGAAAATGAACAGCCAGATCCCACCTGTGCGGTTATGCCACCTTATCCCCTCGGAGCTCTCCGATTCTTCCTTTCACACGGCCCATCTGATCGCATTCAGTGTTAAAGGCAGGGCTCCTACCGAAAGTGCTGACTGGATATGCTTACCTCTTTCAATGGAAGAATGAGCTTCGTGACTTGGTCCTTCCCTATGTACTTGGCAAGGATTTCGTAAGAATCGTAACTCTTGCTTCTGCGAGCCTCCATGACCTTGGAAACTATCCCCTTCACTTCCTTTTCCTCAGCAACATCCCCAAACAGCTCCTGATTGAAAATCTTTTGAAATATAGTGGAGAGAAACTAATGAGAACAGCAGAATCACTAGGGACTTGATTATTGCAACAACAGCAGAAAACGGCATTTTCTTTGCAACCACAATAAAAAAAAAAAAAAAGTCCTGGAAGCTCAAAGCAGATTCTGCCCTCCCCTGTCTTGCAGGCACAAAGGACTCAGTACTGCATCAGGCGCAGCAGAGGGGAAGGGGACACTGGGAACACATGCAGGTGGTCCGTACACCAATTCCCTGTGGAACACAGCTCCATGGGTGTTCTCTGAATCCGCTATGGAGAGAGTTCCTGGAGACAAGGGGAAGGAACCTGTGGATGTGCCCTGGAATGGCAGGCCAGTTCTTCCCCCATAAGGGGGTGGTGTAGGATCACAATGGCACCTGTAGCCGTGAGACTGCAGTAGAAGAGCACAAGCTATGCATGGAGAGTTATCTCCCCTCTCCCGCCACCACACGCACAGCCAGTTACTTGTGCTAAGAATAGGATTTTTGTAGTACACAATCAACGTATATTGAAGTCAAAGATCCCCCCTTTCAGAAGGCTGAGGTTGCCAGCGTCATCTCTTGCAACATGTCTCTTTATCCAAGCATGTTCCCTTCGCATTTGACAAGTGTCATGACTTCCATTTCAATTAACTCCTACCTCAATCATAATGTCTAAGCAGGTGTCCAAATCGCCAGTGCTAAGCCTGCTGGTCAGGCCTTTCAGTAACAGGTGCACAGTGAAAGTCAGCACATGGACCTAGAGACAAAAAATCAGCATTACATTTACCATTCCCAAGCTGGGATTTTTTTGGTGGTGGGGTTGTTTTGGAAATAATCAGACTTGAGGATTCCCACAGTAGAGCTCTCACATTTCTCAAACAATATACTCAAATACTCTCGACAGGAAAACTACTGAGAACTGTCCAAAAACCCACGGCTGGAAAGGATTTACCCGCGCTCCCAAAACTCAATTCAAAATGAGTCACTTTTTTCAAAATTTGTGTTTTTTACCCATTTCAGCATATCCCAAGATGCCTGCTTGGCCAGCAGCTCATTTCAGACAGCTAGAATGGTACACACGCATGTCCAGAGCCATACCAGCACTGTTCTGGGCAGACGGTGATACAGACAGATAGAGCTCTTAGAGATTGTTCTCTTCCCACAGCTAAGACCAGCACTTTTCATCTCCAGAGTCCAGCAGCAGAAAGCGAGCATCTCCCCACTGAGACAGCTCATCTGACAAGTCATTCTTATCATAGGTTACAGTGAGAGGAACAATGACCGTGTGGTTAAGGCACTGGACTGGGACTCAGGAGATTGGGTTTCTATGACTGTGTGACCTTGGGCAAGGAATTGAGGGTGAAATCCTGGCCCTACTGAAGTCAGGGGGAAAACCTCAGTTGGGTCAGGATTTCACCCTTAACCCTTCTGTAAATTGGGGACAATATCACTGCCTTTCCCCATTTTGTCTATCTTCCAGGACTGCCTTTTTGTCTGTACAGTGCCTAGCACAACGAGGACTGATTCTCAGTTGGGGCCTGCAACCACTACTGTACTACAAATTAATACTACGTTATTTTTCCACAGCACAAAGCAAAGTAAAAATCCTGGTTCTAATTTCCCATTGAAGTCTACTCCCAGCAAAACCATGCTCTGCAGTGTCCCTAGCGTCTGTTTGCCAGAAGCTGGGAATGGGCGACAGGGGATGGATCGTTGATGATTACCTGTTCTGTTCATTCCCTCTAAAGCACCTGGCACTGGCCACTGTGGGACGACAGGATACTGGGCTAGATGGACCTTTGGTCTGACCCAGTATGACCATTCTTATGTTCTTAATTATAAAAAGCTACAGAGAACAAGAGGAAGAACCATGGGATTACCTGGTAGCCATGGATGAGAATCGACTGCATCTCTCTTAAGACATACTGCAGGTACCGTGCTCCTAAAGCCTCCATGATTTTGGTGAGGGTGTTGCGTGCGATGTCCCGGATTTCCTGCGCCCGGTTCCTCAGAAGCGAGCAGACTTTCAGAAGAATGCTGGAACCAGAGATCAACAGCTCAGCACAGTCACAAACCAGCACAGAACCAAACGCTACACTAACTGCCCTGGCTGCTTTCCAGGCCAATTTCATTGATCTTCTCTGACAGTTTTACATAGGGAATAGTTGAGCTATCCTCAAAACCAAGCACTGAGGCCCTCTTGTTTTCACATATGGCCTTAAGACCATGTGTGTATCACACACAAATGTATCATCCTCAAATGGTGCTATTGTACGAGAGGAAAGGTGGCTAAATTACAGGACTGAGAGTCCGGTTTCTAACCCCCAGCTCTGTCACCTCTTAATGCTTCACCCCACAGTTCTGATTACTACTTAAGGATTTATCAAGCACTTTTCACATGTAGCTGGACCCTATATAAGGAAAAAGTCAAAGGCCAAAGGGCATCAACATTAAACCCAAAGACATCGTGAAAATATACGTTTGTAAAAAAATCTGCAAGTGTTTTAAGGACCTTTTCTCTCCAGCCTGGCTTTAGCCAGATGCAAAAATGCAGGCTTTTAAAAATCTGGCCCTTAATCTTTTAGCGCAATAACTGACATCTGAGGAGCGACTCTGCCCCCATACCTTGGCAGGTTAGCTTCCATCACCTCTTGTGGGAGAGACTGCATCACCTTGACCATGGCAAACGCTAATGGCACCCGAACCACCTCTTCATCGTTCACAGCCTTGGATTTCACAAGCTTGTGTTCCTCATCTCTTTTCACCTGCAACATGGGGCAGATCCCTTTTAACACTACACTGGTGATGCAAATGAACAACTTTTTCAAGTACCCAGTTCTTAACCCCATGAAGAGCAGGCTGACTGCATTTTAAAGCCTTAAGTAAGCTGGACAGTCCAGTAATTACCTTTTAACAAACGTTATTGTATATGTGCTTAACACCGTATCCATCCTGAAGGACCCCAGAGCACTTCATAGACTATGTCCTTTGGAAACTTTTTATCAGGGGACTCTGTTACAGTGACACACTGTTTAGAGTGGAGTTTCCCTCACAAACTGATTCAGCGCATTTGAATGAACTTGTGCTCCTTTCCGTGTTCCCGCTGGGAAGAATCCCTAGCTCCTGGGCTCTCCCCATGTTCCCAAATGCAGCAGAGTGGGACGAAAGGGAAATAGGGAGAATATGCACATGGAGAGCCAGTGCTGTACAAGTACACACTAGAGAACTTCAACTGTATACTTCAGTGTTCAACATTACAACTGTTAGAATGAAAAGAACACAGTGCTTAGCTAAACCAGAGGTTCTCAACCTAATTATCATTGTGGGCCACATATGTGTTACCTAGGCTGCAGGTTGAGAACCATTGTGGGCGCCGCACCCCACCCCTATGCCCAGCGCCTGTCCTTGCCCAGAAGAGGCCCTTCCACAGAGTGGGGCCAGGAGTAGACCCCACTGCAGGGCTGGGAGGCGGGGAAGCCCCGGACCCCACCATGCAGCAAGGCAGGGCAGCCCCGGACCCAGCTGCATCGGGCAGGGAAGGGCAGGGCAGGGCAGCCCTGGTCACCATCACGCCCAGCAGCCCTGGATCCCGCCACATGGGACAGAGAAGGGCAGGGCAGCCCCGGCGACTCCAGACCCTGCTGTGCCAGTGGGGCAGCTTGGCAGCCCAGACCCCATCCTTGTGGGCCCTGCAGCCTTTAGCACACAGCAGGGCCACAGCTGTGTGCTAACTGTGTCGCTTGTAGCCCGCAGGCAGCGCGTTGAGAACCGCTGAGCTAAACCCATCTGTCTTAGGTTCCTATATGGGGCCCTTTACCAAGCACCTCACAGTATGCAATATACTGATCCTCCAAACACCCCCATGAGGCAGGGAATCCCCATTTTACAGAACGGAGGCACGGAGAAACTAAGTGACTTTCCCAAGCCCATACTAGAAGTCTCGTGGACAGGGAACTGAACCCAGGTCTCTGGCGAGCACCCTAAACACTGGACCATCTTTTTTCCACATCTGTAACACTGAAACTAAACTGGGTGTTGACAATCAGCCGAGGGCCATTGAGAGGCCTGCATGAAATAAGTGGTTCCAAACCCATCCATAGCAGGCAGGTGAATGTGTCACAACCGAGGTGAATTGAAGGGGGAGGGATAGCTCAGTGGTTTGAGCATTGGCCTGCTAAACCCAGAGTTGTGAGTTCAATCCTTGAGGGGGCCATTTAGGGATCTGGGCAAAAGCTGGGGATTGGTCCTGCTTTGAGCAGGGGGTTGGGCTAGATCATAGAATATCAGGGTTGGAAGGGACCTCAGGAAGTCATCTAGTCCAACCCCCTGCTCAAAGCAGGACCAATCCCCAATTTCTGCCCCAGACCCCTAAATGGCCCCCCTCAAGGACAGAACTCACAACCCTGGGTTTAGCAGGCCAATGCTCAAACCACTGAGCTATCCCTCCCCGTCCTGAGGTCCCTTCCAATCCTGATATTCTATGATTCTATAAGGGCTTGTCAGCAATCCCAATGACATGCAAAGGAGAGTGAACACTCTCTCATGCTTCGATATGGCCTCTTTCCAGGTCAAGGGTTGAAGTAATGAGTCTAGGCAATTTGCCATTCTCCTGCACACGCTGTACCTGTTCTCTGGATAGTACACTTCAGCCTGGCTCTTGGCACCAGCACAAGAGTCACTTACAGCCACGTATATTTACAGACCATCTTTTCAATGCTGAACACGCACCTTTGCGGCAAGACACCTGTGTAATTTGGGCAAGATGCTGCCAGTTACTGTCCCTTGAATGTGTTCAATCAGACACTCCAGCTCCTCCTTATTTCTGGGAAGGGAAGAAATGGATTTTGTGGCTTTCTGGGTCTCCTCAGATTCTCCGGTGCCTGCCTGTTCATGTTGAATCAGTGCAGGATCCCCCTGCTTCTCACTGTCCTCAGGCAGGTTCTTGCTCTTGTCTCCCTCAGCCTCCTCCTCCCCCTCACTCTGCTCCAATTCCATGGCTTCATTCTCTGCTGCTTCCTCAGCATCCATGGCCTCTGCATCTGTCAGGCAAAATCAAATCACAGACCACGTGGAGGCAGCATGTGAGATGTCCCCACACCACTTCCAGAAAAGCCCCAAAGTCACTAAATAGATAACCACAAATGTGAATATGCTACAAACACAAGTTCCTTCATTGTAGCTTTAGTAGGGGCAGGGTGGAGCACACAGCACTCTACCCAATCTTTGGCCAGCAAAGCAATTCCTGCAAGACTGCTGCTCCAGCCAGTGTAAGTCAGAGCATCCCTTAGCCCAGTCTAAGTTATGCCAAGGCTATTTTGGCCTGTGGAAGCCTCAAGACCAGAGCTAATTATGAAGACAGACAAAGAGACTAGATTAGTCAAAACAGGCCTTCCAATTAGTATATCTTAAAAGCCTGAAGGAGCTAACCTGAGGTATAAACCTGAGGTATAAAGCGATAGAAAACTTTAAAAAGGAGGACATGTGGCACCTTAGAGACTAACAAATTTATTTGAGCATAAGCTTTCGTGAGCTACACCTCACTTCATCGGATGTTCACGAAAGCTTATGCTCAAATAAATTTGTTAGTCTCTAAGGTGCCACAAGTCCTCCTTTTCTTTTTGCGGATACAGACTAACACGGCTGCTACTCCGAAAACTTTAAGTATCTAGACTATGAGCAACTAGCATGTGAGGTTCCATCACTAGGAATCTGAAAACTCACCTTCATTCTGAAGAGTCTCAAGTTGCTTTTCAAGGGTTTCATGGTCAAAATGAAAAGCTTCTAGCACAGTCACTAACAAGCTGTCAGACAACAGATTGAATAAAAGGTCAGTTCTTTTCATATAAGGAAAAGGATGTTTACACTGATCGTGGGTCAAAAAACCTTGAAGCCACTTTTTTGGGGATTTTTTTTTTCCAACTGATTTTCAGTTACAGGACTCCAACTGAGAGTGCAGTTGCCCCAAAACAGTGACAACACTAAAATCCTAAAACCATCCATTAACATGCTGAATCTTTATCTGTAGCATGACAGTGAGCACTGAAAACAAGCATTACTGTACCTGACAGCCAGTTTTTGATTCATCTGTCCAGTTTGCAAAACGTGTATGAAATGTTTTAAATGGTACATATATGCTGACCAAGAGAGACGCCTGCAAACAGCGCCTACAACTTCAACTGAAGCCGTTATCATATTTTCATGCTGCCGAAACACAAACAAAAAAATCATCATGATTAATGTATTTTAAACAAGATATAAAATGTATTTAAATCAATGAAACACGGGACTAAAATAAACAAAGTCAATATACGGGGGATTTCTTTTTAACTCTTTCAGATTTTCCCAGGTCCCTGAAAATGAATCAGATAGTCATAGAACGGACTAAGAAATTGATTTCTAAGGTGCCAATCCTGCAAATACTTATCCACGTATTAAACTTTGATCACATGAGTAATCCCATCAAAGACAACAGGACCACTTGTGTAAAGATAAACACATGAAAGCATTTTCAGTGTCTGGGCCAAAGAGGATTTCTCACATTACAAAAATTGAACAAATCCTATTTGCTTGTTGTGATTCCCTGCTGGATCCTTTGCTGTTTATCTCTAGAACACTGAAATCTCTCAGGCAATACAGAACAACTCTTTAAAAACAAACAAACAAACAAAAAAAACCCACCTCTGGCTTTCTAAATATCAACCCGACATAGTGTTATGAGTCTATGTAACCCTGGCCCTAAAAGTAGTTTTGTTTCATATATTTTGTACAAGAAATAATCTTTTAAACAAGAATGACAACTTGAAGCATGATGACATCTAGTCTGTCTATTTCAATTACAAAATTGCTGCTGACTTTGGATGATCTGAGTTTTTTATTGATGTCATACCTATCTCTCTCTCTGTACACACTCCATACCAGGTGCATACTGTCTCCTTGAGAAACTAATATGACAAGCTCTCTGCAATGGAGCTTCTGGGAATTTTGGAGACAGAGGGAAAAATTTCCACTCACACCACTTCGTAAATTAATCATCTGTATGACAGGAAATTAGCAACACAGAAAGCAAGGAAAGCAATAAAGGGACCAAATTCTCTAAGATGCAGGAATTGCTTCGCATCTGACAGGACTGGATCCTAGCTGCATCTGTGCCTTCTTAATCCTCCTTCACCAATGGAAAGAGGCACAGTGCTGTCATCTAAAAAGCAAAATACTCCACATCTGTCACCCTTTTAAGGTGACAAGTACTGTAGGCAGAACAATGTGACAAAGATGGATACATTGGTATTAAATTAGCTTTATGTTAAAAACCTACCTTAAGCATTTTCTCATCAAAAATTGTCGTAGTTGCATAAGGCATGATGTAGTTCTGCAGAGATTTGGAGGACAGGACGATTTTGTCTTCAGTTAGCTGCTTCGCCAATTTCCTTAAGGCTCGAGCTCTTCTGTGGATCTGGGAGAGATTGGCAAATTCATGAATGTTTAACAACAGAACATTTGGGTTTAATAATTTTTGATGTAGCAATTGTAAGAGTGCCAAAAGCTTAAACACAATTAAATAAATGTGTGTCATCATTTCTATCGAAGGGTTACATTTTCCCCCCTCCATCTCTGAACCTTCTCTAGCTTTGCTCCTTTATGAATGTCACAATTCAGTAAATAAATCACAAACAGTGGCTTGTCTGATGCTTTGAGGATGCCATAAGAGAAGGTAATTGATTATAATGGGGGAAAAGTGGATGAGAAATGATGTGAGAAGGGAAATTTAGACAACATAGGCAGCATGTAGCTAGGGATGTAAGAAAAGCTCTCTCTGAAAAGGAATATTGTATGTCACATATTTATTCTAAGCAAAAAGGGGAAATCGAAGCTTCCAGATGGGTATATTTAAAAAGGAATGAAGAGATGCAGCAGAGATTAGGAAATTCAAGACCTGATCCAATGCCCATTCAAGTCAGGCCCTACATGCATGCTAAAATATTTTCAAAGACTATTAATCAATGTATTCAATACAATCATACATGGATAGTGTTTGTACAACAAACCCTCACTGGTTTTATTCATACTGTTAAGAAGGGACAAAGCAAGAATGAGTTATAATCAGGAACATGGGGCTGCTAAGAAATAAGAACATTAGAATCTATGACATTTTACTAATGAATACTGAAGAGATCACTCCTTTTAGCCAAATGATGGAGAGTATATATACAGACAATACAAGATACTGTAACTAACGTATGAACAATTGTATGTAAATACAAACTTTACTGAGATTTATAAAAGAGAGTTGAAATAAAACAGCTAATCACTGAAGTAACTAAGGCACCCAGTCCCATTTTCAGAAGTAGCTGTGAACCTAAGGGTACTTCTACAGTACAAAATTATTTCAAAATTATTCTGTTCCAATTTTCGGAAGCTATTTTATACATTCGGTCTTGTGTGTCCCCACTAAAGCGCGTGAATTCGGCTGAGTGCGTCCACAGTACCAAGGCTAGCATTGAATGCCGTAGCGGTGCACTGTGCGTAACTATCCCACAGTTCCCGCCGCCCACTGGAATTCTGGGTTAAGCGCCCAGTGCCTTTATAAGCCTAAGTCACTTTTGCAAATTTTACTCCTGAACAAATGCTAATGTTTTACAATGGAAAAGGAGCACACTGTGCTTTACCTGAATATGTTTCATGTTCTCAAAGAAATCCATCTCAGGATCATGACAGTCAGTTAGCTGGACCAAGTCTTGAAACTCTGGGTGCTTTGGAAAAGTTCGAATCAAGCAGGAAAGTAACGAAGTATAGTCTTGTTGAATGTTCTACAAACAGCAAGTGACCACAGATTAGTGTTGATAGGAAATGCAGCAATCCCTGGTGTAGAACAGCTAGTAATGTCAGTGCTACTTACAAACATGTTTGACACAGTCATGCCTTTTATTATTTGTTTAGTACAGATTGTTTAGTTTTGTGCAATGTACACAAAAATTAAGAAAATTCCTGCCCCAGAGGGCTACCTAGAGGAAAGCTAAGCTATGCAGGGAAATACAGAAAAGAGGGTGGGCTGGTTTTTTGTTGTTGTTTTTTAAAGATTTAAATCCAAGAATAAATTTTCTGTGCATTAAACCACTCCTGTTTGCCATTACAATGGTAAAGATGATCAAATGACTCATGGATTCTAATATCATCAGCACAGCCCTATCAATTTCACAGCTGCAAAAAATGTGTCACGGACCGTGAAATAAGCCCTTCCTTGTGAAATCTGATCTCCCACTTGCTGCTGGGAGTGCCCCAGCAGGGGGATCCTAGCTGCGTGTCCCCGCCAGGTTGGGGAGGGACAGAACTTGTCCTTTCCTTGCACAGCCACTCTTGGAGGGAGATCAGACCCACCTCCGAGTGCAGCCCCCTGCTGAGGAAGCTCCAGTGCTGGGCAGCAGCCCTGGAGGTGGCTTATGGAGGTGGGTCCGATCTCCCCCTGCTGCTAGAAGTGCCCCAGCCAGCGGACTCCTAGCTCTGAGTCCCTGCTGGGCTGGGGAGGGACAGGTCTTGTTCTTCCCCTGCAGGGCTGCTGGGGGGTGGGAGGGGAGGGAGATCAGACCCACCTCCACGTACCTTTTACGTTCAGACCCCCAGAGTTACAACACCCTGAAATTTCAGATGAAAACAGCTGAAAATGTGAAGCTGACCAATTTTAAAACCCTCTGGCCGTGAAATTGATCAAAATGGACCATAAATTTGGTAGGCCCTAATCATCAGCATAACCAGGGGATAATCATTATGACCTCAAGTGCTTACCTCAGTCTTGCTCTTCAGTCCTTTTCTCAGAGACAGCAGGAGAGTGTGCTGGATTATTTCTTTGTATTCATCTTCTGTGTGGCTGATTTCTGCTATCCGGTGGATAATACTGGTCAAGCACAGGCTGGCACTGTCACTTAAAGACATGTCCCCTAACTGAGACGGTAAAAAGATAATATCACGTAAGTCTAGAAACAACACCTCAATGAATGACTAAATCTCCATATTTCACCATGAGCTACAGCTTCAACACTTGACTACTACTCTCCCCCTCCTCCACCCCAACACATCTGTTTCAGAGAGCTGTAACAGAGAGAACATCTACTCTCCACAACTCTAGACTGGGTGGTACCATTTGAAATATTATAACAAAGCCCACCATGGATCCAGAAGTTATACAAAACTTTCTATCCCCTTCCCAGGAGAAGCTATGGGCCAGATCCAATGGCCTGTTGAACTCAATGGAAAGACTCTCATTGGACTTCACTGAGTGTTAGAATGGGGCCCCTGTAGCTGCCACTGAGGGAAAATCAGCTTTTCAAGATTCCCAGTGTGCCTCTGTGGCTGTGCAGCCCAGATTCATCACAGAGGTCCTTGGCTCTGTGCTGAAGAGGCACCATGGGCCAGTGTTAGGCAGTTCGTATTCCTCTTGCTGCACTGTGCTTGCATGTCAGAACATTCATAGAAAACACAGCACTGACATCACTAGGGAAGTCTCAAATCTTGGTTTTTGTGAAAAGGAAACCATTTTATGGATGCTATTTCTTGGCACCAAAAACTAGCAAAAGAATTGGAAAGTAACATTAATTACACAAACCCTATGATAACACAAGAGGAGAAACTTTCCACTAACCTGTATGGTGTAGAAACAGTTATGCATAACTGGAATAAGAAAGTTGATGTCCACTCTTTGCATTTCTTTGACCTGAGAAGTGATTCCTTGGAACGCTGACAAGCGAACATCAAAATTGATATCATCGAGATGTCGTTGATCAAAGGCATTCAACTAACAGAGACGAACAACAAATCATTAAAAGACTTTTTAAAAAATGATTCAACACACTGAATAAAAAAAGTAAAAAATGTACATACCTTAACTACCTCCGTAATGTATTTCAATTCACCTTCCAGATCAGATAAAGTCTTTAAAAAAAAAAAAAAAAGCAAATCAAAAAGAAAAAGCAAAGTTAAAACCAAAACTAGTTAAATCATATACAGCAAATAAATATTAGAACCGTAGAGCCTCTTCCTACTACAATTTGGAGCAGAATCAGGCTCTTAATTTTGACCCCTTTAGAAAGTAGGTTAAAAAATTACAGGAGAGTGTGAAGGAGAGAAACTGACATTTTGTCATTTTAACACCAGGGCCTCTCTCCTTGGATTTCAAAGGCGCACATTTCTAATTTCTGGATCTATGCTGTATGTTTCACAGATTTCCTGCTGAAAATCAATGTAACGTGTGCCATTCCAGGAACATGCAAAACAGCTTAGGTGATTCCTATCACACTGGGGATGGGAGAGTAAAAATAAAATCTACTTCAGGCAGTCAAAATCCTGCTTTGCTCATACATGCAGAGGATTTGTTATTGATAAGGTGCTCTTTGATTGGTTTAAAATGCAACAGATTTAAATAGATTCGCACATCAATCGGAATGCAGCAGGCCAAAACAGTATGTAGACAACTGTCTTTCTACTTCACTAACAGCTGTCAGGCTCAATTATTTTTATTATATAACTTGATGTAGATTTAAAGATCTATAAGTCTATATGGAACAATGCAGATGAATTTACTTATGATTGTTCCTTATCTTTAACTAGAAGGATAAGAAAATTACGGAAAGGCACTTAAAAATGTGATACCTGAAAAACCACACAGAGTGTCTGTCGAGATAATTTGTTCTGGATAACCGAAAACAGTTTTGCCAGAGGCTTAAGGAAGCTTGTGGGGTTTAAGCAATGCCTCAGCAAGTTCTGCACTGTCACCAAGATGTCAATCTCTGTATCCTGAAAGAAAGAGACAATTGTCCAAGAATCATAAGAGCATTGTTAAATCATTTAGTTTCCTTGAGAAGTGTCTAATGCCATAGTGTGCTCTTAAGCTTTTGATTTGATTTATGCACATTACAAATATTAAATGAGAATTAGTGACTGGAAGCAGAAAATCAATTCCCTCATTACAGATTTCCTATAAGCACTTGGAGAGATAACTCGGTGTTTTAATTAGCTATTAATCACACAGTGTGAGCAGGTTAGACTAATCATGCCTATGGTGACTTCTTTTGGATCCTTTCTCAAATGAAAGGCAAGTAGGACTGGCAGAGCTGAGCAATGAAGTCTTTGTTACAGCAGCATGTAGTTAGACTGTCTTCCTAACAAAACTTAATACATTTCCTTATAGATTCGTAGATTTTCACACCAGAGGGACTATTATGATAATCTAGTCTGACCTCCTGTATAACAAAGACCACAGAATTTCACCGAGTAATTCCTACATCAAGCCCATAATTTCTAACTGAACTCCGGCACACCCTTTAGAAAGGCATCCACATCTTGATTTAACGACTTGGGCCTGCAGCTGGATGGCCTGTGCACTTCAATCACCGGGGATGGAGTCTTGCTTTGAAAAATGAGACTTGACAAACAAGCGGGACCCTGTGTATAACACTCTGTTACCTTTATCTCTCCTCTCACAACATACTTATGCACCATTGGTGGATACCGGAAGGAATGTCAGACCTACTCCAGTGTGTGTTTAGATTGCTCTTCAGTGGCTGCAACTGATGGATCACAGCAGCTCAAAAACTGTCGCAATAATACGTGTGAGGGTTTCATGGGCTCCTGCTACTTGGGAAATAAACTACATCGCAGTGGTGAGACTGGTCAAAGCATTAGAAATCACAGAGGTACTTCGGCAAATCTTCCCTTGGCAAAAGAGGGGGCACAACCACCCCAGCTATGTTTTCTCTTGCAACACAACCACCAAGACTGATTCTACTGGGGAAGGCAGCTTAATATGACGGAATAGCCTGTGTGGGGAATAGAAGGGGGGTACAACAGAAGGCCTTTCCTGGCCAAAAACGGTGTTATCGTAGTCTTGCACCTGGCACCAAGAGTTGCATTCTAGAAATACCCTATAGATTTTATTATTACACCAGTTCAAATGGTTAAGAATGACTGCAATAACTCGCACGCAATTACTAGATTTTTTAAATGCATCATAAAAATAATCCCATTTACAAAAGAAAATAAACGTGTTTCACTGAAAGAAGTAACACCTACCTGCATAATGCTACTCTGGTGAAGGAAAGGGAGGAGGAGGCTGATGAGCACAGAACTCTGACCCTTGTCCTGTATAAACTTGCTGATCCTATGTTATTTAAAAAAAGGTTAATTGGTTAATCTTGCATCCACATACTCACCCATACAAAGTGAACAGGGATTTCATGAGCTCAATAAAAGCTGTGAAGCTTTGGTGCTAGAATAGAAAATTATGTCAGCACATCCATTCTGAACCTGTATTTTTAGGGGTTACAAGCTCAGGCCCTGATGCTGCCTTTGAATCCATGTGAATGGACCCTTCAACTCACATAGAGCCACTGACTTCAAAAGGACTCTGTGGACCTAAGACCCATACACTCAGAGGCAGGATCAGGGCCTCAAACTTTTACATTAACAGTAGGATGCAATTTAGCATGTGAGGAATCAGCTGAAGATTTTTTAAAGAGAATATTCAAATAAAATCAGATCAGCCCATTTTAAATTGCACAAGGGTCAATTTCAAAACTAATGCCTAGCATGTCACTGAGGGCCAAATTCTGCCTTCACTCATGTAGGAGTTGCCATACGAGGACAAAATATGTCTCCTGTTAAATAGTCATTAGTATTTTGAATTTTAAAAAGAACAAAAAACTAAACAAGGTGGATATGTTAAACTATTTTCCATAAAGGTTTTTTCTGATCATTTTAATACATTTAGTGCCCTCAACACAAAGTTGTGCAACAGACAATCAATCAGTCCTGGGTAACTTATCTGCCTGGATTAAAAAGTCCAATGACTCCCTTGTTTTACAGCCCTCACTGATTGTTCTTCATCATTTAAAAGTACACTTAAACATAAAGTTTGAGACACAAATCGGTGAAAGGCAAGAAATTCAAAGTCAAGGCTGACATCTGAACTCAGACTACGATTTTGAATTTTCTACGTCTGGGAACAAAGGTCTTGATTCGGTAACTGGATCCACTCTGTGCCTGTGTGGATATGTACATCTATATTTCTCCTTTTCTGGAAACACAGTATAACTGTTTGCCCTGCAAATTCATGATTTGTTTCCTACTTTGGGAAGACAGTTACAAAGAACCCGACGTACAAGTTTGCTGTATCCATGCAAACCAGACTGCTGCAGCCACTTTTGACCACTTTAATATTTTTATAGCCCCAAGGGGAGCAGTCTCAGATTGCTCATAGTATTAATATCTAGAGTGCCTGTCACAGGACGGGGCTCCCTCACCCTGGATTCTCACCGCAAACAGTCCTCATCCAAACCAGCAGCAAGTTCAATGCCAACTGCCTTACTTGGTGTGCTATACAAGTACTTGTTTCCCCACAACAAAAGGCTTTTACCTTCTCCCAAGGCACATAGCAAGAGGAGGGAGAGATCTCATCGCTCAGGGTAGGTCTACACTGCAGTGAGACACTCGCGGCTGGCCCGTGCCAGCTGAATTGAGCTCGAGCTAAGGGACTGTTTATGTGTAGACATTTGGGTTCGGGTTGCAGCCTGGGCTCTGGGACCCTCCCACTTCACAGGATCCTACAGCCTGGGCTCCAGCCCAAGCCTGAATGTCTACACAGCAATTAAACAGTCCCATGAGCCTGAATCATCTGGCACGGCCCAATCATGTTTTTTAACTGCAGCGTAGCCATATCCTCCGAGTTCCTGGGCTTCACCGGCTCTTCCTTCCTGACTTCCCCATGCCCCTCTTTGTCTCCTGGACTGAGGAGCTGATTCACTTTGTTAACTGGTTAATCATCCAGTCCTTAACCAATTATCTCCTTGTGGGGACACTTGTCAATGCACAGATTGGTGAGTCAGCCTTAGGCTACACACACTCTGTCACAGTGCCAGTTTCACTTACGGACGCTTTTAAAATTCAGTCAGCAGTGATGGGAATTGACCACCAGTGACCTGGAAGTTGAGTGACATATAAGTTCACACGTTTTAAATGGCTTTGACTTTAAATTCGTTGTGACCAAGTAACTGATTCTATATTTGCAGTCCATCCTGAGGGATCATTGTTTCAAAGCTTCTCTCTTTTGAACCGTGAGGAATCACTTACCTGGAAAGAATGTTGAGCTCTTTGCTGACTTGAGCTCTGAACTTTTTCTTTTTCACCTTTTCCACATTTAACATGGTTTTGCTGAGATACTGAAGTACTGCAGGAACGTGAGGCAGAATTAACCGTGCACCCAAGCTGGGGGACTCTGTAATGGATACAAGGTGGTTACCAATGCGTTTTAGAACAAAAAGAAGAGACCCAATCCTACACAAACATGGGAACAATGGTGAACTAGGAGACCTGATGTTCAGAAGTGCTGAGCATCCTCCACTCCAAAGGAAGTCAGCGGGAGCTGCGAGTGCTCAATGCCTCTGAAAATCAGCCCTGCAGGAGTTTAAAATTCTACGGGACTGAAGGTTATTACAAGCCCCCCCCCCCCCCCCCCAACACACACACACACACAAAAACCTCAAGAGCTCCCCTCCTCATTAGTTCACTAACAAGTCTGTGACACAAGGGCTTAGCCAGTCCAGTGGACAGAGCCCCAGACTGGGTTCTAATCCCGATTCTGTCAGTGAACTGTTGTGTGACCTTGTGCAAATCAATTCCCCACTCTGAGCCTCAGTTTCCTCATCTGTACCATGGGGATAACAATCCCTGCCTTCCTTTGTCATGGCTTTGAGAGCAACCGCTGAAAAAGAGCTAACCAATGTTAAAGGAAGTGCAGGCAAAGGGTAAAGGTAATGAACTACAAGTCTTTATTGCAAGGGAGTGCAAATTAAAATGAATTGCAGTGAGTGTATGGCTGGGTGAATTTATTTTCAAAGAAAAAAATTAAGTGGACGTTTGTGCAAGCCACTTGTCCTAATTGCCAAGGCTGCCCTCCGGGTTATAACTTAACCAACGGAGTTCGCCCGTTACTATGAACATTCTCCCCCTTCCCTTTAACAGAGAATAAACCTTTCTGGGTCCTGGCGACTAGCACACAAATATGGAACTTGTCTGCACAGGGATGAATGAACGTACTAAGGGAAGACAAGCCTTAGCAGGGAATTTTCCTTCTAAAAAGGCATTCTTGCCAAAGGCGCAGAATATCCCAACAGGATCCAAAACATACACTCATGTTTACAGTTGAGTTCCTCATCATTATGATTACTATTCATTCATACCTTCTGTCATTCCATCAGTGTCAGACTCTAAACAAACGCAGTCAGTCACTGTCAAGCTGGAAACCAGGTCTGTGGGTTCAAAATCTGGACTATTGAGGAGGTTGTTAGCCACATCCATCACAACACCAGCTGTTGCCTCACAGAGATTCTTGGTGGACAGCAGAGCAAAGACATTCAACAGCGTATCGTATTCTGGGTGCCCTGGTCTCTGCTTGGCCAGCAAAGGGAAATACCTGAGTAACAGACACAGAACAAGAAAAATTCACAGTTCACTTTTTAAAAAAACAAATAAAAGTTTTACAAACATTTCCTCCATAAAGTCACATACAAAAAGACTGAAGGTAAAGAGATGTTCTTCTACCTTCTGGGGGAGACCATTAAAAAGGAAAAATTCTTACGACCTAAGACCAGTTTGGTACATAAACAGAAAATACATTCTTCATTTCTGACAATGGTAAATCTGGAGGTAAGCACTGAAATACCATGGTGATGGGACCAAATGAGAGTGCGAAAGGGAGTTAAAAGTCAGGGGTGAAATCCGGGCCCTATTGACTTCAGTAGAGCCAGGATTTCACCCCAAATATCTAAAGGCCAACTCCTTCTGACTTGTTTTAGTTCTATATCTGAGCGGTATCCAATACTCACATGTTATTCTGTAAATGAATAGTGAACAGGGATCTAGCAGACACTACAGAACATTAACAAACCAATACAGTTCAAAGGGGAAGGACACAAGATTTTTATTTAAAACTGGATTGGCTACCACTTTCCACTAACTCATCCCTCTCCCCTCAAAATCTGAGCTAGATATTGGCTACAAACCTTCCTGGCTGTTCATATGTGGGGGAAATGGCCTGATATTACAGAGAATAATCTCCAGAAACTGGAAAGATCGGGAGTTGCATTTATTAGGGAGCATTAGATCATAGACTAGATACACCGGGGTCCTGACGCAACATAGCTATAGTTATTTCATACCCTGTTTATTCCGTGGGGAAATAAATCAGAATTAAGACCCCAGTCCTGCAAACACTTAGGTAAATGTTTAACTTTAAGCATGCACATAATCCCATTGACAAGTCAATTGGTAATGGGACTATTCATGCATTTTAAGTTAAGCACATGTATATGTGTCTGCAGGGTTGAGGCCCAGGTTTCTACCTACATTTTCAGAAAAATGTAACTGAAAATCGAAGTCCACCACTTAAAATAGAGTGGCTGGAACTCAGGTATTTGGTATATTCCCTATTCTACACTCTTCCCTCAGGCTCAATACCCTATGTAAAATACTGTTAAGCAATAACAAGAAAGTACAGTATTAAAGGAAAAGAGAAAAGAGGAAAAGAAAAGCAAGCACAGCTGCTTGGTCCAGTGGATACAGCCCTAGACTGGGGAGCCTGGAGACCTGGATTCTAGTCCAGATGCTCTCACAGAACTGTTGAGAGACCTTGCACAAATCAATTCCCCACTCTGAGCCTCAGTTTCCCCATATGTAACAGAAGAATAATGATACCGTCCTTTGTCATGGCTTTGTGAACTACGATGAAAAAGAGCTGAACAACATTAAATGAAGTGTAAAATCACCCTCTTTAATGGTGAGGGTAATTAACCAGTGGAACAATTTACCCAGGGTTGTGGTGGATTCTCCATCACTGACCATTTCAAAATCAAGATTGGATGTTTTTCTAAAAGATCTGCTCTAGGAATTATTTGGGGGAAGTTCTCTGGCCTCCGTTACACAGGAGGTCAGACTAAGTGATCACAATGATCCTTTCTGGCCTTGGAATCTATGAAATTTACAAGTTGATCAAAATACTGCTCTTGCAGCCATTTTGTACCCAATAACTTCTTTGAGGTTGCAAGGAGGAATAATGTGTGACTATCTTTCTTTCCGTGTTGTGTGTTATTCACAGCAGACACTATGCATTCATCTTGCTTCTCCACAAAAGGAAAAGTTTACCTGGAATTCTTGCTCCAGATGTGAATGAGTTTGAGTAACAGAGTAGGAGAATACTGGCTCTCGGAAGCGAGCCTGCTGATCTAGAAGACAAAGAGAGGATAAATCACAAAACAAAAAACAGTGTGACCACGCATCACTATTTAAAACATCAAATTTGACAGAAAACAAGTTTAAATAATTCTCTGTGAATGATAAATTTATCTTAAAAAAAAAAAAAATCGTTGCTCACTTTCTAATCCCTTCAATACTGCTGATAGCTACTAAGAGAGCATCTTTTGTTTCACCTTAAAAGCTTGAAAACAAAATTATCCCACCCACTGGTTTTGTCCTCCCCTTGGGAGTTATTTTCCCTCTCCTTGTGCTTTGCACACAGATGCAGCCAAAGTGACTGTCTCACACTTATATTCCTGCCTGCAGCAGGATCAGCGGCATCAATATGACTGAGAACGCCTCTGCTACGTGTTGGCTGCTACTGAGCAGCCAGGAGGTTGTCCATGTTCTTTTGGTTTAATGCACCAGGATGGTGAGAGTGGGGTTTAGGGTTGCTCAGTCTGCACTGCAGATTGGACGGTGTAAAATTGAAATGGAGGCAATGGTGGGGAACAGATCTAAGTCTTAGAAAGCTTGTCCAGTTGCCCAAAATGACTGCGTGCCCCACTGCTCTGTATAAAGCAGCGCTTTTCTGAACATATCTTTCTGAACAAAGGAATCGTTAATACAATCCTATGGGAAGGAAGTCTGCTATGTGGACTACTGATACCGAGTCCCACTAGTAGATTTTTGTGCAGTTAACATAAGGAAACTCCAATTCCTAGCACTAGGATTAGAATTCTCCCTCCTCCCGCATCATCTCACAAGCCTCATGGTTTCACAGCCTTTAAAATAACGCACAAAATCAAATGAGTCTTCTGCAAAAAATATCTCTGAGAGAATCAATGGCTGAAATTCCGCTAGAGGGAGCTACTGGATTATTTCTGGAGCCTACCATATAGTGCTGGTCTCTGGAGATATGCCTACACTGCAGTTAGATACTGACAGGGACCTGTGCCAGCTGACTCAGGCTCACAGGATTCAGGCTAAGGGGCTAACCGCGGTGCAGGCATTCAGGCTCGGCCCAAACACTGGGTCCCTCCCACCTCGCAGGGTCCCAGATCTCAGGCTCCAGCCTGAGCCTGAATGTCTACACTGCAGTTAAACAGCCTCTTAGGCTCATAGGGCTCAGGCTGAGTCAGCTAGCACAGGCCAGCTGTGGGTTTTTAATTACAGTGTAGACACCCCCTGGGATACACTAGGTCATGCAGGAAATGAGCATTATTTCTTTAAACCAGTTATCATTTCTATTTACAGAAATTATAGAGCATTATCAAATGGGACCAGTCCTATTCAACAAATTCATAAATGATCTGGAGAAAAGGGGTAAACAGTGAAGTGGCAAAATTTGCAGATGATACAAAACTACTCAAGATAGTTAAGTCCAAAGCAGACTGTGAAGAGCTACCAAAGGATCTTGGGATACATAATCCCAACTATATATATAAAATGATGGGGTCTAAATTTGCTGTTACCGCTCCAGAAAGAGCTCTTGGAATCATTGTGGATAGTTCACTGGAAACATCCACTCAATGTGCAGCAGCACTCAAAAAAGCTAAGAGAATGTTGGGAATCATTAGGAAAGGGATAGATAATAAGACTGAAAATATTATATCGCCTCTATATAAATCCATGGTACGCCCACATCTTGAATACTGCGTGCAGATGAGGTCTCCCCATCTCAAAAATGATATATTGGAATTGGAAAATGTTCAGACAATGGCAACACAAGGCACAGACAACCTGGGGAACTCTTTGCCAGGGGATGTTGTGAAGGCCAAGACTGTAACAGGGTTCAAAAAAGAACTAGATAAATTCACAGAGGATAGGTCCACTGACGGCTATTAGCCAGGATGAGCAGGGATGGTGTCCCTAGCCTCTGTTTGCCAGAGGCTGGGAATGTTCTGTTCATTCCCTCTGGGGCACCTGGCACTGGCCACTGTCGGAAGACGGGATACTGGGCTAGATGGACCTTTGGTCTGACTCAGTTATGGCCGTTCTTATGTACACAGTGCTTTCCAAACACAAAGCTCTGAGACAATGATTCAGCAAAGCACTTAATCACATCCTGCTTTGACTTCTTTGGGACTTTGCTGAATCGGAGTCTTAGTTTCCCAATGCTGGGGTAGCTGGGGGCATAGAAAGAGACAGCTGAAAGGCTAAGAGGGACAGGAAAACAACATTCTCTTCTACCTAATCAATTGAGGTACAAGGTTATGTGCTTTGCATACAGCTAGTTCATCTGTCATTTGGCCACATGTAAGGTGCCATACTGGTAGATGCAAGAAATATGGAAGGAATAAATAAGCAAAATGAACAGAAATGGATGAAGGGGGCATATTATAGGTTAAGACTGACCGCAGAACAGGAACACCTAGCCCACGAAGGTACTGTCTGATACTATTCAGATTTTTTTCAAGGGTAAATACTCAGGCATTTTAAATTGGACAGATTAGGCATCTAACATATACCAACAGTACAACTTTGTTCCCCAGGAAATGTCAGAGCAAGTAGTCTGCTTCAATTGTTAAAGAAGAGAGATACAGTTTTTACTTTATTCAGATTAATCTGTAAGTATTTTTGATTATGGCTTGAATATAGAAGCAGTCTCAGCATTAATCAGATGCTTGGCCTTCTTATTAAGACCCAAGATCGGCCCTTCACACACGTAATACAAGCAAATGAAATTAGAGATTTCTAGGCAGCAAATGTTAAAATTATCTAGTATACAGGTTAAAAAGAGTTTTTATATATCTGGCTATAATGCTTAAATTATCCAAAAGTACAACGTTTTGTTTAAAAAGTCCCATACAATGAATATAGCACATAATCTGCAGTATCCCAAATTAAGGTTAATAAATTTAACAATACGTTAAATTTTAAATACCAGCATCCAAATATTCGGATACATCACTCATAAAAACAGGTTTCAGAGTGGTAGCCGTGTTAGTCTGTATCAGCAAAAAGAACGAGGAGTCAGCCAGTCGGCTGCGAACCAGCTGAGCAGCGAACAGCAGAGCGGCTAACAGAGGGAGTTTGCCTGGGATCTGCCTGAGAGGAGGTACGCTAAGGGCTGCATTAGGGAGGCTGTGTTGGTGAGTATCTGAGTGTCTGTTGTGGGATAGTTTGACCGTGTGCTTGATTGGTGGTTTGAAAAGTGTGAATTGGGAGTGCTTTGTTCCAGGCGAGCCTTGAGTGGGCCTGACTGTATAAAAGCCAGTCAGCCAGTCAGCTCCCAGTCTCTCTCATTCACTGGGACCCATCCACTCCCAGTCTTTTTTCATTATTCACCATTAAATTAGGCTTGAATAAAGACTGGGAGTGGATGGGTCATTACACAAAGTGAAACTATTTTCCCATGCTTATTTTCCCCCCTTACTGTTACTCTCACCTTCTTGTCAACGGTTGGAAATGGGCCATCCTGATTATCACTACAAAAAAGTTTTTTTTCTCCTGCTGATAATAGCCCACCTTAATCAGTTGGTCTCATTAAGAGTTGGTATGGCAACCCCCATTTTTTCATGTTCTCTGTGTGTATATATATATCTTCCTACTATATTTTCTACTGCACGCATCCGATGAAGTGGGTTTTAGCCCACGAAAGCTTATGCTCAAATACATTTGTTAGTCTCTAAAGTGCCACAAGTACTCCTCGTTCTTTTCACTCATAAAAAGTTACACTAAGAATAGCTTGTGGAAAGCAAGTATAGCGATGAGTGTAGATTGTCCCTCAATAATTGAGAATTTAGGATAGGTTGTCCCACGTAAATACAATCCATCAGAGAAGTATTTCAATTTCTTTCCAGACTTTGCTTATCTTTACATACTAGATAACTCAGAATAAAATGTATTACTCTGTCAACATTACCTGGGGCCATATCACTGCCTCAAAAATGGCATCAATCTCATCCACTGTAAAGCTGTAGGTCTCAAAATCAGAAAAAAACTCTGCCACAAGTTTGATCCCAAGACGCCTCAAATTTTTCAGTGGGTTAATAAACCTTAGTTGGATCTGGAAAAAATAAAGACAAAAATACCTATTCTTGCTGCAATACACCTGCTATATAGAACAAGCTAGTTACCCTGCATGAAATACTGTATTTAATCAATCATGGATATGAGTGACTGTTGCTTGGACTATTACACTGTTTCCTCCTGTTTGCTATCGTGAACAAGTTACCTTTATCCTGTAAAGATGATTTTAACTTTCTGACTAAGGTCCCCATCCTGCACTGAGTCACAAGTCTTAACTGGGACTCTGCCTGGGAACGAGAGCCGACTCGCACACAGCTCACTGAAGGACTGGGGCCAAAACCACTGTAAGCGAATACTACAGCTTTTAGCACTGCCCTTAAGAGATCTACATACCCCACTCCCAATATTCAAACAGTACTACTTTACACATCTTCAAAAGTACCACCAGAATAGAGCTGTGGTATTTGGGCCTATCTGAATTAGCAGCCAAATACAGAATAACTTATTGCTATAGAGAGCAATTATATGAATTCAGAGAAATGTGGACCCCATTTCTAGATACATTTGAATAAAAAAATATTGAGATGGTTCAAGGAATGCCAAATCTCCATCCCTCCCACCGTGGTCCCCTCCTTCCCTCCTATTTTACTACTGTTACCCCACCCTAACATGTTATGTCTGTGTACATTGCCTGGTCTTGCAGCTTTGTCAAACTGTAAAATCTTGCAATTGCATAATTCTATTGGAGCTCACATACATTTTTTTTGTACTTTTCTTTGTCTGTTTCTGTATGAAAATATATTAAATAAATTACCCCCCCCCCCCCAAAAGAGCACAACCAAAACCAGTGACCAAAGGTCAGTTTCCTCTTAGCACATGAAAACAAGCTTAGAGGAGAGAGAGGAATCCAGCAAAGACAGAGTGAGGAGGAGCGGGCTAAAATGTAGTAAAAAGAGTTACGCTACCCATGCATTTAACAGTAACGAAGTTACATTCTATAGCTTTCCTTGGGGAAGATATTCAACACTGAGATTAAGCATGCTAATCAGCCATCTGTTTATAATATTACAGCCTTTTCTGCTGGTCTCCTCTGGGAAGGGCTACACTTATGGCAACACGTAGAGTACAGACACCGCATGCCTCCCCAGCATGGGTATAAACAGCAGGGTAGATGGTGAGGCCCTTCTTAGGTGAATGGAATATAGACACACCAGAACCCTGTGGGTACATACCCTACATGGCTCTCTACACAACCATGCAGTGCCTCCATGCTATTTTTACCAGTGTAGCATCCCACTGCTTCCCCCTGCCAGAGCCTTTCACTGTCACATGCAGCTACACATGGCAGTGACTGTGGTTGCATCTGCCTTTTGCTGCGGTGTGTAGCTACATGTACCCTACACTCCCCAAAGTGTAGACACGGCCTCTAGGTAACACTTTCAAAAGCTCCTAAGTGACTTAGAAACTACTACTTCTTCCTCTTATCCCATCATCTAGGGTTGGGTCACCGTGCAAACATCTGCCATCTTCGTCAGTCCGAGGCAGCACTAAGGTCCATCAGCTTACCATCTTTTTTGATGCAATCCACCATCACTTCCTCGGGGTCTCTTTCCTCTCCACCCTCTCCTGCCATGCCATCTTCCCCAGGTCCTCTTCATTCACTCTCTTTCTCTGTCTGAACCAGCAAAGTTGCACTTCCCGGATTTTGTCAGCCACATCATGGGCTGAGACTTCTATCCTAAAGCTTTCATATCGCAATCCATCCCTTTGTGGGACTATACTGCACAAAGACATCTCAAACATCGTTAGGCACTGAACTTCCCATCTCTTTTCTGCCCGTGTTTCTGCACGATACAGCATTGCAGGGCACACCATTGCTACATACAGTTGGGCTTTCAGCGTCAGTGAGATGTTATTCCACTGTCTTCCAGAACTCCCCAGTCAGGACTGTATCTCGCATTCATGCTCACTGTCGTCCACAACCCAGATACCTGAACTGCTCAGTCTGGTTTAGTCAGACTCCATTCATCTTTATATTCAGTCTCCCTAAGACACCTCTACTGACCCATATTACCTCGGTCTTAGTCATATCCTTTTTCTTCCCATGTCAGCTTACCGGGCCCTACCATTGATTTACTCTTTACTCTAGCTCGTCTTCTGAGAACACTCTTATAGCTATGTCATCTGCATATAGCAGCTTCTCACCTTTCCCATTGAGATCTTCCATCAACATGATAAACAGCAGCAGACTAAAGGCCCCAGATGCAGTTGGACTTTCACATCAAAGGGGCCTGTCATTCCAAAACATGCTCAGATCGCTGTTTTCGGTGATATTAAATCCTCAGACATGCCACATTTCCTCAGCACTAGAGCGAGCATCCTTCTGTCCACTTTATACTATGCCTTTTCTAGGTCTATTAAAGCCCAGAAGATATCCTGTTGGTGCTCTAACTGCTTCTTGATCACTTGCCGAATTACAAACATGGCATCTGTGGTTCCTCATCCTTTCCTGAAGCTGAACTGTTCTTGTCTGAGGAGGGGTTCCGCCATTCTCCTAACCGTAGGATCCAAGATGTGTTCCAGTACCTTCATTCTACGCAACAGGAACTTTATCCTTCAACAGTTTCCACATTTGTGGATGCTCCCCTGCTTATGTACTGGGACCAAGATAGACCTGCACCAATCTTTGGATATTCACGTATCTCGCCATATGGCTTTAACCCAGGGTCAGCAACCTTCGGCACGCAGCCCATCGGGGTAATCCGCTGGTGGGCCGCAAGACATTTTGTTTACGTTGACTGTCCGCAGGCATGGCCCACCCGCAGCTCCCAGTGGCCACAGTTCACCATTCCCAGCCAATGGGAGCTGCGGGAAGCAGCAGCCAGCACATCCTTGTGGCCCGTGCCGCTTCCCGCAGCTCCCATTGGCCAGGAATGGCAAACCGCAACCACTGGGAGCTGCGGGGGGCCGTGCCTGCGGACGGTCAACGTAAACAAAATGTCTCGCGGCCCGTCAGTGGATTACCCTGATGGGCCACGAGCCGAAGTTTGCCGACCCCTGCTTTAACCGCTCTGCTCATCCATTTTATGCCTCTCTCGCATAGGACTTTCCCCAGGTCCGTTGTCACTTCCTCGGTCCCACCACCTTACTGTTCTTCATTATCTAGACTGCATTTCTCACCTCCATTGTGTCAGACTCAGGCACCACATTAGGATACTGGCAACTCTTCCAAAAACGGGTTTGCTTTATTTAAGAGACTCTCAAAGTATTGCTTCCACCTCACCTTCATTTTTTCAGGTGTTACTAGCAGTCTCTCCTGGTCATCATTTACAAATGGTGCTGCAATACCATACTCCTTCCCTTTGCATCTGATTTTTGCAATGTTATAGATCTTTTGGCCAGCCAGATGTGGGCGGTTTACAAGCTCCGCATACAGGTCATCTATGGCACTTTCTTTGGCCTCCGTCACTGCCTGCTTAGCAGCTCACTTTGCTTCTTTGTATTTGCTTTCATTCACACTTGGTGGGCTTATGTCTTTTTCTTTATGCACCATTTTCTTATTTCAGATCGCTACCTGCATTTCGTCGGTCCAACACAATTCCTCTCTGTCCCTTGATTTTCCCCAACTGTATTGTCCACACACCTCTTCTGCTGCTGCAATCCTCTCTCTTTTGATGTGGTTCCACTCCTCCTCAGCCAATACCAAATCTGTTTCCAGGCACTTATCTTACTGCTTATACAAACTTCTCTGCTGTCCTTCCCCTTAAGGTCCCGTGCTTTAATCTTGTTTCTTTTGAGCTTAGTTTCCACCTTGTCTAATGCTCAACCGCAATCTTTATCACAAGAGACACGATTTTTGCTACTAAAAATTAGAATGATAGATGATAATTTTTACACCAAATAAACTGAATCAGATTCCCCATCTACTCAAACGAGAGGAAGGAGATATAGCATGCCTCTTGAGAAGAGGCCTGTGTAAGGACAAGGACAGATTCCATATTGAAAGTGAACAGTAGGAAACATTAAACCCGTAACTGAGCTCAGAACCACAAAAGTAGATATTTAACTCTTTGGGCAATACCTTCCTGCAATAAATGACTCTCAAACCCACAGGAATTTCTTGTAATAATTATCCAAGATAAACAGATTTCTAGCATCCTTCTCTGAACTCTTAACACCTCACTAGCTAATGAAGTGTTAAATTAAGTTTAACAAATGACAGCATGGCACCACAAATACCTCTCCAAGAGTTACTCAGTCACATCTGAAGGTGAGAGATAGCATTACTTGAATAACTTTACAGTACAAAAATGATTACTCTAGAGATAAATAAAATTACTTGTGTACTACTGTAAATTGGATTATGGACTGTAACTGTCCTAAATTACCCCTCCCTTGTTGCTAGCTACTGCTACAGCACTTAAAGAAGCATGAGATGAACCATGATATTAAGGCCAAAAAAAAAAAAAAGGGAAACAGAAGTTTTCTTTACCTGTTTGAATTCAAGTCCAGAAAGGGCTCTAGTTGCCCAAACAAACTCCTAGTTAGCGTGTGCACTTTGGTTTAATGAAATGTAGTTGTTTTTTTTAAAAAATGCATTTGACATTCAAATTCTTGTTTGTATGAATTGTTACATGCAATGTTTTAAAATGCCTATTTTATTAAATATATTCAACACCATGACTGACTGAAATGCCAACAATTTAACAGCATTTTAAACAACTGTTTAACAGCAATATACTCTTTCTATGTAAACACTGCAGCATTTTAAGACCAATGTTGCTGGCCTATATTTTTATCCATCTTTCTATTATTCACTGGTTTCTAAAGCTTTACTCCTTATTGGCACCAAGCGTAATTTGAACCAATAGAGTTGAGAAAAAATATATATATACACAGTATCATGTTCCTTACCTTCTCTCTTTGTTGAAGGATGTGGGATACTGTTGCTGTCATACAAAGTAAAATCTGTAAAATCTCAGGTAAGTACCGGGTGATCAGATGGCCCATATTTTTCAGTACAACCTCAAAGCTGTTGAACAGACTGTGCTGGCGGCCTAGAGGCAGGACTTTAGATAAATCCAGTTCTGATATTGTTTGGAGTACTGCAACCTGGCACGGTCCTACAGAAGGAAGGAGGACAGTGAAAATATATCAGTTCATCTTTACCTTGGTAAGTAAGGACCCGATTTCAATGGGCCAAATGTCAATGTCTGAGGTTCGTCTCAATGTGAGAAAGGGTGGCAAAATCTGGCCCTAAATTACAAGATCTTTAAATGCTCCTAATTCAGCTTCTTATGTAAAATTAACAAACAGTCCCAGCTGTCTATCATGGCTCTTATATGGCCCTCATTGCTGTAGTGTCGGAGTGCCTCACAATCAATGTATGCACTTATCCTCATAATACCCCTGTGGCATTGTGCTCACCAGCCCTTCAGAGAGGATGGACAACACAATAGTTAGGATGCCAGCCTGGGACTCTGGCATTCTGGTTTCGATTCCCTGCTCTGCCACAGACCTCCTGGGTGACCATGGGTAAGTCACTCAGTCTCTCGGTGCCTCACTTCTGTAATAACGGTACAGGAATAATAGTACATTGTACAGCAGGGAAGGGAAACTGTGGCCAAGGGCTCAGGGGAAACCTTGACTCTTATTTTAAAAAAATAACCAGTGCCATGGGTGCTTTAATTTATCCAGGGTACTTATATGGCCCCCATTTCCATAACATCTAAGTCCCTCACAGTCCTCAAAGTATTTATCCTCCCCACACCCGTGAGGTAGGGAAGAACTATTATCCCCAATTTCTAATGGCAGAAGCATACCAGCACTGAAGTGCTTCACAGGTTCGAAGAGCAGGTCCAGGAACATTCTGATCTCTTCAGGCAGCGATCCAGCAAGGAACCTCAGAACAATTGACATACGAGTGCCTGCAGCAGATTTGCCCTGAGTTCTGCTTCCAGTTTTGTTTCTCATCCGCCCATACAGAATTCTTCAAAAGCCAAAAGGAAATTGTATTAGTGAGTTCTCCACTAGCTGCCTGTTTCTGAAGCATTGCAGGAGCAGTCTGGCTGGTTCACAATCTTTGTTTAGAAAGTATAACCTGAACTACATGGCTTAACTAATGCTCCCCACTATTACCTCTATTGCTGTTTGGCACCCAGTAGCACTAACAGAAAGGGCATGCTCTTGCTCCCAACAAGGTCATTGGAAATTCTGCTAGTGATCTGAATGGGAGCATGGCTTAAGTATGAATTAGCAAAGCATCGTGCTAGTACAGGGGTGGGCAAACTTTTTGGCCCGAAGGCCAAATCGGGGTTGCGAAAAGGTATGGAGGGCTGGGAAGGGAAGGCTGTGCCTCTGCAAATAGCCTGGCCCCTGCCCCCTATTCCGCCCCCCCTCAGAACTCCCGACCCATCCAACCCCCCCTGCTCCTTGTCCCCTGATCACCCCTCCCGGGACCCCCATCCCTAACTGCCCCCCCAGGACCCCACCACCTATCCAACCCCCCCCGCTCCCTGTCTCCTGACCGCCCCCTCCCCCCCCCGAACCTCTGCCCCATCCAACCGCCCTCTGTCCCCTGACTGCCCCCCGGGACCTCCTGCCCCTTATCCAACCCTCCCCTCCCCCCGCCCCCTTACCATGCCACTCAGAGCGGCAGGACAGGCTTTTTGGAAAGCCTGGGACGTGGGCGGGGGCACAAGTCACGCTGCCCGTGTGGCGGCGTAGCTGCAGAGGAGGGGGAGGGGGTACAGCGGGGGAGGGGCCGGAGGCTAGCCTCCCCGGCCGGGAGCTCAAGAGCCAGGCAGGACGGTCCCGCTGGCCGGATGTGGCCCGCGGGCCGTAGTTTGCCCACCTCTCTGCTAGCATGAAGACAACGTTATAGCTGAGGAAGCACTTTCACTGTAAATCGCTATTTCCATGCATTTATCAAATAACTAATACCCTGAGGGTGAAAATCTCTCAGATTTTTTCTTAGGAATTTAAGATGAACTTTTTTGGAAAATATGAGCTTAACTAATGCATTCAACAATACTACACACACACAAATGTATTAAAGAGAATATCACGTACAGTAATGAACGAGGAAGCCTTAGTTGCTGTGAGAGCCATAAGTTTGTATTGTCTCTAAAATATCAACCAGAGGCTGCATTATGCTTCTTCTATAGCCATTGTTTTATTTTAATATGCAAAGTTTATGCAGTGTTTCACCCACGCACCTCATAAGAACAAGAACAAGATCTGGTCGGTGTTGCATTTTAACTATAGTGTTCTCCTCGGATATGCTGAAATGGACTATTTCTTCTTTAAAGCTCTTATCTTCCAGTAACCTTTGCAAGTTCTCCCTGTCAGTATTAAACACAGTTATTTTTTTTTAAAAAACAGATCTCTGTGCAATTTATTCAAAGATCACGTCCTTACCCTTTTAATAAAAGGGTAAGTAAATCAAGTAGCTCAACATCACTGCACAAACCACTACTTTTCATATAAGGTTCTGTAAAGGCTATCCAAGTGGGTGCAATAGTATTGTGCTGACAGTTTTACCTAATGATTATAAAGAACTACAAAAATCCTTTACCGAAAAGAACACAATTGGCCACTACATACCATGGTGGGTCTGGATGAGGGAAAAGGTTTGTTTTGTTTTGAGAAAGAGTTCAAATCTGATAGATAAAATATTTCAGTTTTTCCATTTCTGAATGAACATGGCCCTGCTGCACTCCTCCTCCTTCTTTAAAACAAAACAGCAATTCCACTTCTCAGATATCTGCTTTTCAAGACTAGTCCAGGTTACCTTCTGTGACTATATCTAGATCTCAGGAACAATGGCATGGAGGAGACAACCTCTTTTCTTCTTTATAGTCTACAAAAGCTTTTTCCATTTTATTTTAAATATAAATAGGAGAAGCTTTTTTTAATTCTGTCCATTTCCAAATTCAGATTCGGAATAGGAGTATTATTTTTTCTTTGGTTCAGAAAGTTGTGGATATTTCTCTTAGAAGCAGATGATGCCAAATATCATAAATATACGTTTGATGTGATACTTAGTAATTTATCTACGCTGGAAGAATTTTAAAGCTCTTACTTGTATGGCAGTAGATGTGGATGCTTGTAAGTCATGATGCAGTCAAGGGCTACTTTTTGCACATTCTGGTCTTGATGGGACAACAGCTGAAGGTAACATTTTACAAGACAAGAAAATTAGGAGAAAGCCCAAATAATACATACCTCTCCTTCTACCACTATATCAAGATGATTTATTCAAGACAGAATTCAGCCCTTAAATTTGGGGGGGGGGGGGGGGGAAGGAAGTAATCATCTAACCTAAAGGGATCCACAATAAACGGAATTTCATTTTAGAACAGTCATTTAAAAGACACCAAGCAGCAAATATTTCCTACCACTATACATCCAAGAGAGATAATTACAGAACACAAAAGTTACTTGTTTCTAAAAAACAAAAACAAAACAAAAACAAAAAAACCAGGATATCACTGCTGATATTTGATGGCATAGGTGCTGGAACTAGAGGTGCTGGGGATGCAGAGGCACCCCCTGGCTTGAAGTGGTTTCCATCATATACGGGGGTTAGTTTGGTTCAATGGCTCTCAGACCCCAACTGTACAAATTGTTCCAGAGCCCCTGTTTGATGGGTACAGCAATTAAACAAAGCAATCATAAACTTGTGTTTTAACAAGTTATTTTTATAGAGTGTCTTTTGCAAGATCACTTTCGGACCAGCTTTGGTTCAGGCTTTGTGTCACACTAGGTAAAATAATGGATCAGCCAAACCATTCCAAAATGTTTGCACCACATACATCCAAGTTACGAAAATGCACACAGAATATTAGACTTGTTAAAAAGAGAAATACAAGAGGAATAATCAAAAACCCATCAATAGCATTAAAGGGTGAATGCCCCCAGTAGCCAGGCTAAGGGGAATAGGGAACATTACCAAAAACCTCCCCTTTCCCCCACCTAGTTCTTCAGTTTCATGATAAACAGCACATATCAGAATCCCCATTTTTGATGTGATCTGTTCTTACACCCCAGCATTCTGAAGGCATGGTATCAATCCAGCAGTTGTGCTTGAGCACGGAGCTAACAAATAGCAGACCAGGTAAATGCCTGTTTTGCCATGTTTGGTTGTTCTGCACTCTTTAAAAATGTTGGTTAAATAAAATGTTTTTAAAATGTACAAATCTGCTCAATATTTTCCTAAAAATCACAGACAAGCAATCGAACCCACAGAGAGCAGCTCTTTCCTAAGCCAAGTTCAGAGGTTTACAGGAGTACAATGAATGCTGAAGCATTCCACTAGAGCAGAAGCTGGTGATCTGAGACAGGCTGGACACTGGGGAACTAAAGCAGTAACGCAGAATGAATGGTTAGCTGGTATGTGCCGAATGATCATTCAAGACATACATTCACACATCCAAGTTAAGTTCATGTCTCATGGATGATCATTCAACACGTGTTGTTAAAGGAGACAAGATTTTGGCAATTCCTTTTGCAGAACACTTTTACGAAGACTTATTTCCACAAAATTCAAGCTGATAAACTCAGCCCGGCTTCCTGAGGGAGCACCCTTTAAATAGCATATCCTGGATTTACAGTTTTATAATTTCCCTTAAAAATTACTTTTCCCCTTCTGCCCATTTATGTTTAGAAGGGGACTTTGAGGCAATACAAGCCACACATGCTCCCCTTTTTTTTTCCTCTCTCTTCACACCTCTGGCTACCGCTTGCTGCCTGTTTACATTCAGTTTCAGCTTTGTGGCCTGCTATTACCGGTAAAACCCCTTTGCAGAGCCTGGGGAGGGATGGACACCATCAAACAACAAAAGTGAAGAAACTGAAAAATAAAGAGCAAGGCATTTTTCTCTCCAATTTCTTCCAGCTCTCTGGCACGGTTTCTCAGGGTATGTGTACACTACAGGCACTACAGCAGCGCAGCTCTGCCCACTGACGCTTCTCTACACCGATGGAAGAGATTTTCCCGTCAGTGCAGGTAAGCCACCCCTCCGAAAGGCAGTGAGAAATTCACACCCCTGAGCGACATCGGTCAATCTGAATTTTAAGTGTAGACCAGGGCTTAGACTGATGGTCAGGACCAAGCTTTCTTTCTCCATGGCTAGATGGGAAGGGGATCCTGAAACTTTCCTTTGTACCTTGGGGCTACAATATAGAAAAGGTCAAGAACTGCCAAGCTATGGTAACGTTAGGAGTCACTTTTAACACGGTACAAAATTTTCAGATGGTGATATTCAAGTGGACAGTGTCCCTTTAAGACACAACTGCTGTACACTGCACTGCACCAGTCATTCTCTTTACAAAGAAGGACCCTTTGGCTTGGTGTTCAGGTAAGACAGGAATATATTTGTTTATTAAGCAATACAAAAATGTTAAGTATTATCACCTGATTGTACAACTCATTTAACTTTGGTTCCAGATACAGCGCACGTGGATTCGAAAACTTGGAGAAAACTTGCAAATGGGCTATTAGCTGCCTGAAACAAAAACAAAACACGCTTTTAACAATGAAACAGATACACACCCTGTGTTACTACCAATGGCAGGAGAATGGTACCAAGATTCGGAGTTTCTGAATATCAGTATGTAGGACTACATTTACCAACAGGCTCAAATGGCAGTGGAAGGATTGGATTTATACCAGTGCAAAAGAGCAGTAGGGGTAAACTGGAGCTGGGGACGAGACTGTACCACCCAAGAACAGCCACATCTCCACTTGCTGGGGAAAGGGAGAAGTGGAGGGAGGGGGAAATCAACCGTGCCAAAAACGGTCAGGACTGGTCAAAAAGGTACACGTGCAGAACAGCAAGAGTCTATGCTGACTCAGCAGTTCCCTGCAGAGCTTCACACCAAAAAATTCTACTGAATCTGCTGCATGATTTGAATTTCCTCCACCCTGTCTAACACCAGCAAAGGGAGGTGCTTTAACCATTACCTGCCCTCCAAAGCCAGTACTATGGTCTCTGCTGAATGATGAAGTTGTGCACTCTGCATGTTACCAGGCACACTCTAGTCTCTCACATCACGCCTAGCTCTTATTTTTCCATCATTTTCAAGGAGGAGTTTGTAATATACATTTTGTGAGAGCCTAAACTACAATGATGCAAATCTGAAAGTATAATGAGGAGTCCAGGGTCTAGAGGAAAAGCGTTCACTAAAGAATTCATTAACAACTAGCCAGTAAATCTTTTACACCTTAGTTATTGCTACCAGCATTTTAAAGTTTCCATTTAGGAACAAGAACATTTTGAAGCAAAAGTTCAAATCTGGTGACAATCTGATTTTTGTAATTATTACTAATTCACAGATATGAACCACTCAGATTAGGGAACAGAACAAAATAATAGAACTGATAAAACACCTACAACTTAGCCAGAATATAGGCTAGAATTCATTGCATCTGAATGTGCAAGATGACATTTGTAAAGTTCTTTGTTGCTACAAATGTCATTCACAGACAGGCAAAAATAGTTCATGTGAATCACCTAAAATGCGTATTTCACAGATATCAACCGGGTAAAAAAGGCTATAATCAAGAAGTTTCAAAACTGTGTTTTAAGACACAAGCCATAGACTATTTACTCACAAAATAACTTGATACTGTGGAGCAATGAAGTCACAATAGCAGATATTTATAGTAAGAAATACCAAAAAACCTGTCCAGAACAAGGACATCATGGCCAAGATTTTCAAAAATGGGTGTCTAAAGCTAGACTCTGAAATCCGTAATTGGGTACCTACAATGATTTTCAAAATGGGCTGCACGCCCATCAACTCCCACTGACTTTAAAAGAAAAACAGACACACACACAGAGGAAACAATTATCTCCCCCCCCCCACCGACCCCAAACACTAACTTTGGGATCCCGCTAGGGTTGCCAACCCCCCCAGGATTGTCCTGGAGTCTCCAGGAATTAAAGACTAGTGATGAAACTTCCAGGAATACGTCCAACCAAAATTGGGAATCGTAGACCTCGCACCATCTTTGCTTCAAATTATGCAAAGCGATGGCCTATTACTCATCTTACGGTAGTGCCCAGAGCCTCCAGTCAGGGCCCCCAAACTAGTGCTAGGTGTTGCATGGGGACAGGATCCCCGCTCACAAAAGAGCTCACAATCTCACGAAAGACTAGAACAGACAAAGGAAAGGGAAAGGGATGCACATAAGCCCAGTGATCATAACAAAGCGAAAAGAACAGGAGGACTTGTGGCACCTTAAGGACTTACAAATTTATTAGAGCATAAGCTTTCGTGGGCTACAGCCCACTTCTCTAATAAATTGGTTAGTCTCTAAGGTGCCACAAGTCCTCCTGTTCTTTTTGCGGATACAGACTAACACGGCTGCTACTCTGAAACATAACAAAGCGAGTCACCCCAGTCCTATGAAACCTTTTAAAACACCAAATGGTTAACGTTTGCATTTCACTTGCTCCCTGCCCAATCAAACAAAGCAAAACTCACTTTGCTGCAGCTCTTCTTGTTTTCTTTTTCTGCAACCCTTCAACCACCGGTTCGTCCATTCCCTCCACCTCCTCTTTCTCCTCCTCCTTGGTAGCTTGGTGTATCTCTTCAGTGGGTTTTTCTTCCTCTTCTACTACACCACTGTTTTTCTTTCTAAGATCCTGGGTTGGAGCCACCAGAGAATCTGCTGGGTAATACTCATTGCTATATTAAAAATAAAATCAATCAATAGAACAGTATCTGCTGGCGGGAGGTTTATTTGAAGCTGTTCACAATTGGAACTTCCAATTATCCACAGAGTTGTGCCTGGTGACACTGTACAGTTCAAGATCCCCAAAAGGGGTTCATTTCAGCAGGCAGATGGACATGGAATCGATGATGTATTATATAGTGGAAGCCCTCTCACTTGAAAACAGGTAAAAGCAGTCTAGACAAAGCACTGTAGGAAATACACTGTAAAGAAGAGTCACAGGCTGGCAGGGGGAATAGAGTGAGGGCCTAATTCAAAGCCTGCTGGAGCGAATAGAAAGACTCCCACCGATTTCAGTGGGCACCGAACCAGGCCCTAGATACACTAAAAGGTATTTTCCTATCTCTGCCGGAATAAAAATACCTCCTTTCATTTTACAAACAGGGGAGACAAGAAAGAGCCTCATCTTCATGTCTATTTCCAAGACACTTTACTTCCATTGAAACTACACCCTCCATAGCAGTAGCGAGGCTGTGTCACCAGAACTCATTAGTAAACTGGGGCTCAACGCAGCAGTCAATTGACAACTTACATTTCAGGTTGCTTTTATTTTTTCCACTCTCTCTCTCTCTGGCATGAGCCATGTTTAACCAAAAGGAAGGACCAACTTCGATATAAAATCATACCACTCTGGATTCAGAGGTCTCAGAAAATATAATCCATTAAAAACAAAACAAAACCCACCCATCAGTTGTCTTATAGGGACCCTAGTAACTCTGCCTTCATTTATGACATTTCCAAGCAACATGTCTCATTGCTGAACATGGTCACTTACCTAATGAATCTCAAGAGAAGCGGGGAAAGCTCCCTTGACCTGGGCTCCACTCTGTCTGGAACCTTGGCCAATGCCTTCCAAAGCAGAAACCGGAAGTTTGCGTAATCTATCCGCTCACTGCAATCCGTTCTAAACCTCAGCTGCTCGAGATACAGGCTTCCCACATTTCCTTCTCGGATCTTCTCACTTTCTGCATCTGCAGTGCCTGCTTGCTCTTCACTCAGCTCATCTTGCAGCTCTCTCTCTATATTGGAAACAAACCACCATCCTCATTACTTCAAGAAATCTTCAAAGAGTTTATTCAGTAATTGCTGGTGGTAGGGTAGTGCCCTTGGGTAAATAACAGCAACCGTTTATATTAATGTTGGCCATCTACCTAGCAAATTCTGCTTAATATTGATCTGAAACTGCAACACAGGTTAGAAGGTACCCTAGGATGTCAGAACTTCAGCAAGGGGCCTAACTTTAAGCACACGTAGCCCCAATAAATGGCTGTCCTTGTGCCATACAGTGAAATCCAGTATTCACATTCAAGAGCAGGGTCAAGGAAAACAAATACATTTGGCAGAAATTCTACTGATTCCATGTTGAACAGGGTGGGAGGAAGATTTTCTAGAGACTAGACATTACTAAAAATCCTCACAGACTCCTACTGTCCCTCATCATCATGAGCAGAGCCAGTCTAGGCACAAAACAAGCACTGCCTGGTGCTCCATATGCTAGGAGGACTCTGCAACTCATGGACTGTCCCTATTTACCTCATGGCAAGTAGGACAAGAGGGAGGCAACAATTCTGACAGATCTCCACTCAGGAAATGAGGCCAGAAAGGTAGAGGGGAAACTTACGTCCTGATTTTTCCTTTTTTGCCAGTTTGGAGCGCACCAGAGCATAAAGCCAGCCCTGTTCATGAACCACCTGAACCATAGTTAAGTTAGTGTCTAAACATCTACAAGACATGAATTACCAGCATAGACAGCCGCTTTCTCCAAGTGCTCATAATAGACTTTCCAGAACTGTTTATTCTCCATTTCGTTTGCATGAGATCTAACAATAAACAAGACAGTAATTAAGTAAAAAATTCCATGTGATATTAGCCAGTTATACTGCTAGTGTGTTCAAAGGCTTGGTGTCCAGCCCTAGTCAACATGCAGAAAGGCAAGACTTTTGCTGTGTGCGGCTATAACATTTCTTTGCCTTCATCTGAAGATCCCAAAGGTTCATTGTTATCAGAATAGCCTAGTTATAGCCTGTGAATACAAAGGGACCCTTTGGTAGAGATGTTTTCAAGTCTTTCAATGTTGCCTATGCAATAACATAGCACTTAAAACCAACATGAAGAGTCAGCGCCCCACTGATGATGCAGGTTATCATTTTCATGATTTCACTTCTCTTATGGAGAAAATGACACATAATATCGCAGAATGTATAGAGAAAAAGCTAAGTGGTCAAAATCCCGGCAATTCACCCTGAAAGCTGACATTGCAAACTCAGGGCTCAATCCAGTGCCCATTCAAATCAATGGGAGCTCTTCCGTTGACTTAAGTAGGTTTTGTACCAGGCCCTTAGTGAGGGCAGGAAGGAGAGAGAGACGGACTGATTTATTATTTATATAACACTTATCATGTGATAGTCATAATCGTGGAAGATAAGGAGTTGGCTATCTCGGATTCGAGTCTGTTACCATTGTGTCCCAATCCTCGATGTAATTTAACAATACTGTTGCCTATGAGTTGTCTTTAATATTTGTGAATCCCAAAACAAGTTAAAAAGTAACAGTCTATAAAGAGCAAGATTTACTTGACAGAGGCATTTCTGTGGTACCTCATGTAAATGTGCATCATGCTTGTGTGTACTTGCGTTTATTTTTAGGGATGCGACACATTTTTATTTCATTTTTTTTAAAAGTCCAGGGGCAGCTGCAATGCAACACAACAGGCTCCCACCACCCACTAGCACATACTTACGTTATGAGCTCAACAACAGGATCCCAGAGAGGGCTGAAGTTAATGTAGAGCATTCCCAGTAAATACTGAAGAGGCACCTACAGTGACACACAAGAAAACTTTGTTTTAAAAAGCTAACAATGATATTTAAAGTAGGTATAAAAACAGCTTCACTGATTGATGAACTGCAAGAAAAAGCAATGAAGTCAAAATCTCTCAGAATCAACACCAATAATTAAGACAGTTTGGTAGCACCAAGGCCACATTGTGCTAGGCACTATACAAACATATAAACAAGGAGAGTATTCCCTGCCCTGAAGAGCTTACACTGCATTAGACCCAGGGCCCCATCTGGATTGGGCTCCTCATTGAGCTAAGTGACATACAGACACACACACACAATCCCTGCCCCAAGGAGTTTACAACTCAAGGAGGAAAGTTATAAAAGCACTGAGGTATCAGTAGTAAGTTAACATTTAGCTAGTACAGGAAAAACCCTGATCGTAGCATCCTCGACAGTGTGAAGCCCACAGCAGCACGGTCAGATTCAGCCACCATAGACAGATGTCCTTGCGATCTATAAGGCCTCAATCCTGCAATGAGCTCCAAGTAGGCAGACCCTGAGCCCATGCAAAGCTCCCCTGAGGTCCAGCGACACAGAGTTCATTGCCAGGTCAGGGGATAAATTGCCAACAGCTCACCCAAGCCCTTCGCATCACCTCCACCTGCTTTCTCCTCTCACGGCTCTCTGCAGGCATGTTTAGAACATTTATTGAAACACCGCCACTTTTTTTCGGTTTCTGCCCCGACTAGATATTGAGGCAAATATAGTTTAGTCAGTTCAGGATAAAACCACCCAACAACAAGACATGCTGATCACCAACTGGAGCCAAAGATATTTCCCAACTTAGTGCAATACTGCACATTTAAATGCATTATGGCACCTTATACTTTCCTTATACTTTCAAGCACTGGCCATTGGTGGAGAAAGGATACTGGGGCTAGAGAGACCACTGCTCCGGTGGGATTTTCAAAAGCACTCAAGTCGTTGTCTCCTTTTGTGATGTCCAAGCTTAGATTGGCAATCCAACTGATTGCTTCCAGTGATGTGGAGTGGACAGCAGAGATACCGCCGGAATACGATGGTTTTGGGCACTGTTCTATAGTTTGATGTCTGTTTCGGGGAGTCAGTACTGCAAATCTTAATGAAGATGCTACCTACGCCGACGGGAGAGCTTCTCTACCTCCCAGGAGGTGGTAGCTATGGCAATGGGAGAAGCCCTCCTGTCAACACAGCCCTGTCTACCCTGGGGGTCACGTCAGTATAACTATGTTACTCAGGGGTGTGGATTTTCCACATCGGAGCAACGTAGTTATACCAACAGAAGTTTGTAGCACTTAGTCCCCATGTATGCAGAAGGCAGGTGCGTAATACCATGCAATGTGCGGATGTGGTTTAAAGTGACCCATATTTTCCATGGGAGCGAAAACCCACATGGTTCTTTGGTTGTGTGCTGGATGAGGTGTTTGTTCAGGATGCTGATATCTTTCCACCTTGCTCACCATTGATCTTCAGGGAAAACCCTGCATCTTTGAGCTCTGATGCTGCAAACCGAAGGGAGTCGGGAGCAAAGTCCCAGTAACTAGCAATGAGAGTTGAGCTCCTAACTCACTCCTGATGATTAGTTTGTTTCCGGCCTGCATTTACTGAAGCCTTCACAAGTCAATGAAAAAACTCACGCTGAAGTAAAATGCAAAATTTTCTTGCCTTATAAAAAGGAAACAATCCAGTGTACGATCTGGCAGTAACGTCTCACCTCATGTAAAGGTCCATCTGGTACTGCAGACTGCACCACATCATGCCTCAGTTTCCTTAAATGAAGAAGTTTTTCTCTATAATCATTCACACTGGCTGGCACGAGTTCAGCTTGAAGTAATATGGCAAACACGGACTGAAGCTCTCCTGTTCCATCATCCTGAACAAATCAGTGAAATGCCTTTTGTTAGAGGATTCCTCGAGACAATTGTTTTGTCATAATTCACTATTTAAAGGCAGAGCCTCAGCTGCTGTAAACTGACATAGCTCCACTGAACTTGATGGAGCTACAGAGATTTCCACCGGCTGAGGATCGGGCCCATAAAGTTACAGTCTGAAAAAACAAACCAAGTATAAAGGGAGCCCACTTTAGCTAAAGAACAGAGCCTAGCATGTGTAACTGGCAAATAAAGTCAGTGTCAAGAAAACCACTTATATTAACCCCCCCACACACCATGGTTTTGAAATGTTAAAGCAGCAATTGTAATACTACCTTGGTTGATGTAGGAAGCTGAGCCTCAAAATGATTTAAAATCCTTATTGTCAAGAGTCGGACCTATTAAAAGTGAAAGCATGTTTTAGAGGCGTACTGCAAATGGTGAAAGGCCATTGAAAATGGGCACAATTTTAAAGAGACGAACAGCATTCATTCTTGCACATTTCACCTTTAGGCTTTCCTTATTCAGCTTATTTCAAAAGCCGCAAGGACAACTTGCCGCTAGTTAAGAATTCATTTTTTTCCATTAAAACACAAATCAGCTTGCACATATTGGAAACCGTTAGAAAAGAAGATTACCTTGGAGATGCTGGAGGAAATATTTGTTTTCAGTTTATCAAACAAATCCATCAAGTTCTCATGGGAAAGAGGATCCTGGCAACCACACAAAGCCAACCGCGTATAATAGAGATCAGCCAGTAGTAAGGCTGATGGGTCTGAAGGAAAGGTGCTGAAACAAAATATTTGTTTATTATTGTACAAGGTGAACCACGAAAAAAATCTGTCCCAATCTGTTTTCTCTGGCTGGACTGGGAGAACTATGTTGGGAGATGATACAGATCTCAAACACTTTCTGTAGCTGCTCAGTTATTAACTGAGCCCTACCAAATTCATGGCCATGAAAAACGTGTCACGGACCGTGAAATCTGGTCCTTTGTGTGCTTTTACCCTATACTATACAGATTTCATGGGGGAGACCAGCGTTTCTCAAACTGGGGGTCCTGACCCAAAAGGGAGTTGCAGAGGAGTCAAAAGGTTATTTTAGAGGGATCACGGTATTGCCATCCTTACTTCTGCACTGCCTCCCAGAGCCGGGCAGCCAGAGAGCGGCAGCTGTTGGCCAGGTGCCCAGCTCTGCATGCAGCACCCCGCCAGCAGCAGCACAGGAGCAAAGGTGGCGATACTGTACCAGGCCATCCTTGCTTCTGCAGTGCTGCTGGCGGCAGCTCTGCCTTCAGAACTGGGCTCCCGGCCAGCAGCCGCCATTGCAGCTGCCCAGCTCTGAAGGCAGCAGTACTGCAACCCCCGCCCCGCACAATAACTTTGGAACCTCCCTCCCCCGCCCACTCCTTTTTGGGTCAGGACCCCTACAATTACAATACTGTGAAATTTCAGATTTAAATAGCTGAAATCATGAAATGTACTATTTTTAAAGTCCTAGGACCATGAAATTGACCAAAATGGACCATGAATTTGGTAGGGCCCTAGTTATTATATATGTTAATTATTAGTTGAAGAGGGTTAATGGAGTAGTCAGTTTTCGTAAGTGTTTATTAAAATGTGGAGGTCAAAAGAGAGGTGCTCCCTCTTACTGAGGGAGAGTACAAAATAATGTCTAAAATCAATATTTAAGGGAGGGAATGGAAACATCCTAATACTGTGGGAGAATCCTCTAGACCACAACAAGAATTAAAATGTGATATTTATGTTTAGCCAAGACTATTTTCACTTTACTTTTTTTTGTAAGTAAAACAAAACACAAGATTCCTGGCTGCAATCCCGCAAGACAAAACCAGCATTGTTGCATTCACAGGTTCAACAGCAACAAAAAAGTTAATCTGTAGCTTTCAAACAATTCAAAGGAGCAGATTGTTATTAAGGAGATAGGGCTATAAAGCGTACACCATACAGTACAGTAAGCTGGCAGTGCCTGACAACATCCCTACCCCGGATGGCTAAAAACCTGAAGAAACATGCTGGTGTAAGACGACAAGAAACAAACAAAGCAAGCGTGTTTGTTTTGCTTAATAGCCTTTAAATAAAGGCAAAGTTATCTCTTCACTACATTAAGTGGAACACCAGAGAGTCAAAAGTTCCCTTACCTCACCAAGTTCTTCACACGTTCCACAGGTAACAAATGGAGAATTTCAGAAGATTCTGCTAAACTAAGTAGCGTGCTCACAGCTTGGCAGGCCACATACAAGCCTCCTAAGGGCAGAGGGAATGGGAACAAACTGTGTAGTTATTCATTCACATTGAATTTCTGTTTGTAAAGTGCTTTGGGATCCTCAAATGAGAGGTGCCACAGAAGTGTACAGGATTATAATGTAATTTCACATGCTATAGCCCACAAATGACATTTTTATTTCTAACTGCAACAATTCAACATTCATCACCACCCACGATCGAAGTTTAGAGTAGAATTCTCCTCTGATCATCACGGCAGATCTCCATCTTGAAACCCTGCCATCCCTGAACATGCAGAATACCCAGTTTGTATCAGTCTATGTGAAGTCTGGGCATATGAGGAGAGCAGTACTGAAATTAAGCTCTGCTGTGTGGGTCTCAGAGAATTTTGCTCAACAAATGATGCTTGGGAAACCAGAAAGAGCTGTCAAATGCATTACTGAAAGGAAAGGGGGGCAGAGGGGGGAACACGATAATTGCACAAGCATCCATATGTCCTTGCACCTTGGAAATGCAGGGTGGGATCTGCAAACCCATCTACGTGATTCAGAGGCTCAATTCCCACTAAAATTAATGGGACTAGGCTTTCATTTACCCAAGATAACTCTGAAAGTAGTTTCCTTTTTGCTCCCTTTCTTTAGAGTTAGAGAGTTTCTCTACTGCTGACAGGTCCACTCCCATCATAATCAACACCAAACTGCAGCCAAAATCCTCTCAGCCAGGAATGGGGAAGCGCAGTTCCCGTCAATGCCACTCCTAAATTGGCCAGAGGGTTCACTCCCTTCATTCTTCCCTTACAGAAGAGTCACTGTCCCTATGCAAGGGACATCAAGGGAGACTTACAATGGCACAAAGGACAGTCAAGCAATCAACCCTCACAGAAAATGAACGGGCGTTGGGGAATCTAAATCCTCCTTGTGTCTCAGAAAATCTCCCCAATTTTGATTTGCTTTAATTCCCCAGCTACCTGGGGATTCTTTCTTACCATTAGTCTGTGCAGGGAATTCCCTACTGAAATAAATGGGAAGCTGTCCATTTAAAAACAGAAACTGATGGCAGAATCAGGCTTTATATATCCATTTAGAACAGAGGTGGGCAAACTACAGCCCGCAGGACCGTCCTACCTGGCCCTTGAGCTCCTGGCCAGGGAGACTAGACCCGGGCCCTGCAGCCTCAGCTCACTGTGCCGCCAACGCTCTGGTCCGCTGCTCCTACCGGGCAGAGCGGCGGCATGGCTGGCTCCAGCCAGGCAGCAGGGATGCGAGCTCCTGCTGCTCTGAGCGCCATGGTAAGGGGGCGGGGAGTGGGGGGTTGGATAAGGGGCAGGAGGTTCCAGGGGGTGGTCAGGGGAAAGGGAGCAGGGGGTGGTTGGATGGGGTGGAGGGTGGTCAGGGGACAGGGAACGGGGGAGGGGAGGGAGGTTGGATGGGGTGGGAGTTCCGGGGGGCCTGTCAGGGGGCGGGGTGTGGATAGGGGGCGGGGCAGTCAGGGGACAGGGAGCGGCAGGGGGTTGGATGGGTTGGTGATTCTGAGAGGGGCAGTCAGTGGGCAGGAAGTGGAATGGGGCGGAAGCCAGGCTGTTTGGGGAGGCATAGCCTTCCCTACCCGGCCCTCCATACAATTTCTCAACCCTGATGTGGCCCTCAGGCCAAAAAGTTTGCCCACCCTGATTTAGAAAGTTGGTTGTTTTTTCCCCCCCTTAAAGTAATTACAATAGATTAAAACAGCTGGATACCACATAGAAAAAAGGGGTTAGGAAGTATAGGGGATGTTCCTGACGCAGACTAAGCAATATTAGAGAAGAAAAGCAGAATGTAGTATACTACTTTGGATATTTCTATGCAGATTAATAGTAATTATAATGGATTTAATAGCCAATAAGAATACCTACCTCTTATGTAGTCCTTTTCATCCACAGACCTCAAAGGCCTTTACTAAGGGAAGTTTGGATACTTTTTCATACTTTTCTAAGAAGCTGAATTTTTTTAAACCACTCTGTTATAATTTTGATGCATATTTCCAATTAAATCAGAAGATTTCTCTGGGCAATGGTTATAGAGAGGACTACCAATTTGTTAATATGTGAAGCTGTACATGTAGGCAAGCTATTTAGTTTTAGAATTACTGTCAAGACCCAGGATGTTGAAAGAAAAATTCCAGATCTAGAGCCAAAGATTGTGAACAATGTAGTCAAAGAACACATGTAAAAGTGTATCACTATCTTTTTGCTATAAACTTGACTTTGATAACCCAGCTTGGTTTAGTTTCCATTTCTTTTACTCCCTCTTCCTTTTCTTGACAATCTGTCTCTCAAATTCTATCTTTCTAAACATCTTGGTCACTCAGATTTTGAGTCTATACTTTTGTGAGCTCCTTGTCCAATTACATGTCCCTGGCATGACATTTATTTCACCATCCTATTATTACTATAGATGGCATTTGGTATATTATTTCCTGTATGCTATTTTTTCCATCTTGCCTTTCATGTTTCATTATGCTGCTTATTAAATCAGGATACAATGCAGTTATTATTCATTGTTATGTCTTGGGTCTCTAGTATAATTGCAGAGTTGTGTCTTTTATGTGCCAGTAAAAACTTAATGAACAAGAGATGACTGTAACTGACCTTTGCGGAGCCTTCCTCTGTCAATAGCCAGGAAGAGAGATTCTATAAAACTTGTAACTGGTAGCAGCATTTTTTCCTTGTCTATTGGTCTGCCAAAAATAAAGGTACAAACGCTTATTTTTTTGTTAAAGTCAGACACTTGATAACATTGGATTCTCTCTCACATTTCTCTTATGTTAAATATAGATTTCAAACAAATTGATTATTAGTCAACTATTTTGTTAAGTCAATTTCACAACCTAAATCATTTCATCAATGATTACTTTCTAAGTCTTTCTTCCACAAAATGTAATTGCACTGACTGAGCATGCTCTCTTCCTAGGGACTGAACCAACAAAATTCTAAGGGCTCCGTTTCATGCCAGCAAATGTGACCTTCTGAACAGGAAAGCAGGAAACCTGCATTCTGTTACCAGCTCTGCCACAGACCTGCTGGGCAACCATGGGCATGTCACATCATGGCTCTGTGCCTCAGTTTCCCCATTCATACAATGGGGGTAACAATACTTTCCCTTTCCTTTGCAAAAGCTCTGAATGAAGAGCGATATGTGAAAAACATCAGACATGAGCTAAGTAGTATTATGATTCAGATACAAGACAACAGTAACAGAATGGTTAGCATCCTCACCTAACATGCGGAAGTACAACAAGGGCAGCCCAAGGGTGTGAAAGATCAATAATGTCTTCATTTTCTGGTAAGTGGATTAGAGACAGAATATGATCCAACACTGGCATTTGTTTCCTTTCTCCATTTCTCTTACTCATCTTCTGTCTTGTATTGGATCTAAAAACAAAACCAAGCTTAATCAGTAACCTAGTTCAACAACAGCAGTTGAACCTTTCTTCCTCTGACATTTAAAAGTAAGTTGTCTCCTTTGAAGAAAAGGCTAAGCTTCACATTGACTTGGACAGTACACTTTTTGATGGGATCTTCACTATCTCCATGGCACAAAGGACCACACAGTCATTTCTAATGTGCAAGGCAGGAAATGCTCCATAAAAGGTTACATCTCAGCATTCAGAGGTCCAGCAGAATCTGGGGCTTGCTCCTGGACTGTAAACATTGTTATTCCATTGATTTTCAAGTATAAAAGAATGGTGTCTTTTTTGATGCTGCTCTGTATTCATTAAAGGGATTCCGCCACATTTCCAACACAGCTGTAAGACCTGCTCTACAGCAAGTGGTTCTCAAGCAAACTGATCCAGCTCCTGGAAAATAAACCAACTTTCCTCCAAAACAACTTCATATACATCTGAATTTGCAACAGGCTACAAATTGATCTCACTCCCAAGATGAAGTTAGTCATAAGGAAAGTTCTCCTTTTGATACCTAAAGGCCCTGCCATTTGCCCCAACTGGAGAGCAGTTTGTAGCTGTATTATCCCAGATGCAGAGCTAGGACTAAACTGACTACCTCCTCCTTGCTCCATGGGGGGTAAGTGACTGCAGCAGCCTGTTTTCTAGTGCAAATTACTTCCCCCATGTTGCTGGCTGTTACTGGTAAGTGCATTGGGATGTGGAGGCTGGGGACCCTTGGGTCCTCCCACTCCCCACCAATCTGCACCACACGAGGAAGTAGTGTTGTGACCCACTGGGTGGTGCTCTCCTTTTGCCCCCTCTTTGGTCATCCGTGATGTGGGTAGCCCGTGCAGGGGAGCGTACTCATAACTAAATCCTTAATAATCACAAAGGCCAATGGAGAAAGAGTTCACTATTACTGTAGAGAAGAATAAATGTTCATGAAATTGCAGAGAAATGAAGCTTGGGGGTGTAGAAGGGGAATAACCCTCCTCTCCCCACAGGTAAAAATCAGCACTCCCCTGCAGATTTATTATGAGAAATGCCGAACTGTACAAAAATAGCCCCCAAATGGGAGAATCCTGCTTACACTTGGATACCATCTAAATGGAAACGTGATTAAAACAAAAACAGACTGTAGGACCACGTGGAATTCATCCCAGCAGAATATTTATTGTGACTGCTGCTGCTGTTCCTTCATAATCATTTTTGGGTATTTATATTGCAGTGCCATCCAGACATCCAAATCGGGATTGGGGCCTGCCTGGGCTGAACAAAATGTTTAGGAAGACATGGTCCCTACGCCCAAAGAGCTTAAAGACTAAGAGAGTATGTGACATATGAAAGACAAGCTGAGGAGAAAGAGATACAATCAGATACAATTTGATTTGCTTCTTCCTGTTCTCTTGCCCCTGATGTCGGTATTCTCAGGAGCAAAGAATACGAGGAAGAAAAAATATTTCTACATTGTTTTGAGATGAGACAAAATCCTATACAAGGGACAAATATTCACCCCTCTCTGTGACAGAAATGCAGCAAGTATTTAAATGCCTAGCTCTGCAGAAATTATTCCAAGTCCTCAAAGAAAGAATGAACACTAGGTGAAGTGGCAGTTCTGATGCCATTGTCAGTCGGCTTAGCAACACTACGTTCCAAACCTTTTGAAAGAGCTCCAAGGTAAGTGTCTGTGGAGCGTGAGGAGACTTACCCTATCGGTGGTTCTGTAAAAACAAGGGGATATTTTTCAAAAGCCATTGAGCCAACAGTGGGAGGTTCTGCTTTCTCCAGAATGAGTTTAGCCAAAATTGCCATGGCCTCATCCCTAGCTAGCACATCTTCTCCAGAGAAGCAGTCCTCGACGTACTCTAGAAAGCATGGAAGAAAATGCTGAAAAGAAAAAGAAATTGAGATTTAACATGCCTCTCCAATTCTGACCAAGCAAATCAGGGATCCGAGACACTAGGGCCAGGGAAGCCAAGTTCTTTGGGATGAGCTGTGGCAGTACAAAGGTTTCCTCCAGTCCTGATGCATCTGATCACCAAGATACCGAGGCATCAGTACCAGGGAGCCCTTGAGAAGCCAGTGATTTGACATAAAGACCCTGGCCTGTCCCAACTCCAGGCTCCCGACAGAGCTCAGGATCCCCAAGCTCAGCCCCTCGCAGAATGGAGAGAACCAGCTCCCCTCAACTCCATGCCTCTCCTCAGAGCCCTGGGCCACCATGCTCAGGCCCCACCCACCAGACATCCCTGGTTCTCCATTTCAGCCTTCGCCACCCCCACACAGAAATTCCATACAAATCCCAACCCCATGTCTTCACACTTGTTTCCTCTCCCCACTTTCCTTCCATCAACACAGATATCTGCAGCCCCATTCACTGCTTCTGCTTCTGAATCATGGTGTCAGAGACCAGACCTCAGCTGAGGAAGCTACAACTCGTTATGGTAGGAACCCTCTTTTATCCTCCCCATTTACTGTCTCTTTTACATTCAAAACGGGGACTGGCTAAAACCGAGAGCCTCTCTGTACGCTCCTTGCAATTTCCCCATCTCTCTGGGCTGTCCTATGTGCGTCAAAAAGATCTGGAAAGAGGTGAGAGAGACACCTTGAAATCCCCAGACTACTGATACCTCCATTGAGACACATCCCCCGTTAACCAATCTACCATGAAAAAGTCACCAATACCAGAGACAAGACATTGGCACGCATGTGTTGGGGGTACATATTGAGGTGTGCAGCCACAATGGGCGTTCAAGCTCCTGTCAGATGCAAAGCTGCAACATAACACTAACTAGAGACCACTGACATCTCCTTGACTCCTGGACCATGTCTGTCCCTTCAGTAACCCAGCAGGAATCCCCTGATCTGTGTTACGTGGGAGTTCAAATTAGATAATTACAGTGGTCCCTTCTGGCTCTTAAAAATCTATGAAATTGTAAAGAAAAGACATTTTTTGCATTGCCATTTTCATTCTTCTGATAGTGACTAACAGTTCCTTTCACTCCCATCAGGTCACATCCAAGACACAGAAGATGGATAGTTCAAATATATGTCAAATAACAATGACTCATCATAGGAACTAGATATATTATGAATTTGCCAAGTGTAATGGCATTCCTATGGTCAGCAATCAAAACAACTCTCCATCAGGCTCATTTTTCCCACCCAGAAACACAACTCCTCCATTACTCATCTGACTACAAAATAAATACATGAATGAAAACTTCACCTACCTGCTCAAACTCATTCATTGAAAACACTGTTTTGGAGAAATCCAAAAGGAGGCGCCTTTCAAAGCCACTTCCAAATACCTGTCAAATGCAAATGAAGGGTTATAAGGGGCATATAAGTAACAGGCACTTTATTTGTTCATGAAGGGAATCAAGACATATGAGCTATATTCCTCCAGTGCACACAGTGTTTCTTAGTGCTGAAAGGAGTTACATATAAATACCTACCCCCCTCCTGACCCTGCAAACACTTACACACATGGATAACTCCAATGTACGTGAGTAGCCCCATCGAGTTTAATGGGATTACTCACATAGACGGGGTGCAGGTCTTATGGGAAGAACTTGAGAGATTTGTCTGGGTTGATAGGCAGAAAATTAATACTACTAAGCCAGAGATCAACACCAAAGACCGGACAGACTTAATAATTCCTCCAGCCTTATTTCATTATTGTGAAAACATTTTTTGGTTTCATCCTTTGCAAGAAATACAAGAGATGTACCTCCATTGCTTCGTTTTGCTCTGCAAATCTATTTTTCCTACAGCACAACTAGTTGCCCATATTAATTATATTATAAATATGTACAGTAACATATGAAAACTGAAATGTCCAAAATAAATACTGCCATCTCACATATACCTCAATCAACAAAACAGATTAAAAATAAGCAAACACTATCAAAGCAGCATTGTGTTTGGGTCCAGTGGCAGCAGCAGCAATGGTGCTAATATATACCTGTAACCTGCTTTAGAAAATACTGTCAGGCTTGCCAAAGGGCCTGATAAAAAGGTCCCTGAGATCAAGAGGCACCACAGTCTAGTGGACAGGTCACCAGACTAGGAGTCAGAGGACCTGGGTTCTAATCCCAGTTCTACCACTGACCTGCTGTACAACCTTGAGCAAATCACTTTACTTCTTTGTTTCCTTGTCTGCTTAGACAGGGACTGTTGCTTACAGTGTGTTTGTACAGGGCCTGGCATAATGGGACTTCAATCTCAGTTAGCACCTCTAGGCACTACTGTCAAACAAATAAACAACAGACTTGGGCTTTGGATCAGCCCCTAAATTCACCATATGCTGAGTCAGGGAGTGGCTTGTACCTCGCCTGCACAAAAAGGATGAGAGTAGCCCTGAGTAACACATTTTCTAGAACATAAGTGCTGTGTGTGGCAATCAACTCATTCAAGAGAGACTGATCTGTGGTTCTTACCTTCTCAATGGTTTCCTTGGTCACAGCATCTGGCAGGAAAACATTCTCAGCAAGCAGCAAAATAGAAAGCGTTTTAAGCAGGGTCTTACAGCAAGGCACCGAGAGATCAGATGTTTGTAACATTTTTGCTAACGTCTGAGGAATACGAGAGAGACAAAGGCAATGTCACACGCACCGCAGGACAATGACTTCTCCCAGCCGTGCCAGAGGGGATGAGGACCCCTGTGGAAATGCTCTTTCACAGCTGCTCAGGCTGCTGCCTTCTCCACAGCAGCACAGTTCCTTCAAGAACCATGACCTCACATGGTCCTCAGCAGCTATTGTCCATGACCACTTCTCCTCCTGCCCTGCTCTCAGTGGAGGATTCATTTAGAGAAGGACACCCATAAGATCACGATGACAGAGTCAGCATTATATTACACAGGGGAATTCCCATATATTTGCTGGGGTGGCTCCCAAAAGTTGCCAAACTGACTTTACCCCAACCCAACTTCTAAACCTCAGCACACCCACACAACCAGAGAAAACAGGTGAGCATACTGAAGATGCTCTGGTTTCCCACCCTCCATCTGTGTGCACAGTAGCCTAAAGGATGGTCTGACCCACCTTACAAACTGCTTCAGGTTGAGAGATTTTGGACCCATTTGCATGTTCTGCTAGGATCAAATACACTTGCAATATCCTTTCAATCTGTTCTGAGCTTTCGCAGCAGTTGGCCTTTGTTATTCTCTCCTGCAATTCTAACACCGATTCCTGCAAGAGACAGTTTCACATGAATGATCAGATCCTGTCACGGATAACGCTAAGCTGCAGTGATTCTGGTAACGGCATGTTCCACTGGCCTGATAAATTATTGCTAGCTTTCTTATTCTGATCCAACAAATGAACCCTTCCAGGAAAGGAAAAATATAGCCAAATGGTTCCAATAATCCAATAATGAACACCGCACACCCCTTGGATGGAAAAACAAACGTCTTGCAAGGTGAAGTGCTCTTTCATAGAAGGCTTACGGATTGCATAGGAAAGAAACAGGAGAAGAAACAAATACCTTGTGCTTAGCTACACGTGAACGTTTGGAGCCAGATTCTGACCGCAACTGATCTCAGTACCTCCACTGACTCCTGTGGTGAAATCATGGTCCTATTGAAGTCAGTGGGAGTTTTGCAATTGATTTCAGTGGGACCAATACTTCACCCTTGTTGTATACTAGTGTGAGATCAGAATCTAGTCCAGGGAATGCAAAAATACTAATCACATAAAACAACTCCTAATAGCGGAAGGCAAAGAATTGTTATTATACTGGTTGGGGTGGGAAGAGAGGATGAGAAGGATCTTCACTGGCAGCTAAAACCATGGCAGGAAAGCAGTGGTTACCTTCCCCAAATCCCACCCCAAACTGCACAGCATAACTGCACCAGTTCAACAACCATCAGGCCCTCTGTCCCCACAGATAAAAGGCCAGGCTTTCCTCCTTAGTGCAACATTTATTTTAATGTTCCTACTGCAGAAAAAAATCACACACCACACACCTTTCCTTTAACACACACAAAATGTTATTCTTGGGGAGGGAGATCATCTTTTTTTTCAGCTTCTCAGCAATTAAAACTTACTTCCAAACATTTGAAAAGAACTTCAAAATGCTCCTTGTAGATATGCACTGCAGCTGATTTTACCATATGTTTGAAAGCTTCTCCAACAATAATCCATGGGAGTTTAGCTTCAATCTCGGTAATGGGCCCAAGCTTTAGCAGAATGAACTTTATAGCCTGTGGAAGGAAAAGGCCAGTTATGTCTTCATGCTTAGAAAAGAGACCAAAAATTTCTAAAACCCTTTAGCCAGAATTTTTTTTTTTTAAATGACAATGTGATACTTTTTAAAAATATTACGGGGATTTGGATCCCCTATAAAACTGTCTTTTTTTGCCCAGTACCAAAGTTAATATTTAAATCCAAAATTGTTTCATAGACTCTAAATAAATCCACAGAAATGCACATTATCACCCAACGCAATCATTTCAAAACACAAATATTGCCCAGGACTTACTAAAAGCAAAAACTTGAAAAGCCACCTTTAAAGAGATATCATTACATGTATTACCTTACAATAAACAGCATAATTTACATCCCAAATCCACTGAAGCAAACAGAAAGACACCTATTGCCTTCAAGGAGTGCGATATCAGGCTCTAATATAGTGATGTCCCGTATTAGGTACTTTAAAACTTTGTCATTTTCCACTTGGTTTATATGCTCAGGCTATTTACCTTCTCTGCACAGGAGTGAAACATGTTCCTAACCCCCTTGCACATCTCAAAGAGTAACTGTCCCACGCCTTCTACTTTTTCTGGGTGCTCTCCCAGATCAAGAAACATTACATTGAAAAGTGCATTTTTATCAGAAACCTACAAAACAAAATCCACAGAGAAAAAGTTATCTTCAGTTCAAACCTATCAAATGGAAAGAAATCATAAATGACTCCTGACAGTGCCATTTTACTCCTCTACTCCACCCTCCAACAATTCAAACTTGCTCTTGCTACAATAACGTGTATCAACAGAATGGAGAGGAAGGATCAGATCCTCAGCTGGTGTCGCTCAGTGTAGGTCCACTAACAATGCCCATTCAAATCAATGGGACTTAAGCACATGCTGAAGAGCTTTGACGAACAAGGATGGGATTACTCACATGCTTAATGTTACGTACATGCTAAGTGCTTTAATGAGATGTCACACTGAATAAGGGGTAGTAAACTAGTCACTAGAACACTAAGGACTCTATTAGGGTCTAAGAAAAGGACCGGACCGTTTTAAGTCAGAATTCAGTAATTAAGAACTCTGATGCTGCAAACAGATGGAAGAACACTGCTTGAATTTCTACCAAAAATTTTCAAAATCCTCAGTTTCTGGGTGCCCAACCTGTAGCTCCTTAAAGGGTCCTGAATTGTAGGGATTAGGGATCAGCACTTTCTGAAAATCAGGCTCCATTAAGGTGTCTCAGGTTGGATGTCCAAAATTCAAGGCAGCCAAATTCACCAGTCACTTTAGAGAACCCTGGCTTCTGCACATATTGGCTTAATCAACACCAAATGGCTATACATTCTATTCCCTACTTCACCAAAATGATGGCAGTTTAGGGTTGATTAATTTGGCTAGAAAAATTATGTACTCAGATTTTCTGTGCTCAAATGAAGAGGCACAGAAATTGTAAACAATGCAGCAAAAAGTCTCAAATCATTATTTAAAAAATGCATTGACCAAACGTGAAGTATAAAAACTAAGGGCCCAGTCCAGCCAGGTCCAGTGGAGTTCCTTTCTCCTTATCGGGGATTCTACAGAAATGTTGGAAAGGTGACCATGAGCTGTTCAGCTTCACTGCTCTTAAAAAAAAAAAAAATCATCTATATTACATATCTAACCAGGGCCTGATCCTGTGAGGTGATTAATACATTCTGTTCCGGCTGTGCTACATATAAAGTCTCCTATAAAATCTTTGTCACTACATAAACCAAACCAAACCCCTCAGAATGGATAGAATGCTAGTTTGTGTTTTGTTAGCCCCTTTATTCTCTAGAGGGCACCCATTGTCACGACACATTACAGCTTTGTTCAGTATTGGTTAGCTTGAAGCCAAGGGCCCCGTGGAAAGCTGTTAAAGTCATGTTAATAACACGTCACCTACCTTCCTCATTAGAAAGGTGAAGCTTTCTGCAGCAAAGTTTCTGATGTGTTGTTTGTTGTGTGCCAACAAGGTACTGTATAAACTACAAATACAACAGGCAGTTAAAACCATTCAACTCACACTCAGCCAGAAAGAACTCATCAATAATTACTTTGTTAAAAAGACAATTAATTCTGAAGAGTAAGAGGCATTTACATTAAAATATAATCTAGTGAACACAGACCAATAAAACTTACCTATATATATTGGCCATATCCTTCACCATCAGTCTCCACAGGTATTTGTAAAGGTAGGAAAGAGTGGTAAAAGCCCATTCTAGAAGCTCTGTGTCTTGGGTATCCAATAACATGGTGATGGTCAGAAAAAAGTCTTGAAAGTGAGGGTAGAAGTCTGTCTGGAGATCTCGAGCCAGCTGTACCACAAGGCTAGAGTTCAAATAACAAATATCAATGTTTGTATGTTTAAAATGCCAAACACCTAAATAGTCACTGCCTGATTGTGCAACTACACTGCAGATTAAAATGGCTCTAGTGCGTGTACAGTATGCAGATTCATTGGAAGTAAAGCTGTCACTGTCTCTTATCTGACCACCACACATGATGTTAGCTTGAACGAAAGGGGTTTTTGAACTGAAAACAAACCAACCAAACCACCTCAAATAATTTCATGTTTAGGTGACATTAAGAGTGAGACTCAAAACCAAGAGCAGCCATGAACACGTCAGTGACAAGATATGAGCTCACACCAACATGCTTCTTGGGCTGTTGAGGAGATTTGTTTGGTTATATTCTAGGAGTATTTTTGAAAGTAAACCATAGAATTGGAATGCTATTATAAAAGACACAGAAAATATCACCGGTATGGCTCGCTCTCAGTAACATGCGTGCAATGCAATTCTTTCTTCAGTGACAACAAGGACACATATACAATGTTTTTGACGTGATTTACACTTTTCACTCTACATCGACACAAAGGCACTGAGTTTATTTTACAGTGTGTACTTACTCCAAAAGGGGCTGATACGCAAGACTGTTTTTGACTTGCAGATGAGTCTTCAAGCTCTGCACTATGGCATCCTGATAATACACCAGCTGGTTGAATGACTGGCATTTGCCGGCCACTTCTTTGTAGAATTTCACTGTGCAAAAAACAAAGGAACACTTAAGAACTGTGTCCCAGTTACTGGTAAACGTAAAGGACTTTAAAGAGAATAACACCTCCTCTAGAGCCCGATCCAAAACCCACTGAAACTGATGGAAAGACTCTCAGTGATTTCAATGAGCTCTGAACCAGGACCCTAATCCCGTGCATTAGGATGGTATTCTAGGTAAACAAATTCCACCTTGTAAAGCATGACCTCATTATGCAAGCGAAGAGTGCAAATTAATTATAAACTATTTACTATAAAGAGATACCAAAGTGCTGCGTGAGGTTCAGTTCTCTCCATTTCTGCAGTCCTTCATAAAAGTAGGTTTCAACCTCCTGTCAGAAATCAAGATCATGCATTAGCCAAACAGCCCTAAATAAAAACTATTCTTTCAATGTAAAGATTAGATAGAAGGCTCAACAGATGAAGCACAATGAAATGCCTCAAGTATTCATTTGAGAGATATTTAAAGAAATGCTGATGACTTCACTTTAAAACAGCATCAGTTACTGAAACACATTTAATGCTTAAAATACATGGCCTGATAATGCGAAGTGCAAAGCCATATAAGCTCCTGAATGTTTTATTATCAGAGTATCTTTAAAAAGTAACGCTATTGATGTGTGCAAAACATACTTTGAGATTTTACTGCAATTTCACAATGTATTAACTAATTAAATCCATGATCCCGCACAGACTTACGTAAGTGCTTACATGTAAACACTAGGAGTTAGTCCCATTAAAATAAATGGAGCTATCCACTGTCCATAAAATTAACAATGTGTGTATGTCTTTGCGGGATCAGGACCTCACTTTATTCCATTGTTTTTTCTTCTCTTACAAACAAATCTGAAACATTGACTTTCAATAAGACTTAGGCTCCTAAATGCTTAAGTCACTTTTGAAAATGGGACTTAGCTGTCTAAATGGAGCAACGCCTAAATATCTTTAGATAATCTGAACCTTGGTGAATATACATTTCTAAAGTGCTCTGAGATCCTCGGTCAAAAGATGTTATAGAATTGCACAATTATTATATTCTTCTCACCTCAGCATAGCTCCCAGTCCTGTCAATCCGATGAATAATATCGATATTAACATTGCCTAAGCGTTCAGAGAAGGTGAGAAACTGTAAAAAAAAAAAAAAAAAAAAAAACCTGAAGTCAAATGTTGCCTTTGCTCTGTTTATTTCAGAATTATCCCTTTTACATGAGTCTCAATGACATGTACTATATAACTGCAGACACTGTTTTTAAAGGAAACACTGTCAAATAGTTCAGGTTGTGTAAATTAAGCTGTTTATATATATATACAGAGAGAGAGAGAGAGATTCTGGTTTTATGTCAATGAAATCAGTCTTTTTGTTAGTCTGTTTTTCAATTGGGGGAGTGAATAGAAATATCTGCCTGGGGTGTTTACAGCCAAACACTGTAGTACCTGTTAACGCAGGAGAACAAAAACAAAGACCTTCAGCAGTCACTTAAGTTTCATTTCTAAGGCTTTTAGCAACACGGCTGTACCGCTACAGCCGTGCGACTACAAGGCATGCGGTGTAGCTGCTGTTTGTCGGCAGGAGAGAGCTCTCCTGCCGACAGAAAACTTCCACCCCACCACGAGCGGCAGCGGTTTTGTCGGCAGGAGTTCTCCGACAAAGCGTTGTTCACACCAGCGCTTTTCGTCAGTAACATTTTTGTCATGGGGGGGAGGGGGTTAACACCCCGAACGTCCAACGAAGTGCCAGTGTAGACAAAGCCTAAGTGGGGGTGAAGCACACTTAAGTAAGCTAAGAGCATAAATGGAAGGTGGGAAGGAAGGTAAACATTAGATTTTTAAAATGATTAGTTTTCAGTGCACAGCTGTTCTAACACATACCATAGAGCAGGGTGGCCAAACCATGGCTCACGAACCACATGCGGCTCTTTTACAGTTAAAGTGTGGTTCACAAAACCCCTATGCCCCTGCCCATTCTCCACCTACCAAAAGGGGGTGGGGGGAAAGCTTGGGCCTTCTCCCCTATGGTAGGGTAGTGCTAGGGGCGTCAGCCCCACAAGAGGCACCTGCAGGGGCTTGGGGCTTCAGCCCTGCTCTGGCTGAAGCCCCAAACCCCGGAAGGCACCTCCTGGGGGGCTAAAGCCTCTAGCCCCGCCATCCTGACAGGTGCACACAGCTCTTGAACTTCTGAAGATTATTGTAGGCGGCTCAAAGGGTCGGTACGCTTGGCCCCCGTCACAGAGCTTGATCCTGGCCTTAAGTAAGGCCCATGCAGTGCCCCATTGTCTTCAATGGATGAGTAGAGATAGGGTAGGTAAGGGATAGGAGGGGGAAGAAAGGGGGTGTGCATGCAAGTGCCAGTTAGCTTGCATGACCACAATGGAAGATTGATTATTAACACTGTCTAAAGTTTTATAAGTAACACAAGAACTTTTTAAAAAGATATATTATCTTCATGTTCATAATTGTCTTCAGTTATCAGAACATTGCTCATCTATAGATGTCTATAAAAATAATAATGACCGACCGAACACTAGTTATATTTCAGTATAAAGAGTCTTTCCAAAACAAAGAATTACAGCAAATATTTTGCATCATTCAACTAAACACTGTTTTAAACAGACACTATTTGGATTTATTTTAAAATACAATTTCCGACTGAGTAGTCTTTAATGCCCTCAATTAATTTTTTGTAAATGCCTTTCTGAAATATTTTATGGGGGTTTTCTCATCGTACCCTGTCAGTGGGTTTCTAGACTCTTTTCAGCAAGGGGGGGACATTGTCTGACTTGGGAAACAGTGAAAATGACTACAGTGGAGTCACATCTTACGCGGGGGTTAGGTTCTAAAGTCAGCACATAAAGCTAAAATCGCGTACAGTCAAAATTACCCTTGAAAATCCCTTAAATCGCCCATAAAGTTCAGTATACTGCACATGATTTTGTGTACACAGCCTTGTACAGTAATATGTATAATGTATACAGTAATGTACAGTATATAATAAAGAGTACATATGCAAAATATAATTTTACAGTACTGTATTTTTAATTACAGGGGGGTAATTACAGGGGGGTGTCAGGGCTTGATGTCGAGCCAGGAGATGGAGGTGACGGAGAGCTTGGGTGACGGAGAGCGAGTCGTAGACGAAGTGGTTGGCTCTGGTTCAGCTCAAGAAGTTGATTGCGTAGGCTCATCTGCTGCTGGTTGTTTTTCCTTGAAAAACATGGTGATCGGAAACTGTCGCTGTTGTCTCTTGAGCTGCTCAAACATTTCTTAATACGGTCTCAAATCGTCCGTAATGCTACGTGTGATTTTGAGGCTTCGTTCCATAGAGGGATCTTATTCAGAAATTAAATCATTCAAGTGTTTCACTACTTGGAACACTTCAGCAAATTGGGCTTGTCTTTCTGATTTCGAAGTGTAAGTGCGGTTGGGCATTTTTTTCCAGAAGAGCCCAGTCTCATCAGCATTAAAAACTTGTTCCGGAAGATAGCCCTTTTCTTCTATGATTTTCTTTAATTGTTCAGGGTAGGCTTTTGCTGCTTCTTCATTGGCAGATGCAGCTTCACCAGTAGTCTGCACGTTTTTGAGGTTGAAGCGGTTCCTAAAATGGTTAAGCCAACCTTGGCTGGCTTTGAATTCCTTCTCATCAGAAGGCTGTCCCGCTTCGGTGGGAGGTTTGAACAGCGTGTAGAGGCTAAGAGCCTTTTCTCGCAACGTGTTGCCATCGACAGGCACACGGTTACGGTTCATGTCTTCCAGCTACAAGTTTAATGCCTTTTCAGTCTTCACTAAAGTCTTATCACGCACCTGGCTCGTCACCTTAGCAGTTATTGGAGCACTTGATGCCACGGCTTGACGAATTTCTCTCTCTCGAATCTTGATGGCATGGATGCTAGATTCGTTGCGGCCATATTTACGCGCCACGTTGGAGACCGACATACCATCTCTCAATAAGTCCAGCACAGCCAGTTTTTCCTCCAGCATTGGAATAGATCGCGGTTTCTTCATTTGAGCACCAGATGAAGTAGTTGACTTGCATTTAGGGGCCATGTTGTACGAAAAATATGTACAGTATCTTTAAACACTAGAAGCACACTCAGCGCGGCAAGATGCTCACACTATGAGAGGCACGCAGGAACTGAGACCGACTGAGGGAACAGCAGATTCATGTCTCCCATCTCACGCTCACTCCGGGCCATACACTCATTGAGTGGAATGGTGGGCAGAATCACCCGCACTATTTACAGGTATCTTGTTATTTTTCTTTTTCTTTGCCGAGTGCGTATAGTTGAATTCACATAAGTTAAATGCACATATGATGCGACTCACCTGTACATGTGAAATGTCGTCAAATACACAAAGTAAACAAAACAGAAAATTAGGAGAACTTTTTTTGTTATCTCCTTTCTGTTATACCAGTGTTGAGTATTACTTGTAACTATAGCAAGCACAAAACCGTCAGACAAAAATATAATAATTGAGTTAATGCTGTCTCTTTAAACATCAGTTACATCACTTAGGAACCCATTTTTGGGATATTCACATTAAATAGATTATAAGGGCTATTACATGTTCCTGCAAAAAACCTCAGCAAAATACAAGGTTTGCTATAACAATGCAGAAAGATGTAACTAAAAGGTTTTCTAGGGTCAAATCATGCCCTGTAGAAGAAAAACATACAGGAGGGAAAAATGTTATTGGCACTTGTAGAGTGTTCTGTGTTATCTAGGCAGGATGCTCCAATCATGCAGATATCCCAAAACCCCGCAGAAAATCATTGAGACTCATAACATCAGATCAGACGGACAGGGAATCCCTCCAGCCATACCCAGGGAGTCTGATTCCCTCTAGAGCAGTGGTTCTCAGACGTTTTTACTGGTGACCCCTTTCATATAGCAAGCCTCTGAGTGCGACCCCCACCCTTATAAATTAAATACACTTTTTTATATATTTAACACCATTATAAATGCTGGAGGCAAAGCAGAGTTGGGGTGGAGGTTGACAGCTCGCGACCCCCCATGTAATAACCTCGCGACCCTCTGAGGGGTCTTGACTCCCAGTTTGAGAACCACTGCTCTAGAGTCTCATTACTATAGACTCCATGCCCATCTAACCCCCGCACTTTTACTCTCACCCCCACAAAATGAACAAAGTCAAGCACTTATAATGTTGTGGTGACAGGGTCTACAGAAAATCCTGTGGAAGTTTCCCTGGGGGTTTGCCAAAGGATGTTGTGTCCAGCCACACCTCCACCTCCCCTCTTACTTACACTCATAAAAAGCCTTCTCTACGCTAGAAAAGTTTGACAAAAATTTGCTCACATCACTTCTGCTCTACTGGTGGTGATAACATTAGGTCCCAAGCATAGGGATGGTCTGCTGCCTTGAGCACCATGTTATCTAACCCTGATCCAAAAGACACCCTGCTTATAACACAAAAGCTACCAGCAGCCATCTACACTAGCCAACGTTGCTAGCACTGGTGGAGCCAGTCAAATTGATATTGGCAATGGTAAGATTTTTTTACACAAATTTCCCTAGCGTAGGTGAATCTGCAGATTTCCAACAACATGTGCTGCATCTATGTTTGGAAAAGTGGTACTCGCTTTTCCCTAGTGTAGGCAAAACTGTGCTCATATGAAGAAGTTTCCATGAACTCAGAGACAGGGAGGAAACTACAGCTTTTGCTCTCCTGTCCACTAACAGTGTGAGGACCCCAAAGCAGGAGTTTTGCTTTTGGTTTCCTCTACTCCACACAGCGAGGGGAAAGGAGAGGAGGAATTCTGATAAGGCCTGTGGTGAATAGCAGAGGGCCAAATGAACTGAAACTCATTCTAACAGGAAATGCAAAGAGTGATCGGGGTAATATCTGGACTCTAAACAGAAAAATCATTTGAACGGTGCGATTAGATTATAACCTCTTCACAACTGTGTCTTCAGGGCCCAGCACAGCATGTGGGCCTCAAAAGAATAAGCAGGGAGCCCAAAAGAGCAATGGGGGGGGAGGGAGGGAGATACTGCTTGAGGAAGAGGAGGAGCCACCCCCAGACGTGTGTTCTCAGCCCGGGGACAGTTCGTTAACCCGCCACCGCCGCGTGCTGCACCCCCAGGCCAGGCCAGCGCTCGGCGGCCCCACTCTCCGGGGCTGCGTCCGATGACCAGGCGTCTCCCTTGCGGCTCTGCCGGGGGCTCAGGCAGGGCCGGCGGCGCCGCTCGCCCACCGGGGCCGCTACTCACCCTGTGCGTGTTCTCGGACTTGTGCGAGGCGGATTTGGGCTTCATGGCCCCGAGCGGGCGGGCTCCGAGCCCGGGCGCAGCAGCCGGGGCCTCCTCCGCGGGGCGCCGGGACCCAGACACACGTGCGGCCCTAGCTGCTGGGCGCCGCCATCTTGCCGGAGTGGGGCGGGAGCCGCGTGTGCGCCGGGCGGGGGAGGTGCTGGGGGCGGGCCGGCCGTAGGGTTCCCGGCAGCCCTTCGCTGCTACCCGGCAAAGCCGCTTCACTGGTCCAAGGAGAGTCCTGCCTTGCTGCTTCCTCTGCCCCAGGAGCCCGGGCTTCTCCCGGGACGGAGCGGCTGGTCTGGTGCCGGACACACTGGCAGCGCCACGCACATTGGCACGATCAGACCCGGCAGGACTTGCCCCAAGTCCAAGCTAGCTTGAAAAATACCCCTGCGGCCCTGTCTTGTGCCAGCCTCCGGCTCTGCCTCCCCGATGCCTGGGTGCTTGTGGCTTTCCCCGGCATCTCCATGTTCCTGCAAGTGTCTTAATAGCTGCAGTGCAAATGGACCATTTGTCCGAGAATCGACAGGATTCTTCTGTCCACCTGGTTGCATCCACATGGGCGGTTAGGTTGACCTAACTACAGTGCTCAGGGCACAGAAATATTTCACAGCCCCGAGCAACGTAGTTACACAAAAAATTTGAATTTTTCAGCGTACACCAGGCCTCAGAAAGACAAATACAGTAGAAGCTCAGAGTTACGAACACCTCGGGAATGAAGGTTGTTCCTAACTCTGAAATGTTCAAAATCCCAAACAAAGCATTACGGTTGTTCTTTCAAAACTTTACAACTGAACATTGACTTAATACCGCTTTGAAACTTTACTATGCAGAAGAAAAATGCTGCTTTCCCTTTATTTTTTTTAGTAGCTTACGTTTAACACAGTACTGCTTTTTTTTCTTTTTCGTGTCTGGTGCTGCCTGATTGCGTACTTCCAGTTCCAAATGAGGCGTGTAGTTGACTGGTCCGTTCATAATTCTGGTGTTCGTAACTCTGAGGTTCTACTGTACAGCACAGGGTTACGCTTGGTTACAGACGGCCATCTTTGTAATCAATAAGGGCTAGAAACTTTGTTGGTTTTTTGTTTTGTTTTAAATAAAAAATAAGTTCATATACTCACTTGAGAGAGCTTCTTATTCATCCTGGGCAGGTGGATTTTTCAAGCCCTCAATATAGATACATCACTACTACATAATAAATATTAGTGGGATAGTTAGTAAGCACCCCTACTATATTTACTTGGTACAGGTTTAGTGACGATAAATTAAAGTTATGTTTATTTCTATCCATCATAGGTACTTATATGCCCCGCATAGTTACGGTATTTGAATACCTCACAATCTTTAACATACTGATCCTCACAGCACTCCCGGGAAGTAGGGAAGTGCTATTATCCTCATTTTACAGATGGGGACCTGAGGTACAGATAGGCAAAGTGACTTACCCAAGGTTGCAGAGGAAGCGTGTGGTGGAGCAGGGGCTTAACCCAGGTCTCCCTAAGACTAGTGCCCTAACCACTGGCCCTCTCTATATAAGTATCTTAGTGCTTGATCATCTGAACTACTATAATGGTGCTGCTAAAAGTATTTATCAAATAAAAGTTGGTGTTTCAATGTAAGACTCTTTTGTATGTGTCTGTACCCTATGTTTGACACTGCTACTCGTGCTATCTGTATAATGGTATTTACATTGCGTTTTTGCATCCCACGAAAGAGCAGTGAAGAAGACTTACAGGTATCATTGAAAGAAAGGAAAGACACTGCTGAAACACCCGCAGTATATGACAGCCTGCCACCAAACCAGAAATGTACAACAATGCAAGACTGACACACTGAATATTGCATTCCCCCTACTCCAGTGTGAAACCTTTCTTAGATCTAGACACTTGGGATGTTAACTTGGGCTGCACTTGTACACTGGGCCATGCTAATAAACTTTTGGAAATTGCTGAGATAGGTGTGCTAAAACACCCCTACTCTCCCAAACCATAACAAAAAAAACCCACCACGCACTCATTTAGGAAAGCAATTGGGTCCCGTGGGGAACCTGTGTTCTTAGTCCCAGCTTGGACATTGGCTTGCTGTGTAACTTTGTGCAAGCCGCTTCACCTCTCTATACCTCTGTTTCCTTATCCTCCCTCTCCAGCTGGAAGGAAAGCTGGTCCAGTGGTTAGCCTGTAAGCCTGGGATTTGAGAGATATGGGTTCCCTTCCCACAGACTTCATGTGTGCCTCAGATCCCAACATATAAAGTGGGTATTATTATTTTGAATCATATTTATCCCAGTAACGGCTAAGATTACATTTGCATTATGAGCTGGATGTGATTCCCCTGCTTGGCTACGCCCACTCACACTAGCTCTCATCCAGCAAGCATGAGTATAGAGTAGCCAAGGTCATGGCAGCAGAAGCACAGCTTAGCCATCCTGAGTACATACCCATCGGCTTCAGGCAGGCTTAGCCATGTCTCTGCTGCCACGACCAGTGCTACCGCAGCTACCCGCTACTATTTATACTTGTGCTACCTCAGTGAGAGCTAGTGTGAACGTGTGCACATGTGCAGGAGAATCACACTCCTCGTTCGTCATGTCGAGGTACCCTATGGGCCAACCAAAAACGGGGCCCCATTGTGCTAGGCACTGTACAGCGAATCCCTGCCTCAATGAGCTTACAGTCTAAATCATGCCCTGTTGTGGGGATAAAGACATTAAGGAGAGCTCAGATACTGTGTAATAAGGGCCAGATACGTAACTGAGATAGAGATATGTAAAAAGAGGATGATTGTATTCACCTGTGAGGTCACAAGAACTATTTTATTTCCAGCGCTTGATCTTCCTCCTGGTGTGTAATTGGGACTTGTGCCATTTACATTCAGTGGGGGCAGACTGGTATAAGGCCCAGATCCTCAAAGGGAGCTAGGTACCTAACGCCCATGAATTAGGCACCTAACTACTTTTCAGGATCTGGGCCTAAATGCCTAACTTTAGGCATCCAGGTTTGAAAGTGTTGGCATTAGTACTCTCATACCCAAATGTCTCCATGAGGAAGTACAGGTATGGCAGGTAGATTATGCCTAAACCCAACTAATGCTATGGAAAAGTGTATCCCACCCAATATTCCAAGCTTGTGAGCGGCACAATTCAGGAGATCTGTGGTTTTCTTTCTTGTGGGAGGCACACTATGGAATTGTGGATTTCCTGGGATATGCATGCTCCCAAATTCATAAAAGAGAAGGCTAGGCACTAGCATATGCACCAGACAATAGGGAGAAGAACTCAACCCTGTTCTGGCTGATGTCAGCAAGAAAGCTGGATGTTCTGCAACATAAGAGATGTTTTCAAAAGTCACAAACACTATTTAACATTTTTAAACTTGTAACCCACTCACAGTTTGAAAACTGAGACTCTAATTAACACTAAAGCTGGTAACTGGGCACATGTGTCAGATATTAACCCAACAGGAAATGGTGACTGATTTAGACTCACACACTTTAAGGTCAGAAGGGACCATCATGATCATACAATCATAGAATATCAGGGTTGGAAGGGAACTCAGGAGGTCATCTAGTCCAACCCCCTGCTCAAAGCAGGACCAATCCCCAATTAAATCATCCCAGCCAGGGCTTTGTCAAGCCTGAACTTGAAAACCTCAAAGGAAGGAGATTCCACCACCTCCCTAGTTAACCTGTTCCAGTGCTTCATCATCCAGTGCTCCGAGTGAAAAAGTTTTTCCTAACATCCAACCTAAACCTCCCCCACTGCAACTTGAGACCATTACTCCTGGTTCTGTCATCAGCTACCACTGAGAACAGCCTAGATCCATCCTCTTTGGAACCCCCTTTCAGGTAGTTGAAAGCAGCTATCAAATCCCCCCTCATTCTTCTCTTCTGCAGAATAAACAATCCCAGTTCCCTCAGCCTCTCCTCATAACTCATGTGCTCTAATCATTTTTGTTGCCCTCCGCTGGACTCTTTCCAATTTTTCTACATCCTTCTTGTGGTGTGGGGCCCAAAACTGGACACAGTACTCCAGATGAGGCCTCACCAATGTCGAATAGAGGGGAATGATCACGTCCCTCGAGCTGCGGAAAGCAGCGGCCATCCCATTGGCCGGGAACGCAAACCGCGGCCACTGGAAGCTGCAGGGGGCCGTGCCTGTGGACGGTCAACATAAACAAAATGTCTCACGGCCCGCCAGCCAATTACCCTGATGGGCCGCGTGCCGAGGGTTGCGAATCCCTGATCTAGGACAATCTGCTTGAAGTGTTGCCTACTGTCCTAATCTCTGGTGTTTCTTGTTACAGTTCAGAGCAATTGCACCTGTATTTCCCCTCAATGGTCTAGTAAGGGCACCAACTCTCAGGCTCCCAGCTGACTCGCTGTTGCCTCTCTTGCGTGTAGACACACATCTCTGTTCCTTCTAACCGGGGTATCTCCAGGCTGACCAGTTCCCTGCCTTCACTGTGTTTCCTGGCAAAGACAGTCTGCCAAAACAGACCTGCTTGCTTTCTCTTCAGAGACAGACAATAGAGTAATTGCTACAGCTGTAAGTTACCACACGGCGTGCCCTAAGCAAGTTTACTTTATTCTTAAGGTACAAAGCATTAGAGAAAACACATTAAAATTAAGAAAAGAACCTACACACATGCTAATATGCTTACCAGACACTATCCCAACTCTAACAGGGTTTCTGGCAGGATAAATCTTTCAACCCCCAGCCCTGTGAGGGGAGTCCTGCACAGCTTCAGATCAGAACAAGCACACCCATGACAAGTTTAGCCCACCCTTTAATACAGATCAGAAGGTCTTTGAACTGGAGATCCCAGAAGCAGGTAATTAGTACACAAAGGGTCTTTCACCCCAAGGTGTACCTTCAAAAGTTGGTTTCAAAGGGAGAGAATTTGCATTTCCCTCCCCTCCCAATATTTCCTAAGAAAATCCACTTCAGGGGTATTATTCAAAATAAACCTTTGAACTTCCTCATACTTTCCAGAGATTGCATTGATCCTGCCTGCTAGAGAAGTTCTATTCAATCTCACAGTAGTACATAAACATTTGCATTTGTAATAAGATAAATTCCAAAGGTCTTAACACTAATTCAGTAAGGTTTATCTTAATTCAGATATTGTCCAGGATATTACAAACTATTGTCAATCTATCACAGTACCTGCTTCTGGAATGACCCTTGAGGCTATTCTATATTTCCCCCATCTAACTGGCTCCAAGATAATGTGTGGGCGTAAAAGAGGCATAAAGCCACCTTTGCCCGACCCAACCCAGTGGTTCCAGGTGCAAACTAGCATCACTGGGGATCTGAACCATCAGCTGGGGGATGGGCCCATGTACTCACTTCACTTCTATTTTTATTCTTTATCTCTCTTTTCCTTAATTTGCATTTTTAATTCTCTTTATGTTTTACCTTATTTGCTACTCTCTATTTGACCCCTTTCAGAATTTTTCTCTAGCTTCTCCCCCCCCTCTTATTTCCACTGTTTCTCTCTTCCTTTCTTAATCTGCTGATTCTTGCTTCTCTGTTTATTCTCTTCTTCCCCCCATCCCATGTTGTCCCTTCTTCTCTCTTCCATTTTTCCAGTTGTGGTTGACACTGTAAAATCACTTCCCATAACTGAATGCACTGGGAGAACATCTGGTGGAATTTTTACAGATGAACAGATCAGAACATTAAAGAGAAGGTCCTGGATCTTACCTCCTTTCTTTGGACTCCATTGTGTGTGTTGGAAGGAAGGGGCTCTGATTTACTCATGGACAGTATTGATACACCTAAACATATAACAGATTTGCAAACACATGATCTCCTATTCACATATACACCTTAAGCAATGTACACCGGTGAATACTGACCAAGAGTGCCCTTGGGAAGGAGGTGGGTTGACAGAGAGCAGCAGCCAGAATGATGAGGATCAAGAAATGGGTTAGAGGAGAGGGAACATAGTGGGAGTAGACAGCTCACTCAAAGATTTTGGAAACAAAGAGAGGAAGGATGATGCCAGTTAAAAGAGGAAAGGTATGTTTGAGAGAATGTTTTGCAAGATGGGTGTTTATTTAGTCAGAAGGAAAAGACCCAGAGGAGAGAGAGTAGTTACAGCTAATGGAGAGGAAGGAAATGCAAGAAGGAGTGAAGGAGCACAAGAGGCATGTGGAGTAGGAGTTAAAGGGACAGGTTGAAGTGTTAGGTCACTAGGGACATGGGAGTACTTATTCCTGTCACTTGACTGATCACAAAATTACCAATGGATAGAGACAGATTCAGTAGAGACTGTCTGGAGAGCAAGGGAAAGAAGGAAAAAAATAGAAGAGGAAACCAAGAACAATGCCACCTTGAGACTAACTTTTTCATGTATCTTTCTGGTGAACATTTGTCAGCTCTTTCTAGTTCATTAACCTCAAGTTAACGCACTGGTTGAATTGTAAATCTGTCTCTATAAAACTAAAAACCTTAAAAAAACAAGGAATCCTAAAGCCAAGAGGATAAAGTTCAAACATGTAACTAATTCATCACTTCAGTGAAAGATGAGAGAGGTGCAGGTGGTCTGCACAGTACAATGACCCACTTTTAATTATAGTGTGAGTACGTAGTATAATTATGCATTTTGTACCTTTATCCATTTGTGAATAGTCCATGAACAAATTGTGAAATTCTCATATTTATTTGTTATTTTAAATTAATGGCAGAAGGATTCTTGGGCTGCAGATCTTTCATAAAAAGTTCATTACAAATATTTAACATTCAAGCTGTGTCAGTGACTTACATGCATCATGTAGTACTATCTCTGTTCCCTGATTGATGATGTATTTAATTAACCAACAACAGTGCACATTTTGGTTGTAGAATGTGCATTTTTGTTGGCTGGTTATGCAAGTTGAAATATGCTTTCAGAGACTATTTGAGCAATTGATCTTAAAATCAATTTGCTAGCAAAACTTATTTGCCAGAATACCAGTGGAAAACAAAACAGAAAAGCAGTCAAAGTTAATTAATTTAAAATGTCAATTTAATATCTGATTTCCCCTCCCTCCCCTGCAGTATTTCTCAGCTCTAGTGCTAATTCCCCCTCTGCGATCCTACGGTAGTAATTTTGGCCAAGATCCATAAAGGTATTTAAGCTCCTACCATGCAATCCATGAAGGTACTTAGCTGCCTCAGTCCTGTTTTTAGGCACCACTGCAATCCAAGAAACTCCTGCTCTGCAGCTGCCTAACTCTGTAGGTGCCTAAACTCACTCCACACCAAAGTTTTTTCCTCCATGCATAGGGAGACCCCTATCTCCTACCTAAGCCCCAGTGAGACACAAGCCTGGATAGATAGGTGTTGGTCACCTAAATTGCATGGGGAGGCCTGATCTGGTAGGCAGCCTCTGGGCATTTATAACCTTTATCCTAGTATATAGAGTACTCATCCAGCCCCCTGCTGCCTCCTGAGGGGAGAAGGGATTTGAACAGGGATCATTCCCTTAGATCAGTGGTGGGCAACATCCCATTGCATTTAGCAGAAATATTGGAGGTGCAAGAAATGCAAGGTCAGGTCCATACTTGTTGCGATGCTTAATTAGTTGTTGTGTATGATGGACTTTGAAGACAAAAAGCACTAGATGACTAATCCATATTATTACTGGACACAGATGGAACGTAGTCTGTGAGAAAGTTCCAGCATGCTTTTGTTGGAATTGCAAATCCAATTACTTGTCAACAAAAGAGTGAAAAATACAGAAAGACCCTGTAAAAGAAAGTCCCAGTTCTAAGAAAACAGCTGTCAAGTGGATATTACTTTCTTAAGTGAGCTGATCCTAATTCCACAGTGAATAGTAATGATTATATCTTTCCTTTTAGTACCCACTGCTGGGGCATTTTGAAATGTCCAAAGACCATTAACAGAAGAGCATAAAAATATATGCACAATTATTTAAGCAATTTGGTAAAAATATTTTTGAGTTTCTTTTTATTGATGATTTTTTAAAACATCATGATAAAACAGGTATAACAAGGTATCTATATGCAGCCTTTTCCATTCATTTAAATGGAATTAAGATAAACTCACTCAGTATTGGTGTGCGGATAACTGGATACTGTGTTAGTCATTCAAAATAACAGTGTATGGTCAAACATAGCTAACAGGATAGATCAAAGCAGAACCAAATGGCAAATAACGTTCAGGGGCACAAACCATTATCATCACTGACCCTCAGTGATCTTCAACTGGACCTTAACTACATCAGAATCAGGGTTACTGATGATGATGTGTAAGTAAAGCTGTGCAGGAACCAGATTTTTTGTTTCAAGGGGAGTTTCATGATTTCAGAATTTCTTCCATTCCAGAATGGAATAAAAACAAAATATTTTGAAATCTCACATGAACCAAAATTCTGAAGAAAAAACAGGTTTCAGGTCCAAAGGTTGTGTGTCGACAAAAATCAAAATATTTGTTCTGATTTTAGCTATTTTATACAATATATTTTTCATTTTATGTTCTATACTATAAAATAAAAAAAATTGAAGTGAAAAGTTGTTTCAAAATGAAAATTCAAAACATTTCATTCTGAAAAGGTTGAAATAGAACATTCTGACCTTATCAAAATGCTCTTTTACAATTTTCATTTCAAAATGAATTTTCATCAAAGGTGACATTTCCACGAAATGTTTCACTTTAGATGAATTGGCATTTTCTGAAACAGAGAAGAACACAGCTCGACTTGCACATTCCAGTTCAGTGTTTGCAGGACAGGTAGTTAGAACAAACATTTCTTTATTTGTGAACTGATCTGGAACTTGACAGACCCACATATATTTGAGTTACTTTTCAGAACAAAATTATAATTTAAACTTTGTTAGCTCCTGATCTGCCAGAACTAACCATGAATGCTGTTATAACACTGGCAAGCTGTACCTCTCGTTCCCATTGCTCTCCTAGTCCATTTTAAGGATTTTAGGAGAACAGCCTTTGCCAATACCCAGCTTTCATCTACACATACTTCAGTGCCCTAAAGTCAGCTTCCATTTCCATTCTCAACAAACTGAGATATACATGGATCTTGGTTGTCTTGATCTTAGAAAAAATTATCAAAGAAATGATATTTCTATTTATATAGCTATCTGGCATGTAGACAGGAATGCAGGATCTCTCTCAGTGCTGGGCTTGACCTCGTCTGTAACCTGATTTGTATTGTCATATAAGAAGAGGAAACTCATGTTCCACTGTCATTACCCATGGTCACAAGACTGGGAGAGGACTGTCTAGCCAATCAGTCTAGATACTTTTAGTGACCCCATCACCATAATGTCTGAAGATGGAAGTAAGCCCTGTGCTGGGGCAGAATCTGAGGCAGGCATGGAGCTGGTTTGTGACCCCAGGCCTGCCAAGGGCCAGTTTGGGATCGGGCCCTAATTAGGGCTAACCTGAAGGTTGCCTTAACTTGGGCCCAGGGAAATAGATGGGGCACAAGACTGCCTTGTCCAACACCCTCCTGACCTTGACCCAACCTGGAATGCCCCCTAACCCATGGGCTCTTGCAAGAGGAGAAGTCACAGAGCCAAGTCTCCTGCACCAGGTGTGTTGTGGGGAGGGCGTGAAGGGCTATATGGCTGCTTTGCACCCATGTAGGTGATGCAAAGTGGCCATAGGATAACTACGAAATGGGCTCTCTCTCTGCTTGACAACCAGTTATGTTTACACGGTAGCGATGAGAAAGAGCAAATGGACTTGAGTCTCCTCTTACACCTGTGTAACTCCACTGACTCCCATGGAGTTACTCTTGGTTTGCATTAGTCTGAGTGAGAAAAATCAGTGCCATTGAATTCAATAGCGCTGCCCTGATTGATTTACTATGATTCAGGATATTGGTCTGATATCCATTTATTGCCAATATTTCAAAAAGGCTGAACTAGCCAAGAAAGAGGATTTATGATTATCCTTCTGCACCTTTATGATGATATCTGAAAATCAGCTTGCATGAAATCCTCAGAAAAATAAACCACACCTACAACAGATGAATGCTGTAAGAGATTCCCTCATAGTCCATCTTGAGTTTCACAACAATAGTTTGACATATACTATTTCTGTTGATATGACACTGTGCAATAAAGCATAACTAACTAGATTTAAAGTCATGCATAAATGTGGGACAGCTGATGCTTTGTTTATCTGGACTATCATTTGTATGGCCTATAATATGTTAACAAGAACAAACAATCACTACGAACACAGAGATATGAGCAGAGCACTCAGAGGTATATTTGTGAGAGAGACGGTTGTTTATACCCATCCTGATTAGAGCTGGGTGAGGGGTTCCTCTGGCTCCCATCCTTCTTTTGCTTCACACAGACTGCTCAGAGGCCTTCTCTTTTGTAGATCCCACCATGCAGTTTATTTACAGTGTTTCACGCCACCATTTTTAAAATACTAGTGCAGTCACAGTATTTACAATGTCATCCAAATTCACTACCCATTCTCCAGAGGACAGGTGGGATAGAAAGGTATCTCCTCCAAGAGAACTCCATTTTGTCATGTGGGCTTGGGCCTGGGACTGGGCCAGCTACTGCTTTTCCCCCATCACTTCTTTCCTGTGCTCTTTTATCCACTCTCCTTGTTAATGGGCTAATTAGCTCATTAGCTTCCCAACCCCAATCTGATCTGGTAATCAGGAACGCCTCTCCTTAACCAGGCCCTTCCCTGGGGCCTACTTGGTTAATCAGGGACCAGAGCATGGGTTCAGTTGCTGATTCCCAGCTCTCTGTGTCACAAGATGGTTGGGAAATTTCCAAGGCAATGTTTTATTTACCATCAGAAAATGACGGTTCATTGAAACCAAAACTTTTAGCAGTAACATAACAGTTTTGACAAAACTTTCGTCAGGAAACTTTCCCAGGTCCAGGATGTTCAAAGAGAGAGGGAGAGACCTCAGCATAGCCTCGAGTCCGGAGGGCTAGGGGCTATAGAGCCAGTCAGTCTTTCGCTCTCGCTCGCCCCCCACCCCCCACATGGAGCTGTTCCCACTTTGTATAAATAATTAAATATTCATTGACTCCACAGAGAGAGAGAGACTGACTCCTTACCCTGGTGTTTAGGCTATCCAGGGAGATGTAAGCAGTGGTGAGCTGGAGCCGGTTCGTGCCGGTTCGCGCGAACCGGTTGTTAAATTTTGAAGCCGGTTTAGAACTGGTTGTTAAAGGCATGGGCAAACTCCGGCCCGTGGGCCACATTCGGCCCGCAGGACCGTCCTGTCTGGCCTGCCAGTGCTCCCGGCTGGGGAGGCTCCCTTGGCTGAGAATCCCTTTTTAATTTTCACCCACCCAGCGGCGCTCTGGGTATTCAGCGGCACTTCGGCGGCGGGCCCTTCACTCGCTCTGGGTCTTCGGCGGCACTTCGGCGGCAGGTACTTCAGTGCCGCCGAAGACCCAGAGTGAGTGAAGGACCCACCGCAGAAATGCCGCCGAAGACCCGGAGCGACTGAAGGAACCGGTTCTTCAGATTTTGGCAGCTCATCACTGGATGTAATAGATCCAGATTCAAGTACCTGCCGTAAATCAGGTCAAACAGGGACTTATAAATAGGGCTCCCACACCTCAGTTAAGTGCCTATGTGCCTTAATCCCCAGGCTATTGGCTATTTGGAGGTGGGGCTGCTCTTATGTTTTTTCACAAAGAAATTTCAGAAGGTCTGGTTTTGTTCCAATGCAAAATGAAAACAATTTTCAAAACCTCACAATGTTTTGCAAAGTGGAATTCTTGTCTTTCAGCCAGCCCTATCCTGAGTTTAGCTAACATAACTCCATGAATAGTGGAGCCTTGCAACCTAATCCCAAACCCAAACCCAACTGGATTTGACTACAAATGTTGGGTTTTGGTTGGGCCAGGTATGAAAACAACTCAACCCCCTTGGTTTGGGTTGTCTCTGATCACCTCCTTCTGTCCATGGGGTCGGCGTGGCAGCGACTGCATGCCCTACTTCTGCCTACTGCTGCCACCTTGCTGTACTTGGTGTGCTGAGGCCCAAGCATGCCAATGTGCTGCAGCGCCTCCCACTTCCCAGCACACACAATGCAATCAGGAGGTGGTGGCTGGCAGGAGTGGGGCATGCAGCTACTGCTGCATCGACCACATGGGCAGGAGGCAGCCGGGGACAGTTCACAGGCCCAGGGTGTGAGGAGTGGGAAGACCCCTTCAGGCTGAACCCCAAGAATGGGGCAGCAGCACTTTTGGGGGGAAGTGTTGGGTTTGGGTCAGGTCAGTTCTGAAAACAGATCAACGTGCTTGGGCTGTGCTCAGCTTTGGTTCAGGTCCAGGTCATGCCTTAAAATTAGGTCCAAGCAGACCTCGAATGCGTGCTCTCTGACCACTTTGCATACTCTAATCCCATTTTAGAATAATTTTATGTGAAAAAAGTGTTTGTTTTTAAAGGTTTTAATCATAATTGAGTTTTTAAAAAAATATAAATACTATTTTTATGGATGGACATTGATATCCTTACACACATGCTCTGAGAGCACTTTCAAAATATAACCAACACTCAGCAGCCACTGAAAGCTCAGTTGGATTAAAAAAATCTTGTAGAAATGCAGTATTATGGATTCAGAATTTTATTTTGTAGTAAACAGAGAGCGGGGGAAGATTCTGTAACATAATATTGTGCCAGATGTTTGAACAGAGTCATGCTCAGCTAGTAATTAGATATGGGGAAATAGTGTAGGGAATTGTTTTCAAACAGCCATTTCAGGGTCCTGCAAAAGACGATTGGGACCAGAGACATCAGTTCAAGTTTTCAACAGTACCTAACTGACTAAGAAGTCTTGTGTAAGCTCGAAAGTTTGTCTCTCTCACCATCAGAAGTTGTTCCAGTAAAAGACATTACCTCACCCACCTTGTCTCTTTAGAATTCTACAGTCTAACTGAAAGTCAACTCTAGGCTCCTAAGTCACGTAGGTATTGTTGCAAATGTTACCTGTTGATAATATCTTCTAGGGGTGAGGTAGACAGCTCCATCTATTGCTAGTGAATCATTTCCACAGGTGAGACACTCATTTATTTGAAGCCTGCATGTGCAAACTCTTCAAATGAAAGTCCCACTGGCTGACACAATTTTGAATAGTTCAAAGAGGCCCTAATGTGCCAAATCTAAGAAAATCCATTATGGTGCCATATAAGCCATTGGAACACGCAACCAACCACTTTGGGGCTTCATACAGCTAGAAAGTAAGATCCTCATATAATCTGGTCATATTAAAGATTTAATTTGCAGGGTTGCACTTATTAAAAACGTTTCTGTCTTTTCTTTTCTTTTGGGAAATGCGATACCAGTATCTTTATCTGAATATGAAATGCTAGAAAACATCCCGGGAACGTAAAGGGCACCAAATGCTGTTGGTGAAGGTGCATGTTGGTGAGCAGTCTCATTCTAATGAGATATCTTGACTCATGGTACTGTTGATCCTGAGGTTACCTGAGTATGGGGGAAAGGGAAGGTCTTTTACAGAGAAGGTGTATTAAATGGGTTTCTGACTATGAAGGGGTTTGCTACTTGCCTTGCTGTAGGGAGACAACACCTATGCAGTAATATTGAAAATTACAGGATTGTAGATAATGGCTACATGTTAGAGCAGTGGTTTGCAACCTTTTTTTCATTTGCAGGCTCCTAAAAAACTTGGAATGAAGGTGCAAACCCCGCTGGAAATCTTAGACATAGTTTGTGGACCTCCGGGGTCCACAGACCACAGGTTGAAAACCACTGATCCCTGTATCAGCCTACCATACAATCAGACATACAGGACTCCTCCAGGTCTTTTGGGGGCTGTGGGGCAAATAATGGCACGAAATCCTGATAAGTGTTGGGAAGAAGAAGGTGAGTGTTTCGAGGATGGGCTGATTTCCTCCCACCCGCAAACTTCTTAATCATAGGGATGAGAGGGACACGTATGTTGAAATGACTGACACTGTGCCATCAGTGCGATAGGGCTAAGGTCATATTAGCACCTTCTAACACTTCCCTCCCTCTTCATAAAAGCCAGACGCAATATTCTTCGCGCAAGAGCTGAGAGAGACATTTAACAGCTAATCTTCCTCCGGGTTACTCTCCCATAGTGTGCCACGCGATGCCGCGCCGGGAGGACGCAGAGGGTGGGTGGATCTTGGGCATTCACCTCCTGCTCCTCTGCTGAGCTGGTTTCTGTCAACCACTCACCTGGGACTTTTATTTGGTGACTGCTCTTGAGGTTCCCAGCTCTGGGGCCGCGCAGCTGAGTCCACGTGCGCCGAGACCAGCACCGGTAAGGGGAGCAGAGAACGGTCCCCTGAGCCCTCAGCGGGTCCAGGGCACTCACAAGCGCACGGAGGCGCAGAGAACGGAGCTCGCAGAGCCGGGCACGGGGCGCGCAGGGAGCGGGGGCGCTGAGCTGGGCACAGGGCGCGCAGGGAGCGGGGGCGCAGAGCCGGCACAGGGCGCGCAAGGAGCGGGGGCGCTGAGCTGGGCACAGGGCGCGCTGAGCTGGGCACAGGACGCGCAGGGAGAGGGGGCGCTGAGCTGGGCACGGGGCGCGCTGAGCTGGGCACAGCACGCGCAGGGAGCGGGGGCGCTGAGCTGGGCACGGGGCGCGCAGGGAGCGGGGACGCTGAGCTGGGCACAGGCGCGCAGAGCCGGCACAGGGAGCGGGGGCGCTGAGCTGGGCACAGGGCGCGCAGGGAACGGGACGCGCAGCGCCGGGCACAGGGCGCGCAAATCGAGGGTCGCTGGCTGCCGGCCATAGCCCCGTGTAGCGAGCCCCGGAGGGCCCCCTCCCCCCGCCTCCAGAGTTAAACACAACCCCTCCGCTGCGAGCGCCTGCGGCCATGGGCATCGGGCACTTCACCGTGTGGGACTATGTGGTGTTCGGGGCCATGCTGCTGGTCTCCGCGGTCATCGGCGTGTATTACGCCTTCGCGGGCGGCGGCCAGCAGACCTCCAAGGACTTCCTGATGGGCGGCCGCAGCATGAGCGCCCTGCCTGTGGCGCTGTCCCTCACCGCCAGCTTCATGTCGGCGGTCACCGTGCTGGGCACCCCGGCGGAGATCTACCGCTTCGGGGCCATATTCTGCATCTTCGCCATCACCTACTTCCTGGTGGTGGTCATCAGCGCCGAGGTCTTCCTGCCCGTCTTCTACAGGCTGGGGATCACCAGCACCTATGAGGTAAGCGGGGCTGCCGCCCTCTCCCCACTAGGGAGCACTAGCCCCATTCAGCATCCTCGCTATGCCCTCCATACCGATCCGCTATGCCTGTGTCTCTCAGGACGTCCCCCACGTGGCCTTGCCTCTCTAGTAGCCCGCCCCTTCCAATTGATATTTCCCCCTTGCAGAGGCCATGGCAGGTCTCCTGTCTCAATGGACTCACTCCATATGAGTTTGCTCCTGGAGAGTGGTTTCAGAGGGGTAGCCCTGTTAGTCTGTATCTGCAAAAATAACAAGGAGTACTTGTGGCACCTTAGAGCCTAACAAATTTATTTGGGCATAAGCTTTTGTGGGCTAAAACCCACTCCATGCATCTGATGCAGTGGGTTTTAGCCCACGAAAGCTTATGCCCAAATAAATTTGTTAGTCTCTAAGCTGCCACAAGTACTCCTAGTTGTTTTTTCTCCTGGAGAGTGTTAGCCCTCTAGCTTTTCAATCCAAGCTGTGGATTTAATTTTGCACAGATTGGTTTGTGACTTGGAATAAATAATAAAACACAAAGAAAAGCCCTCTAAAATAGAAGCCGAAACTCCCAATCCTGGGTGCCTGCCTCAATTTAAGTTCCTAAATCCAGGTTGAGGCACAAAGGCCCAATCCAGGAGATCATTTAGACACCCATATGAACAGTCAAGCATATGAACTGTCTTATTGATTTCACTGGGACTTCCTCTTGTGTTTACAGATAAATAGGTCTCTGGATCAGGGCCCTAAATAGCAGCGGCTGGATTTTCCTTAGTACTTATACAATGAGATCTGCAAGTGCTCAGCATATGTGAAAGTCAGGCCACTTCTTTACCTGGGTGCCAAAATATGGCTTTAGAAAATTAGGACTTGATTTTCCACTGCACCCCAGCCCAGTGTGGTAAAAGCTGCACACAGGGCAATTTTAACTTAGGCCTCTGGCATAAAGTACCTGAGGGATCTAGCATCCATGGGGAAGAGGGAGCCTTGTTAACATCGCCCCTTCACTCTTCCTGCGTCTTGCCTATTCTTATACCAAGCAGTGAAGTTTCTGCACAGGAGGTGGAAGAACAGCTCCATTAGATTCTCCCCAACATAGGGGGAATTCTCCAGTACAAATCTCTAGTTGCCTCAAGTTGACTTTGCACCACATACATTTTGGGCTCTTAATTATGACTAGACACTAACTCCTGAAAAAGATGGGTAAAAAATGCAGTATTATTATAGTGCAGCCATTAAGTTCATTCCCCTCACTGATGGTACGACCGGACTACCATAGTTCAAACACTAATTTTGTTCACCGAAGTGTTAAACTGTGCCTTTCTGTATGCATCCATTCAAAATTCAATGATGTTTAAACAATTGCAAAGACTCAAAGATGAATGCCAGCTCTTTGAAATAATGAGGTATTTGTATCTGCATTGATTGGCCCGTAAAGGAGATCTCCTTTACCCAACTGTACATGGATGTTTCTGTTAAGACAAGGGAATGAAATTTCAGGGTAAAAAGTCAAATGAAGCCAAGATTGACTGTCAGCTGAGGATCTTGAGTCTTAGCCTACACTGTAGGCAGAAGGTTGTGGTTCATGCTTAGGGCCCTACTGTCGTCAGATGTCACCGTTGTGGTGCTCTGCTCTGTTCAATGTTGATAACAGTCGGCTGCGTGCGTGTGTTCCCTCTGTGTGCTGGCCCCACTCTGTGCAGATAGCTGACACGGCAGCAGGGCCGGCCCACAACATTTTGGCACCTGAGGCGGGGAGCTCAAATGACGCCTCCATGTCCCCTCGCTTGGGCCAAAACTTTGAAAGGTCTCAATATGCCTTCTTCCTGTTCTACTCCTCTCATGTACTGCTCTGCTACCTACCCCAATAAAGGAGAACTAACAACTTAAAATGTCTTGTTCAAAAATTTTAAGTAACACTTAACTTTCAAACGCCTGAACAGCAAATGCAACTTTTCTTGTCTGGCATTTTTATCTGTTTGAATAATCAAAGTGGTGCTTTCCGTGCCTTCTTGGTTGCAAAGATTTGAACTGCTTCCTGCTGAAGGTCCACAGTCTGGGCCAGCTCATGCTCTATTGAGATAGTTGCAAGGCCGACCAGCCTCTCCTGTGTCATTGTGGAGTGTAGATGTTTTTTATTAACTTCAGCTTGGAGAAGCTGCGTTCTCCACTGGTAACTGTTACAGGAAGTGTTAGAAGTATGCGCAGGCAACAAAAGCATTTGGAAAGAGGGTGATCATTTTTTTTGTGCACATATATTCCAGAACAGCCTTTGGTGTTGATCCTGCTGAAATGTATCTTGAAAGGGCTTTAAGTTCATCACCTAAATCCCTCGCATCAATATCGCGCATGTCATCATGTGTCAACACTGTCTCTAGTGCCCTGCATTGCTGGTGTAGGTCTTCTTCAGGTATAGGGAGGAGTTTTGGAACATCATACAACATCCCAAATATACTATTCTGTTCCTTTAGCTGCATGAAACGTTCTTCAACTAACTGTATTGCACAATCTAGCACCTGGTTAAAGAATTCAACTTTGAATTGTTGTTTGGGGTCTTTTATGGGATTATCCCGTGCCTTGTAATCAAAATGTCGTCTTCTTTGGTGACTCTTGTATTCTTGAATGGGTGGGAAAATAGCTTCAGTGTGAAGTTCCTCTGCCAACTTCTGTGCACTCTTCAGAACATCTTGAAATCCCTCATCTGGCCGGTAAGACTGTAGGTCTGACTTTGCTTTCTCCAGTTGTTCCATTGCTCCAGATGTATCAGGGTCAACACCATGGAGTCTCTTGCTTACAACATTTATTTCAAACAGTAAGTCATGCCACATCACTAAGCCACACAGAAATTTGAAGTTATGTATGTTTCTGGTGATTCCATTTCCCTCTGCCACTGTTCTCCCACGAACAGTTCCTGTCCTAGCATTATCCTCCATAATGGCAACTATGGCATCATCTATCTTCCCAATCTGGTGTTTGATAGGCTTTATCGCCTCCACTCAACTTTCCCATCATGTGCCACTCAGTGGTTTCAGCGTCAGAGAGGATGTTCCCAGATGTTGCTTCAAAATCTGCCATCGATGAGTTGATGCCTAGAGAAAAACACATCGATGCTTTGAATTACATTAAAAAATTCAGCAGCCTCACTAGAAGCTGATGCTGCATCACTGACCACCAAGTTCAATGAATGAGAACTGCATGGGACAAAAAAAGCTCGAGGGTTTAACTCTCAGATCTGTGTCTGCACTCCTCTGTTCTTTCCTCTCATGTTGGCACCATTATCATAGCCCTGACCTCTCATGTCAGCTATCACAATTCCCGTATCTTCCAGCTTTTTAAGAAGCACATTTGTCATACCAGCTCCTGTAGTATCATCAGTGTCAATAAATTCTAGAAAATGCTCTCTGACAGTCACCATTGCAGGGACATTTTCACTAGGTTCTGTTGTTGTTGTTACAAAACTCACCATTAAAGTCATTTGTTCCGTATGGCTGATGTCAGGTGTGCAATCCAGAATAACAGAGTAATATCTTGCTGACTTCAGATCTGCCACAATCTTCTGTTTGACTTTTGTTGCCAGTAACTGTATGATCTCATTTTGAATTGTTTCCAAGGTAGTGGTGTGTGTACGCTTCTTGGGTGGTGACTCTTCTTAGATGCTCCTGGAGTACAGCATCAAACTCAGCCATCAGCCCCACAATTTTAAGGAAGTTTCCATTGTTTGGCACATACAGCTGGTCTGAAGTGCCAGGCAGTGCTAGGTTTTGGGTAGCAAGCATTCTCACAATGGCAATGAGCCTTTTCAGAACATTTTGCCGGTAAAGAGACTCTGATGCAATCTTCTCTTGATGCTGATCATCTATGGTGGCCTTTAACCTTAGTCTCCTCTCAAGCTCTTTCCACCTATGGAATGCTCTCTGGTGATTTGCTGCCTTCTCATGGCATGCCAGATTTCTAGCCAGATTTTTCCAGTCCTTTGTTCCTGTGGAACCCAATGTGGCTGGAACATTAGACTGGAAGAGTTTGCAACAAAAACAGTATGCAGCATTTTGGGTTTTTGAGTAGATAAGCCATGGCCTCTCCACTTTGTCACCATTGGGGATTTCACGCCAGTAATGTGTTGGATGGAAACTTCTATTTTCATTGTCTTTGGGGAACATGAAGTTTTTCACTTGCTGTGGTCCATGCAGTACAAGGAAGTCCCTCAGGCTACTGCTCAAGTGGGTCTACAGTCCTGGATCATCTAGACTTAAGGAACTAAACTCAGCAGCAGCTGTTTCTTGTGCCTCCACGACACTCTCCTCCTCTCTCTCCCTGCAGCTCCTGCTGCTTTTTGTTATTCCCTCTCACCTTTTCTCTTGGCTGCCTGTTAGGTCTCTTGTGCCCCCTTCCTCCAGCACAGCGCTCCACCATCTCTGTGCATCTAGAGCAGAGAGAATACATATGCACCAGCAGCAGACACAATTTTCTACACTCTGGGTCCTAGTGGCGCCCCCCACACAGTCTGGCACCTGAGGCGGCTGCCTCAGTTCGCCTCATGGTAAGGCCAGCCCTCCACAGTAGACCCCAAGAGAACCCCCAGTGACCACAGATTCCGAGAAGGTATTCAGGCAGGTTTATTGTCAAACGAAGCACAGTAATAGTTTTCCGCAGACTGTACAGGACATACTACGAATATGTGCCCCCTGACAATGGACGTAGCTCAGTCAGTGGAGGGACTCTCCACTGCCCCTTAGGCTGGACCAAGACAACTCCTTAGGTGTGAATTCTTATACACAGGTACAAACAAGTTACACATCACTCCTGATGTATTGAGGTACAACCCCTCTACCTAGTAAGGTGTTGCCTATCATCTTGTGCATGTTGGTTTGAACAAAACAACTCTATCCATCATGTTATCCTTTAGGACCCTGTCTTTCTTGTTATCTCTGTGGAATGTGCTAGTCCTGGTCTGTTCTGGTACCATCCTGGCCCATGTTTATATTACTAGTGCTTAGTGCTCAGGTATGTGTATAATTGCAGCATCAGCCTTCTTCTTGCCAGCTTCTGTGAGCAGGGCCTGCCTCTGGCTCACAGCTTAATTTTGCTTTATGTTAGCAAAGTCTTGACCATTACTTTAGTTCAGGCCTTAGGTGTCATACTGGGCCTCTAATACAAGTGTTTATGTTTCAGGGCCTTATCCTACCACACCTACCAAATTCACGGCCATGAAAAATGCGTCACGGACCATGAAATCTGGTCTCCCCCCATGAAATCTGGTCTTTTGTGTGCTTTTACCCTATACTATACCAATTTCATGGGGGAACCAGAGTTTCTCAAACTGGGGGTCATGACCCAAAAGGGAGTTGCAGAGGGGTCACAAGGTTATTTCAGGGGGGATCGTGGTATTGCCACCCTTACTTCTGTGCTGCCTTCAGAGCTGGGTGGCTGGAGAGCGGTGGCTGTTGGACGGCCCCCAGCTCTGAAGGCGGTGCTCCACCAGCAGCTGCGCAAAAGTAAGGGTGACAATGCCATACCATGCCACCTTACTTCTGCACTGCTGCCTTCAGAGCTGGGTGGCCTGAGAATGGCGGTTGCTGACTGAGGGCCCAGCTCTGCAGGTAGCAGCACAGAGGTAAGGGTGGCAATACCATACCATGCTCCTGGCCAGCAGCCGCTGCTCTCTGGCCACCCCATTCTGAAGGCAGCGTCACCACCAGCAGCAGCGCAGAAGTAAGGGTAGCAGTACCACAACCCTCCCTACAATAACCAGTGACCCCCCCCCACTTCTTTTTAGGTTAGGACCCCTACAATTTCTTCACCCTGAAATTTCATATTTAAATAGCTGAAATCATGAAATTTACTCTTTTTAAAATCCTATGACCATGAAATTGACCAAAATGGACTGTGAATTTGGTAGGGCCCTATTCATCCTGTGTAAGATCTGGGTATCATTATTCGTAGTAATTTATTATTATACACCATGCCAGAAGTTGGGTTTATATATAATGCTAACAGACAGTGAATGCCTCGGGCAAGTGCTGCTGGTCCTGTTACAGTAGCAGGAGATCCAGATTTAGATGACCCAGTTAAACTGAAAGCCTTCTGCCCCTCTCAGGCAGCTGTTCGGCTGCAAATGAAAATCTTGGCAGTTTTCAAAGATGGTAGAGATAACTCTTTTCTTCTGCCTCACAATAAAAAAAGTTATATTCCCTCACAACTAGTTAGGATTGTAGCTAAAGGCATAACAACGGCTGGATTTTGTCCAGTCACAATGCATAACTATTGTCTGAAAAGATTCTGTAAGATACCTGTGCTAGAAAGCACTACATATGTATGTATATATGACCAAACTCTGTTCTTTGTGCTCCAGTTTGTACTAAGTAGATAAATATTTAGCTTCTCTCAGGTTTAACTAAATGACAGTGATGTCTGCAGAAAACAAGATCAGGTTGATCATGAGAGCTGCCAGCCATCCATGTAAATATAAAAACGGTTACTTCTGCTGAACAGTAGTATCTTTTCTTACAGGAGGTGTCTTAATACCATTTCTATAAATGTAAATTTTTGACATTAAAGTTGTTTATTCACCTCTTTTGCAGTATTTGGAGCTTCGATTTAATAAATATCTGCGTCTCTGTGGGACAATCCTCTTCATTATACAAACGGCAAGTAAACCTCAAACAGGTTCTTTGATCTTTAATAGCCTTGAGCATTATTTTAGTGTGGTGTAACTGGTAGTCACGTGTAAGTGGTTGCTAAGTTTATTGTGAAATATTAGATATTGACTTGAAAGAAAGAGACAAGGAAGTTCTTCATACTACCTAGTAATGAAGAGCATGCACTCTCCAGAACTGCTCTTTGTTCCCTGCCCAGAGGATCCTTGAGTAACCCGAGTATCTAGGGAACGTTGAACTAAACACACGTTGCAATGCTAGCTGGTTGCTTGCTACTTGGCACTGGTACTTGTCCCTCCCTGTAAAGCAAGGACAAACCCATCAGAGATATAGAAAGCATGAGAAGAATAGTGGAACACCACTATATTTGAATACCGATGTCATCTCACCCTAAAATAATATTCACTAAGAAACTGAAGGCTAAAAGTGGGACAAGCTATTCATAAACCACAGCGAAAAATCATTCAATACATATTAGAAACATGTCCAAGAAAATATGTATTTCTCTGTGCTAAAGCTTATATCTGAAACTGTCTGGATCATTAAAAGGAAGATTTTTTAAAAATAGTATGTTACTGTTCTGCTGGTATAATTTTATTGGTCCTCTAGCCATCGGTGTGTCATTTTTTCTAAATAAAATGAAGAAGTTGAAAGATTAGATCTCGATTCTTCTTTTAATTTAGACAAAATCTGATCATGATTGTGGCAAGAACACGTTTTGTCTGGGATGCCAGAAAGCAGATGGGAAAACATTCACTGCATATTAGAAAGCTATTTTTCTATGCTGACTCACTCAAAAAGTTTGCTGTCCCATGCCAAGCTGGCAGTCAGCCAGGTACTCTATGGGTATGTCTACACTACAAAATTAGGTCGAATTTATAGAAGTCGGTTTTTTAGAAATCGGTTTTATATATTCGAGTGTGTGTGTCCCCACAGAAAATGCTCTAAGTGCATTAAGTGCATTAACTCGGCGGAGTGCTTCCACAGTACCGAGGCCAGCGTCGACTTCCAGAGTGTTGCACTGTGGGTAGCTATCCCACAGTTCCCGCAGTCTCCGCTGCCCATTGGAATTCTGGGTTGAGATCCCAATGCCTGATGGGGCTAAAACATTGTCGCGGGGGGTTCTGGGTACATATCGTCAGGCCCCCGTTCCCTCCCTCCCTCCGTGAAAGCAAGGGCAGACAATCGTTTCGCGCCTTTTTTCCTGAGTTACCTGTGCAGACGCCATACCACGGCAAGCATGGAGCCCGCTCTGCTCACTGTCACCATATGTCTCCTGGGTGCTGGCAGATGCGGTACTGCATTGCTACACAGCAGCAGCAACCCATTGTCTTGTGGCAGCAGACGGTGCAATAGGACTGGTAGCCGTCATCGTCATGTCCGAGGTGCTCCTGGCCATGTCGGCCAGGAGCATCTGGGCAGACATGGGCGCAGGGACTAAATTTGGAGTGACTTGATCAAGTCATTCTCTTTAGTCCTGCAATCAGTCCTATTGAACCATCTTATGGTAAGCAGGCAGGCGACATGGATTGCTGGCAGTCGTATTGCATCATCTTCTGTCAGGCAGCCATGAGATGTGGATGTGGATGGCATGCAGTCCTCTGCACCGTCTGCTGCCAGCCAAAGATGTAAAAGATAGATGGAGTGGATCAAAACAAGAAATAGATCAGATTTGTTTTGTACTCATTTGCGTACCCCCCACCCCCGTCTAGGGGACTCATTCCTCTAGGTCACACTGCAGTCACTCACAGAGAAGGTGCAGCGAGGTAAATCTAGCCATGTATCAATCAGAGGCCAGACTAACCTCCTTGTTCCAATAAGAACAATAACTTAGGTGCACCATTTCTTATTGGAACCCTCCGTGAAGTCCTGCCTGAAATACTCCTTGATGTAAAGCCACCCCCTTTGTGGATTTTAGCTCCCTGAAGCCAACCCTGTAAGCCGTGTTGTCAGTCGCCTCTCCCTCCCTTTTTTCTGTGCGGACGCCATAAAGGCAAGCATGGAGGCCGCTCCGCTCATTTTGGCAATTAGGAGCACATTAAACACCACACGCATTATCCAGCAGTATATGCAGCACCAGAACCTGGCAGAGCGATACCGGGCGAGGAGGCGACGTCAGCGTGGTCGCGTGAGTGATCAGGACATGGACACAGATTTCTCTGAAAGCATGGGCCCTGGCAATGCATGCATCATGGTGCTAATGGGGCAGGTTCATGCTGTGGAACGCTGATTCTGGGCTTGGGAAACAAGCACAGACTGGTGGGACCGCATAGTGTTGCAGGTCTGGGACGATTCCCAGTGGCTGCAAAACTTTCGCATGCATAAGGGCACTTTCACGGAACTTTGTGACTTGCTTTCCCCTGCCCTGAAGCGCATGAATACCAAGATGAGAGCAGCCCTCACAGTTGAGAAGCAAGTGGCGATAGCCCTGTGGAAGCTTGCAATGCCAGACAGCTACCGGTCAGTTGGGAATCAATTTGGAGTGGGCAAATCTACTGTGGGGGCTGCTGTGATGCAAGTAGCCCACGCAATCAAAGATCTGCTGATATCAAGGGTAGTGACCCTGGGAAATGTGCAGGTCATAGTGGATGGCTTTGCTGCAATGGGATTCCCTAACTGTGGTGGGGCCATAGACGGAACCCATATCCCTATCTTGGCACCGGAGCACCAAGCCGGCGAGTACATAAACCGCAAGGGGTACTTTTCAATAGTGCTGCAAGCTCTGGTGGATCACAAGGGACGTTTCACCAACATCCACGTGGGATGGCCGGGAAAGGTACATGACGCTCGCATCTTCAGGAACTCTGGTCTGTTTCAAAAGCTGCAGGAAGGGACTTTATTCCCAGACCAGAAAATAACTGTTGGGGATGTTGAAATGCCTATAGTTATCCTTGGGGACCCAGCCTACCCCTTAATGCCATGGCTCATGAAGCCGTACACAGGCAGCCTGGACAGTAGTCAGGAGCTGTTCAACTACAGGCTGAGCAAGTGCAGAATGGTGGTAGAATGTGCATTTGGACGTTTAAAGGCGCGCTGGCGCAGTTTACTGACTCGCTTAGACCTCAGCGAAACCAATATTCCCACTGTTATTACTGCTTGCTGTGTGCTCCACAATATCTGTGAGAGTAAGGGGGAGACGTTTATGGCGGGGTGGGAGGTTGAGGCAAATCGCCTGGCTGCTGGTTACGCGCAGCCAGACACCAGGGCGGTTAGAAGAGCACAGGAGGGTGCGGTACGCATCAGAGAAGCTTTGAAAACCAGTTTCATGACTGGCCAGGCTACGGTGTGAAAGTTCTGTTTGTTTCTCGTTGATGAAACCCCTCCGCCCCTTGGTTCACTCTACTTCCCTGTAAGCTAACCACCCTCCCCTCCTCCCTTCGATCACCGCTTGCAGAGGCAATAAAGTCATTGTTGCTTCACATTCATGCATTCTTTATTCATTCATCACACAAATAGGGGGATGACTACCAAGGTAGCCCAGGAGAGGTGGTGGAGGAGGGAAGGAAAAGGCCACAAAGCACTTTAAAAGTTTACAACTTTAAAATTTATTGAATGCCAGCCTTCTTTTTTTTGAGCAATCCTCTGTGGCGGAGTGGCTGGTTGGCCGGAGGCCCCCCCCACCACGTTCTTGGGCGTCTGTGTGTGGAGGCTATGGAACTTGGGGAGGAGGGCGGTTGGTTACAAAGGGGCTGTAGTGGCAGTCTGTGCTCCAGCTGCCTTTGCTGCAGCTCAGCCATACACTGGAGCATACTGGTTTGATCCTCCAGCAGCCTCAGCATTAAATCCTGCCTCCTGTCATCACGCTGCCGCCACATTTGAGCTTCAGCCCTGTCTTCAGCCCACCACTTACTCTCTTCAGCCTGCCACCTCTCCTCCCGGTCATTTTGTGCTTTCCTGCACTCTGACATTATTTGCCTCCACGCATTCGTCTGTGCTCTGTCAGTGTGGGAGGACAGCATGAGCTCAGAGAACATTTCATCACGAGTGCGTTTTTTTTTCTTTCTAATCTTCACTAGCCTCTGGGAAGGAGAAGATCCTGTGATCATTGAAACACATGCAGCTGGTGGAGAAAAAAAAAGGGACAGTGGTATTTAAAAAGACACATTTTATAAAACAGTGGCTACGCTCTTTCAGGGTAAACCTTGCTGTTAACATTACATACATAGCACATGTGCTTTCGTTACAAGGTTGCATTTTGCCTCCCCCCACCGCGTGGCTACCCCCTCAACCCTCCCCCCTCCCCGTGGCTAACAGCGGGGAACATTTCTGTTCAGCCACAGGCAAACAGCCCAGCAGGAACAGGCTCCTCTGAGTGTCCCCTGAAGAAAAGCACCCTATTTCAACCAGGTGACCATGAATGGTATCTCACTCTCCTGAGGATAACACAGAGAGTTAAAGAACGGATGTTGTTTGAACGCCAGCAAACATACACTGCAATGCTTTGTTGTACAATGATTCCCGAGTACGTGTTACTGGCCTGGAGTGGTAAAGTGTCCTACCATGAAGGACGCAATAAGGCTGCCCTCCCCAGAAATCTTTTGCAAAGGCTTTGGGAGTACATCCAGGAGAGCCGCGAATGCCAGGGCAAATGAATCCTTTCACATGCTTGCTTTTAAACCATGTATAGTATTTTAAAAGGTACACTCACCGGAGGTCCCTTCTCCGCCTGCCGGGTCCAGGAGGCAGCCTTGGGTGGGTTCGGGGGGTACTGGCTCCATGTCCAGGGTGAGAAACAGTTCCTGGCTGTTGGGAAAAGCGGTCTCTCCGCTTGCTTGCTGTGAGCTATCTACAACCTCCTCATCATCTTCATCTTCTTCGTCCCCAAAACCTGCTTCCATGTTGCCTCCATCTCCATTGAAGGAGTCAAACAACACGGCTGGGGTAGTGGTGGCTGAACCCCCTAAAATGGCATGCAGCTCATCATAGAAGCGGCATGTTTGGGGCTCTGACCCGGAGCGGCCGTTCGCCTCTCTGGTTTTCTGGTAGGCTTGCCTCAGCTCCTTAAGTTTCACGCGGCACTGCTTCGGGTCCCTGTTATGGCCTCTGTCCTTCATGCCCTGGGAGATTTTGACAAAGGTTTTGGCATTTCGAAAACTGGAACGGAGTTCTGATAGCACGGATTCCTCTCCCCATACAGCGATCAGATCCCGTACCTCCCGTTCAGTCCATGCTGGAGCTCTTTTGCGATTCTGGGACTCCATCATGGTCACCTCTGCTGATGAGCTCTGCATGGTCACCTGCAGCTTGCCACGCTGGCCAAACAGGAAATGAGATTCAAAAGTTCGCAGTTCTTTTCCTGTCTACCTGGCCAGTGCATCTGAGTTGAGAGTGCTGTCCAGAGTGGTCACAATGGAGCACTCTGGGATAGCTCCCGGAGGCCAATACCGTCAAATTGTGTCCACAGTACCCCAAATTCGACCCGGCAAGGCCGATTTAAGCGCTAATTCACTTGTCAGGGGTGGAGTAAGGAAATCGATTTTAAGAGCCCTTTAAGTCGAAATAAAGGGCTTCATCATGTGGACGGGTGCAGGTTTACATCGATTTAACGCTGCTAAATTCGACCTAAAATCCTAGTGTAGACCAGGGCTATAATTTGTGAAGGCTACAAGTTAGGTGTAGCTTGTTCAGAAAACAGGTATAAGTGACAAAACAGTGCAGCTTGCACTGATATGGTTTTCATTGTGGAGGTAGATCCTGAGCTGTGGGGGGGATACACTCAGCACACCTCAGGAGGAACGTGGAGGGGAAAGGTGGCTTTATGCCACCTTTGCGTTTCCCCAATCTGGGAGTGAGCCTGGCCCTTAACATAATTTAGAGCAGCCTATATGTTAAACATAGATGCCCACAGTTTCACGGGGCCATTCTGGCACCTGAAGATTGCCGGAGTGTAGGGATACCCTGACCAGTCCCCCTTTCACCAGGGGAAGGGGGCATTGGTGGAGGTGACAGTGGAAAGGGGATGGCATAGGAGTTGCTATGGCAGCCCTATGGTCACCAGAGGATTCCTCAACATAGGGGGAATCCTCTGCCACCCTGTCTTAGCTGAATTTATGGCTTCTTTGTGCTACAGAACAGTGTGGAGCAGCCTTAACTGGGCCAAAGATCTGGCCCAAAGTACACAAAACAGTTGTAAATGGCACCAGTTTGGAATTCTGTGGGGAAATTCAGCTGATGGTTTAACAAGGTGCTGTCCTCACCGAGGTCAATACGAAAATTATCGGTGTAAACCACTGAAGGCTGGATATATGATGGTACAAGTTAAAGGAGCCGGGGAGTGACTTTATTTTCCTCTCTTGTTAGTTGCTTGTTGTGTTACATGCCAAGAGGACTATAGAAGGGAATGTATGTTATATGTGTAAGTTTGCACACTTGCTGAATTCCAAGTAACTGCAGGTTATGATACTTTACCACTTACACGTGAGCTGGAGTCTGATCTCACACCAGTGTAAATCAGGAGGAACTGTGCTGAAGTCAGTGGATTTAAATCCCATAAAGTAGGTATAAGTGAATGCAGAATCAACTCCTCAATGTGTAACTTACCCCCACTACTGATGTTGTTGTTGAATTTGGTCCGGAGACTTCCATGGAAATTGCACCTGTTTACTCCAAGCTACATCTCTGTGTTTGGCCTTGTGGAATTACACCAAGATGAAAGCTGAAGGTTTGTTGTTGTTTTTTTTTAAACTTCCTTCCTCTGAAGCACCGGGGTGACTACTGCTGCAGATGAGACATTGGATGGGGATGGCTAGGGCTCTGAGGTGGCACCAAGTGTTCTCCCTCTCAGATGCTTGGCTGGTTGGTTCTTGCTCACATGCTCAGGGTATAATTGATTGCCATATGTGGGGTTGAGAAGGAATTTTTCCGCAGGTCAGATTGGCAGTGACCTTTTTGTTTGTTTTGTTTTGCCTTCCTCTGCAGTATATGGGTACAGGTCACTTGTCAAGATTATCTGGGTAGATCTAACTTAATCATTTCCCTGCCATTATGGGGGCCTCAGTCACTGGTGCACCTGGGTCCTTCCTATTCTCTGCTTGTGCCACATCACAGTCTACTCTCCTGTGGACTGTAATACCTTGGTCTAATCTCCGTGCTTGTGTTTAGTGTGCAGGTTCTGGGTAGAGTTGGTGGCCTGTGATATACAGGAGGTCATACTAGGTGATCTAGTGGTTCTTGTGATCTTAAACTCCGTGACTCTAAGACCAAGGCTGAATTTAACCCAACAGTTAAAAAGCAAACTGGATTTAAAAATAAATAAATCAAACTACTATAGGCGGTATCAGTACTGGGTGTCCCATTATGATAATAATCATAAGGGAAAAGATTGGTTTGTCTTTAACTCTTTCCGGTGAGGGATGGAAAATCAGACCAGTTCACAACCCTGTATGTGCATGTCACCCTCCAATGTTGGCAGCCTATAAACCCTAATGACTACACCAGAATGACTATTTAATGGCATAGCTCTAGTCCTGGGTAATCGGAGTTATGTTTGCATATTTAGTGCCATTAACATTGCAAGAGGTTTCTTGGCAAAGTACTTGCCAGCCTCAGCATTTTTTCCTCTTTCCACAGGTTTCTGCAGTATGGCATTTGTATGTGATTACTGCACTTTTTTAAACAATATGCTACTTTGTAGAAAAGCCAGGAAAAGTTGAAGAGGGCCTGGGTATTTAAGAGCCATTGTAGTGTTCATTTTAGGAACAGTATACCATGAAGAATGCAATACTAGGTAGCCTCTGACTTTTCCCTTATAAATGATAGGAATTATTACTTAATACTGCACAGTACTGGTGATATAGACTCTATGTCTACCTATAGATACATTTACCTATCTATACTATAGGTAAATTAGTTTAAGTAGGTATAGAACAAGTTCCTTTTAATTTGATTTAGTATTTCTTTTATCCTCCTTAGATTTTATACACTGGAATTGTTATTTATGCTCCAGCTCTGGCACTGAACCAAGGTAAAAGGAAAATATGCTAATTATTTTACATTTTACAAGGTAGTTTGTTTTATTTAATTATTTTTTTGCAATATGTAAGCGGGGGAATAGTCCCGCTATTGTGGGGAACTTTCCTGGCTTCTGCACTACCTTGGTGAAGTGGGCTAGCGAAAGGATCTGAGTCCTCGCTCCCACTTCCTTTACCCAGTGGCCTCCCTGCCCTTGAGGACTCCCCTTCCACTCTCCTGTCTGGCAGAGTCCTTGTAACCCCAACAAGGCTGGACCCAGGATTCCTGGGGGGGCTCGACCCCCAACCCTGCTGTGGTCACCTAGGACAGGGGCTTGGGTGTCCCCACTCCAGGGTACTCTCTCTGCACTGGCCACTTCTCTGACCCACTGATTATTACATACAATTTGAAGCAAATGCAAGTTATTTAATCAACAATTAATTTTAAAAAGAATAAGGAAAAATGGGAAAGGTTAAAGGAAACACATCACCCCGCTCTGTGGCAGGGAACATCACAAACAGTGTCTCTGGAATGTCCGGGCAGTTCACAGTCTGTCCTTGTAAGCCCCAGGCCTCCTTCTCAGGTCCTGGCTGTGCTGCAGGGATGCTGTGGGTTGGACACTCGCTCCGGTGGTGGCCACACACTCTCAGATTCTAGGTGGCAGGGCCCTTCTTCCCAGCATTGCCTCCGCACTGTCGGGGTTACCAATCCCCCTCCGAGTCTGGCCTGCAGAACCTCCTGACTGAGGCATCTCCCTGTGCTGGGCCCACTGCCCAGGGTCCCCCCTCGCTCTCCCCAGCTGCTCACGACACCCAGCTCCGGACTGCTCCAGCCCCAGCTCCAGCTCCAACTCCACTCTGTCTTAGCTCCAGCTCCACTCTGCCTCAGCACGGCTGCTGCTCTGCCTCCAGCTCCCTGGGCTGCTTCTCTGGCCCCTCTGGCTCTGGTTGCTGCAGCTCTGCTCCCAGGACAGGTCTGCTCTGCAGGCTGCTTCTGTGACTCTGCTCCCAGCACTGACCTGCTTTGTGGGCTGCTTTTCTGGCCCTCTGGCTCTGGTTGCAGCAGCTCTGCTCCCAGGGCAAGTCTGCTCTCTCTGGGCTGTGCCTCTGGCTTTGGGGCTGCAGCTCTGCTCCCAGGACAGGGTCTGCTCTCTCTGGGCTGCTGTTCTGGTCCCTCTGGATCTGGCCCAGCTCTGCTCCCCAGCTTAGCTTGGGCCCCTGCTTTCTCCTTAGCTCCGCCCCACTCTGTCTGACCCAGGCAATTCCAGCTCACACGAAGGACGGGACTTCCCTGGCCTCCTGACTCCCTGATTAGCCTGCCTACCCTGTCATTCAGGCTGACCTGGAGCATTGGCCTCTCCCCGTTGTTCCTGGGGGCTGTCAGTCTCAGGGTCCTGATTCTCCATCGACCCTTCCCCTTTGAGTACTGGGAGCTAGCACCTAAAACACCCCCACTGAATGTTAATAAGGGGGCAAGAGTCCCCTTACAAATACATAAAACTATTAGGTTTTTAAGACAGACATCAACATAAGTAACTATGGGCCCAATTAAGAAGTCTTCCTAAGCTCCTGTTGACTTTTTGCCTAAATGAAGACTTGAGCATTGGTCCAGTAGTTGTGACAGATTTTATAAGAGATTGAAGACTTGAGGACAAATTCAACTCTCAGTTACCCTGACTTGAATGGGACTCCCTTACTGTCTATCTGCACAAATCCCTTTGTGTTGAAGTCAATGAGATAACTCATGGACTTAAAAGGTTAGGATATAGTTTTAGTTGTTAAAATTTTAATTAAAGGGAAATTAGTCCTTAGATCAGTGGTGGGCAACCTGTGGCCTGTGGGCCACATGTGGTCAGTCAGGGTAATCCGCTGGTGGGCCGCCAGACATTTTGTTTACATTTGCTCAGCTGCCCACAGTTCCCAGTGGCCGCGGTCACTGTTCCCGGCCAATGGGAGCGACAGGAAATGGTGCGGGCCACAGGGAATTGTTGGCTGCTGCTTCCTGCAGCTCCAATTGGCCAGGAATGGCAAACCGTGGCCACTGGGCGCTGCGGACGGCTGTGCAAATGTAAACAAATTGTCTGGCGGCCCACCAGAGGATTACCCTGATGGGCCACAGGTTGCTCACGTCTGCCTTAGATGCAAAAATATTTCTAATTGCTCAGCAGTTTGCAAAGTCTATCACAACTATTGTTATGAGTTGGTTATATTCTTAGTCCGTCAAAGTCCCTTGGTTTTAGTGCACAAATCACGTGAGTGCTATTGTTATTATTTTCTACTTTTCGTTTTAAAATGGTTCTAATCTTTTTTTTCCAGGCAATCAGACCAACCTACAAATGTGGTTGAATGTTAAAGGATTTACTTTTTTTCAAAAACAGTGTTTGCAATTGTACATTTTCCCTCTTTTTCAGTCACAGGATTTGACTTGTGGGGTGCAGTGGTCACAACTGGAGTAGTCTGTACCTTCTATTGCACACTGGTATGTTGACAGTTCATTTTAAAGAACCTCCCCCTTCTTTTAACTGCTTAGTTAAAATATAGAACAACCTTCCACTGCAACGTAGTGTACAATTATTGAGTTTAAACTTGAATAAAGACAGAGGGCCTGGTCATCCTCTCCCCTGCTCCAAACTGCATATGGAAAACACCTGTGCATCTGCCCACTCCCACATGGAAAGGGCTGTGGTCTTCTCTGTAGCACTGTTCTCTACTCTCCTGGGTAGAGACTGGCCAGACTGGGAGCAGGAGTGGGTGGGGCTCAGAAAAACAGATCACCTCACCCTGCCCTTCCCATGGGATTTTCCGCAGGTGGGGTGAGCTGGCCCATAAATTTGAATTTGCGAAATTTATAATTGCATCTTAATTTCATGCTCCTACTGTACATTGAATGTGCTGTTCCTCACACAGGGTGGTCTAAAGGCAGTAGTCTGGACAGATGTTTTCCAGGTTGGAATCATGGTAGCTGGATTTTCATCTGTGATTATACGTGCTGTGGTGGTTCAAGAGGGAATCGGACGCATTCTAAATGATTCTTACCATGGGGGAAGATTAAACTTCTGGGAGTAAGTTTGTAAATACTTAGGCTAAAACATGACCAGCTTAAACAATCTTAAAAGTGTTAAACTGCGTCCACACGGGTTTTCAATTGAATTAACTTCACTGGGGCAGAGGGAGAAGCACCATTTTTGTCCATATTCTGAGTCTGTTATTTTTTTCTCCCATTTAGCTTTAATCCCAACCCCTTGCAAAGACATACCTTCTGGACAATTCTCATAGGTGGGACCTTCACCTGGACTGGCATATACGGGGTCAACCAATCTCAAGTTCAGAGATACATTGCCTGCAAAACCAGGTTCCAAGCAAAATTGTAAGCCTGTGTGCGGTAAATGTAATTCTTCAGTGCCTGTCTTTAGCTACTATCTGTTTTTCATAAAGGGAGATTTTTAAATGAATGCTTTAAATTTATATACAACCTGTTCATGAAAGGTAGTAACGACCTGTACTTTCTGCTTTGTGAACAAGGACGAAAGCAAATTGGAAGAATAAATGCCAGGATTGATAAGTTATGGCAACATTCAGTTTTGTGCCAGACTGTTTTATGATGCTGGTTTGCATGCACACAAAAGCTGTATTAAGTTCATTTGCAACCTAGAGACCAAATTGTATAGGTGTTATTTGTGCAAAGCTTCTAATAACACCAGATCTTGGCTTGGTACTATATTAAACCTAAATCAGTGAATGGGAGTTGTACCAGAATAAATATTAAAGGATTCCGTCATAAAGCTACTGAAATTGATTGCCCAATGATAAAATTGCTGAAGAATCATATTCTTTGTTTTCAGAACAGTTAGTGACCTGACATAAGAACATAAGAATGGCCATACTGGGTCAGACCAAGGGTCCATCCAGCCCAGTATCCTGTCTACTGACAGTGGCCAATGCCAGGTGCCCCAGAGGGAATGAACCTAACAGATAATGATCAAGTGATCTCTCTCCTGAAGCTGTAAGCAGCTGGAGACTGGTGATCAGTAAGCTTTCTGTATAGATTTACTTATGTGAGAAATGTATGAAAAATAAAAATGCCTTCCCCACAATACAATGCCATAAGGTATAGAAGGGACAGTATGTTGGAGGTTTAATATTTTTAAAACGTGGGCAAAATAATTAAAACAATTTTTTCCCCTCCAGGTGAAAGCTATGTTTTTAGAATTAAAATGTTGAAGGTTAAAGCAGTAAGAAAAACTAGTGTTGTAGGCAATCAGATTTATAACAGGAATGAGTTGTTATGCATCATCATTGTATCTCCAATGCCTCTTCCTTGGTCATGCTGCTTTGTTCAGAAGGTCAGCCTTTACACAGACAGAAGGCACATCTCACTTCAACAGTGGATTGCTCATGTATGGGAAAGAGCTTCATGTGTCATGCTTCTATTGCATGTCATTGATGTTGACTCTTCCAAGCATCCCTATCTGAAGCTATATTACTTGGTTGCACCCTGCCCACCCCCTGTGCAACGGGATCTTTTAAAGGCATCCTGGAAGCAGTTCAGTTGTGACCAGAGGAGTCTGGCACCATTGGAGTCACGTGGCCAGAGCGGCTGTGAAGATACAGTGGTTCCATGTGGACGGCCTTAGCGTCCCAGGAATCTGTGCGTGAGCCCTGAAGCCTTTCCATTTTAATGGGAGAGCCCTGCTCTTATTGGGGAGCACTTCTGGAAATCTCTGCAAGGAAAACCTCATGGAGAACTCTTTATTTAGCCCCCTTCTGCCAGCTTTCCTACAGGCAAGGGTAATTGAGTTTACAGCTGCTAGTCACCCTATCTGTGCCTGAGAATATGATCATTTCCTGAGGCCTGGATAATTTTCAGCATAAACACTGCATCTCCACAGAGGTGTAAACACTGGCGATACAGCAGCTGCCTAGTTTCTTTTGCAAGAGCCTTAAAACCCTCACAACAAGATTCACTCTTGCCCTGCTCTTTGGGTAGTCATTTACACCAGTGCACAGTAGATGTGAAACGCTACCACATCAGAATGGTAGCAATTTACACTCACATTACACTGATGTAAAGGATTTACAAGGTGCAGTACAATGATGAACTGGGTGCACAGTGCGAATGATTTCACAAGTTCCATTCCATGCCTTCTGGTAACGCATGAAACCATGGGATGAGAAAAGTATCTCAGGATTCTTGGCTGTCTCAGATAGGATCTCACCCCACCCAAATATGCACCTGTACTTTTGTGACTAGAAAGCACAACCAAGCAACTCAGATTCTTGTATTTGAACAATGATGTATTCCCTTGAAAGAAGTACAGGTGTTTAAAGTGGAAGAATCATAAAATTCAGATAAATGCAGGTGTGATACTGACTCATCAGCCTACTAGTTTATTACCTCTTATTTTTCCCCTTACCAATCCCTGGCTTCAAATAACTCTTCAAAGGCACCACACGATGGGTTTGAATGTTGAAATCTTAAATTCTTATTAAAAAGCAAGACTTACATAGTCTTCCCAGACACAATGCCAGCTTTGCAGAAGAGTATTCCACCCAGTATTACTCATTCAGAATTAGTGGGAGCAACTCATTTCTTAAGTCATAGAGTGTCACTCTGAACTAGGATTAAAGTCAGGACAAGATCAAACGAACATTGATTGTCATTTGACATCCAGCTGCCAACATGGTTTAAAAACAAGATTTGAAAATGCTGTGAGTAATCGGGGCATGGTCATACTTTTATGCCTTTAATCATTCAATTGATAGCAATTTTGTTTTATTTTTAACTATAGTGACCTAGGCTAAAACATGCTACTTAAAGCCTTGTCTACCTGTGAGAGTTGTACTAATTTAACAAAATTCTTCTGCATGTCCATCTTCAATCAGTCTAAGAGTGCCTTATCTCAGTTTAGCTTATATTGATAAGGAATCAGGTTATGGTAAATTGATATAAGACACACTCAACCCTATATGAGAGGGTCCATGATACAGGGTTGGAACATTTTAGCTAAATTAGTCTAGAAACAAATTTAGCTAAAGCTTTGCAATTTACATGCATAGACAAGGCCCAAGTGTGACCACTGGCAGTGGGGTCACCCAATCAGCTTTAACATGCCCAGGTTTTGTTATCAGACACTTGATTTAAGTCAGGTTGTCTCTTGTGCTGATGAGTTTTACGAAGTACACCAGGCTGCAGGCTCAGTTATATTACACCAGTGCACCCAGTAACGTACATTTCCATCCCCATTAAGATCTTGAAGAGCAGAGCTACTCTCCTGCACACATCCCAATGAACCTTCTAAAGTAACCCGGGGTTGGTGCATTTTCGCAGGCACTGGAAGCACTGAATGGCCTCCTAAGCACCCTCGATGCTGATACACTTGCTTAGATACTGGAGGTACCAATGCAGCTCTGATTGCTTGGCACAGCGGCAGGGCCTCAATGGCAATCAATGGACATCAGGCAACGAAATGGCTGCTGGTTAGAATACAATTAATCTTATAGAAGTACAGGGAAAGAACCACGTTGTTGAAGAACATACCGCATTATGGGTTGCAGTAGGGCACCGAAGATGAGCCAGAGGGTAATTAACTTTATGAAACTAGGACCCGTCTAGAGCTAGAAGTACCTAGACACCTCCAGTAATCTGCAGGAGCTCCATTTCTGTAGAGAAGGAAGCCAAAGTGGACAAGAAGACTGAAGCATTTTGAATAGCCAATATTGAATGAAGACCTAGGGTAGCAGAGGTTGTATTAATGTTTGAAGCTGGAGCCTTTTTGGGCTAGTGCTGTCAGGAGATGTAGTCAGTTTACTACATCAGTCTGCAAGATTACCTAGGCACTAAGAAGGAAAGCTCACAGACTGTGGGTAGTCCATTTCCTCCTAGAAGCAATAGCTTTGAGGGACTCCATGCCAAGTCAGCAGGAGAAGGGCATGCACCATGGCAGCCTTCCAAGGTGTGCTAGCTTTGTTAGGGGACATTTACAAAGTTCTTCCCCATTGCTTCCTCCTGGGGCCCTGGCACTGTTTAAGAACAGTAGAGCCGTATAGTGCAAGACACCAGAGGCACAGGAATGCCGATGCTAAATAAGGGGAGCCCATACATCTCACTAAGACTGGATCTAGGGCAACCACCTCTGAAACTCCCTCTGAGGTTTGAACACACTGGGGAATGGGTTGCTCCCTTCCTGTGGTCTGCAATGAAGAAATACAGTGAGACATGAAGAATAACCACAGAGGTCACATGATCTCATGATTAGATTTCATTACAGGATGGACCTCTGCTATTGGCTATACAATACCAAAATTAGAATAGGGGTTTTATATTTAATAACTGTCAGCTTAGGTGATCATGTATTTGGAGCCATATTGTGAACCCATTGCTAGTGCCAGTTACGCTCATAAGCAATCCCATGGACTTCCACGTCACTGCTTGTGTGAGTAACTGTTCACTAGGTTGGGAAGGGGCTCACAGTGTGGCTCCTAGTCTATGAGTTACTCTCTGGCTTGTCATGGTTTTCAACAGTTCTGTGTGTTGCTGGGAGTTAGTGGCTTTGCACTGCTTTAGTAGCCAGACAGACCACAGTCTGTAACTGGACTAAGAAGTGTTCAGTTAACAATGTTCCTCTTTTTTTTTGGCTGCCAATGAGGAAGTGAATACAGGTACAGTAGGACATGTGCATCTTTAGCAACATTACAGTACAGTGCTGTACAGTGCTATGGCTAACTCTTTAACGTTGTTGTTTCCTTTCATGTTTGTGCAGATCTCTCTATATCAACCTTTTGGGACTCTGGGCGATACTTGTCTGTGCAGTGTTTTGTGGACTAGCAATGTACTCCATATACCACGATTGTGACCCATGGACAGCAAAGCGCGTGTCAGCACCAGACCAGGTTTAACACTAAACATCTCAGTGGTTTAATAGTTGGGGATGAATTAGGATTGTTGCCCTTAGGGGCTGTTCCCAAGGTATAAGGCTGAGCCCACACATCTCCAGTGTCGTGGGTGCTCTCAGACTCATAGACATTAAGGTCATAAGGGACCATTATGATCATCTAGTCTGACCTCCTGCACAATGCAGGCCACAGAATCTCACCCACCCACTCCTGCAATAAACCTCTCACCTATGTCTGAGCTATTGAAGTCCTCAAATCATGGTTTAAAGACTTCAAGGTGCAGAGAATCCTCCAGCAAGTGACCCGTGCCCCATGCTACAGAGGAAGTCGAAAAACCCCCAGGGCCTCTGCCAATCTGCCCTGGAGGAAAATTCCTTCCCGACACCAAATATGGCGATCAGCTGAAACCCTGAGCATGTGGGCAAGATTCACCAGCCAGATACCCAGGAAAGAATTCTCTGTAGTAACTCAGATCCCACCCTATCTAACATCCCATCACAGGCCATTGGGCCTATTTACCATAATAGTTAAAGATCAATTAATTGCCAGAATCATGTTATCCCATCATACCATCTCCTTCATAAACTTATCGAGTTTAGTCTTGAAGCTAGATAGGTCTTTTGCCCCCACTGCTTCCCTTGGAAGGCTATTCCAGAACTTCACTCCTCTGATGGTTAGAAACCTTCTTCTAATTTCAAGTCTAAACTTCCCAATGGCCAGTTTATATCCATTTGTTCTTGTGTCCACATTGGTACTGAGCTCTCAGGATCTGTCCCTTTGGAAAGATACATTAAGGAACATTTTGGGACACTTGAAACCCAGGAGTGTATTTTATTTGCAATAAGGGATGACAGGGTTAATAAAATAAAGAGCCAGAAATCCTCTTATTCCCTAGTGATACATAGGACAAGGAAGACCAAGTATGATAGCCCTATGTAGGAAACTGGATCATTTTCTTTTTTGGGGGAGGGTGGAGGTTGCTCCCATGTGCTACAACCAAGAGACCCAAAACCTATGGCTCTCTCTTCCCCCTGAGATCCACATGGCTCAAGGGAGATGCTGAGAGACAAGGGTGGTCTCCATGGAGGCTCTATGCCACTGCCTTCTCTGCCCCCATCAATCACTGAGCCTGAACCCCTATTCAAAGGGTGTGCCCCAGTCGCGTGGGGGGGAGGAAGCATCTCAGTTAGCATTCAATGAATCAGCATGACTGAGGCAGGGAATCACTACAAAGAGGTGGGGAGGGAAGATTTTAAGGGAAGTGGTAGATCCTTCAGTCCCACCACCTCCAGGTCCTGGCCCCTGGCAGTGGGTCTCTTGGGGCTAGTTGAAGGGAGCAGTGAGGAGAATAGTGCTATGAAGGCAGCTTTATCCTCTTGGCTTTGTCAGGTAGTCATCACTTCCATCTGAATAAAGTGTGAAACAGAGGACATTTAAAATTAGAATAAAGGGCAGCATGAAGTTTGGATACATTATAAAAGCAATACCTTAAAATCAAGAACACAGATTAGGTAAAATTATAATATTTCTCAATCTATGCTTTTTTCAGCTCATGCCATATCTGGTATTGGATATTCTACAAGATTTTCCAGGGGTACCAGGGCTTTTCGTGGCTAGCGCCTACAGTGGGACATTAAGGTAATATAATCATTCTGAACTCAATGACATACATTGGCCGTTTTTATGCATGCTCACTGGAGCATAAATTGCATTTACACGAGATCCTTTGCATTTAATTTCCCTGCATGCATATGTTGCCGTTCTTTAAACAGGGACAAATTAGAAGCTGTTTAACGGGTGCATCTTAAAAGCTTTTCAGGCTTCACCAGTGGAGCTTTAAATTTCCTTGCATTGAAGCAATTTGGTCTCCATTGTTAACAAATTTCAGAGTAACAGCCGTGTTAGTCTGTATTCGCAAAAAGAAAAGGAGTACTTGTGGCACCTTAGAGACTAACCAATTTATCTGAGCATAAGCTTTCGTGAGCTACAGCATCCGATGAAGTGAGCTGTAGCTCACGAAAGCTCATGCTCAAATAAATTGGTTAGTCTCTAAGGTGCCACAAGTCCTCCTTTTCTTATTGTTAACAAATTCCACCAACAGGGATAGTCTGAGCCTTGGCGCTATAAGCTCCATTGTCATGAGCAAAGTATGGCACTTACAAGCTCTGCCTCACTTTACTTCAAAGCTATTACTTCACTAGCTGCACCTGTAAATTCCTGAAATCCTATAGGGAAACAGGGCAGCTGCAGCTAAAGGGAATTTTCTATTGCTAATCCTTCCTTTTCCAAACCTTCAGAACTGTATTTTAAAGCCTTCTTCCTACGACTTAAGAAGCACATTCTGCTCATTAGGGGCTATTTATAAACTAGTGTTTGGAATTTAGAAATACAGCTGTTTTGAGTCAATCCTGTGAAAATGGTCAGAATATTTTGTTTCAAATGGTGGTGGTAAAAAAATGAATTTCCCACCTTCTGATAATTGAAAAACAGCTGAAAAGATTTTTGCTTCAAGTTTCCAAAGTTGTATACTTTCTGGCAGCGACCAAGCATGGAAAATTTCAGCCCTTAATGTGAACATTTTGGATAATCTTGAGTGTGCAAAAATCAGGGATTAGAATGGAAACGGTTAACAACCTTATCTATAGCAGTCATACCCAGAGCAACTGTTATAATGCTGTGGTTGAATAATTTTTTGACTCTTAATATTTGTAGATATGTAAATAAACACGATGATAAGGGCAATACATTTTCACACTTTGGGGTGCAAGCTGATTGCTTGTGAGAGTAATGTATAAAAATGTCTGATACTGCACAAACTGTGGATTGTAGGTGATTGGCATTTTGCCCTTCCGGACAAGCACAGTGACTGGGCCACTACAAGAGGCCAGATACTGGATTAGATGGGGAAGAATAAAATAATACTTTCTCACCTTAATAAATTCATGTTTGTAAAGTGCTTTAAAATCCTTAAATGGAAGGGGTTGCAGAAGTGCAAATTATTATTGTAACTCTGGTGTTCTACTTGAATTCTGTTAATTAGTTAATCTTGTCAGACTTTGGCCACTGGTGGTGCCACCGGAATATTAAAGAGAAGGGAAATAGTAGGCATTGTGGCATGTTTCTCTGTAAGGAAATGTGTCTGATACTATTCTATATGATCCAGGATGTTCAGAGTTATTCAGTAGTAGCTAGATCTGCTTTCAGGAGAGAGGGGCTGATGTTTCAAGTGTTTGGGACAAGTGGTTCCCTTGGAGTCTATCAGATGCTCACTGGAGCTCATAATTAACCATTAAGTGTGCGGAGATGCGTATTTTGTATGTGCTGTGGTCTGCACCGCGGCATACTCATTTTCCAGCCACAATACAGGCATGTCATTTTTAAGATTTAGGCCAAGATTTTTCAGAAATAGGTGCCCAAAATTAGGCTCCTAAATCCACATCAAGGCACTTGAAAAAGCAGCTGATTTTCAAAAGTGTCAGGTGCACAGCAGTTCTTACTGACTTTTGAAAACCAGCCCACTTATTTAAATACGGATTTAGGATCCTAGCTTTAGGCTCTGAGTTTTGGCCTGAGCCTGGAGAGTGCATCCAAAATAGTCAATGAAATGCCATACGATGTACATGTACGTAGCCCAAAGGATGCGATACATAATAATGAATTCAAAAACGGTTTTAAAGTACCAGTCATCCTTTGATCTATAGCAACATATGTTAAATTTCCTTCCACTCATTTATCTGATTGCTTCTTTTTCTTAAAACATGCATTATCCTCTCTGAGAACAAATATTTTAAGCAATTGCAAAATGTAACAGATAGTGCTGTCAAGTTTTTTTCCATTAGTAATAATAATTTCAATATGTATCGTAGTTACAGCCACATAAGGTCTCTGATATTGTTGCAGACAGTATCTCTCTGCCGTTATCTTGATTATTAAGTGTTTGTAATCTCAGTTCCTAACAAACAAAAATGTTTCAAATTTTGTCATCTGCAGCACAGTGTCCTCCAGCATCAATGCTTTAGCAGCTGTAACTGTTGAGGATCTCATTAAACCTTACTTCAGCTCCCTCTCTGAAAAGAAACTAGGTTGGATTTCCAAGGGCATGAGTAAGTTTGTGAAGGATATTTTCCACTTTCATCATAAAGAAGGAGGGCTTGGTTTAGATCTCACTTATAAGGGTGTAAATCAGGAGTAACTTCATTAAAGTCAATGGCATTACACCAGTATGAAACCTGTGTGAAATCAGAATCAGGCCAAGAGTTTTCAGCTGTGGGGGAGAAGGGGAGCAGCTATTTAAAGTGAGCATGGAAAAGGACATCTTGTTTGATCTTTAAGCGGTAAAGTTATATTGTAGCCTTGTTCAATCTAGATTCCTAATACAAAAGACCCAAAGGGTTTGGGTTGAAATGGCGTTAATTTGCATTCCATCAGTCAGAAGGCAGGTGCATGGGAGAGAATTTTGTGATCAGCCACTTGAACATGGAATTATTTGACAGGGTACATGGCTGGGGAAATGTACTGCATCGCACTCTCCTGCTAGAAAATGTGAGGGTTCACGACCGCTACAATACACCCTGAAGCCCTCAGTCTGTTTAATGCCTCCAAGCAGCCAATCTCAGAATTTTGAGTTGAACATACAGGACCAGATCCTCAGCTGGTTTAAATCTGTGATGCTCCATTGATTTCTTTGCTAGCTACGTCAGTTGCCATCAGTGGAAGATATGGCCCACAGTGCCCCAGGTAGTTTGCTGGGAAAAATTAACATGTCTCTTACTGTAATAAGGTTAGTAAGGGATAGAAGAATACAGCCAATTACTTCATTGTATTCCCGAGCAAGAGACCACGCCCTGCCAGTGAGCACACCAGAGCCGTGAGGGGTGTTACAACAGCATTGTCACCTGAGAATATAGTTTCTTAAGCACTATTAATAACTTTTGATGCCAGCTTTTGTTTGCTATGGGAATGGAGGCTCACAGGTCTGAACTTGGATAGTTGCCTGACCTCTCATATTAAGCACTGGGATTAATGTGTCCCCACTGTAGCTGTAAATTAGAGCTTTGTGAGTTGTGGATGTAACTAAAGTGTTCATCCAGCATTAGGGAGGAAGAGGGACTTCATTTGCTTAGGCTGCCTATCTCCTGGCTGTATGGGAAATTCTTAGCCATGGAACTCCAATAATCTAAAAGTGTTTTCACTGGAACAAAACTCAGGTGGGATGGAAGATCTGTTCTTCAAATAAATAAAAAGTGTTGGCGCAGAGGATTAGAGAAGGAATGTAAGTGATTCTTGCTGTGCGTATTATCCCCTACTCATCCCAACTTCTTTTTAAGATTTAATCTTTCAACTAATCTTCAGTGACCACATATTGTAAAAGGATTTGTCATGTTTGCGCGATCCCCTCCTGAGGTAATAAAGTGCCTGGCCTTTTGTTGGTTTGGCCATTCTCAGAGACCATCCTAATTGCCATATATTTTTGGCTTTATTAGCAGTAGTATTAGACTGGAAGGAAACTTAACTGTAGAGATTTAAATTGATACATTTGTCTTTCTCACCCATTCAGGTCTTTTTTATGGAGGCGTGTGCATTGCCATGGCCGCTCTGGCATCCCTTCTGGGCGGTTTGTTACAGGTGCATGTTTAATTGCTTTTCACCTCTGTTTCATTAACTAGAAGAAATTATTGAAAAGAACAATCACTGGCTACTATTAAGTGACTAACTTTTATCCTTTAATGAGTATTTACCTTGGAAATTCTAGGACTGAATCCTGAGCTGGTGTAATTTGAGGTAATTCAACAATGGAGCTACACCAGTTTATTCCAGCTGAGGATCTGGCCTGGAGCCAGCTTGAATCCCTAATTGCAGATATTTCATTTCCTTCCCCACCCCCATGGCATCACATTGAAGGTTTTGGCTTTGCTGTGTGATACTTGATATAAGACTTTGTTTTCTTCCTCAGGCAGCTCTCAGTATTTTTGGTATGGTTGGTGGCCCTCTTCTAGGACTGTTTTCTTTGGGAATCCTCTCCCCCTTTGCAAACCCCATCGTAAGTATAAGCTGTGTGTCTTGCGGTTGCGAAATACAATAGTCATTTTGGGGATCATTTCGCTCCCCTCCCCCCAATAATTTGTTTTAGGCATCATGGGAGATGTTTTAGATTGGCATTTTTCATACATACCCCCTCCCCGCCACATCCTCTTACCCCAATAGTTAGGTAATAAGGCCAGTAGTTTAGTCTGAAAAAAATATAGTTAAAAATGGAAAGATTCACTAATCACTTATTTTCTCCTTGTTCCCTGTGGCTAAAGCAGTGATTTGTCTTTGCACAATGCTGCAGAATCAGTACTGATGTGCTGTAAACAGCCTAACAAGAACAGTGTGTTGTTAGTTTGTGGCCTGACGACATTTACTCCATAATTATGGCTGCAAATTGAATTTCCATTATAAGCCTGTTTTGGCCACCCTCATCTAAAACACACACCCACCCCCACACCCACCCCCACACCCACCCCTTAGATCTGAGGCCAAGGTAAATATTATCTATGAGTCAAACTGAATTGCCCAAGGCATTCCTACATTATGACACTCTAAAAACAGAGGTGTTCTCCAGAGTTTATAAAGTCTAACATTTTGGTGTTTGTAGCAAGAAGCCTTGAGAGCAGGAGAGAAGTGAAATTTAGTTCTCTGGACACATGTGAGCTGAGAGTTAGTGCACAGCACCATAGTTGATAAGAGTCTAAATCAAATATTGTTAACTTTTGTATTTGTAATATCTCTGTGGTCTGCAATGAATTATGAGTGAGATTCATCTCTGTTCAGAGAACCAGGGCAAGGTCTACACAGTACTTAAATCCCAATTAAATTCTTAGTTAGTCCTTGGGGACATTTTCTAAAAAAATTGAGACTGTTTTTAAAAGAGGTAGGCATGCTAGTGTATAGGCTCTAGCAGCCTGGATTACTATTACACGGTCTCCCACAGTATTCTTGTCAGCAAGTTAAAGAAGTATGGGCTGGATGAATGCACTATAAGGTGGGTAGAAAGTTGGCTAGATTGTCGGGCTCAACGGGTAGTGATCAATGGCTCCATGTCTAGTTGGCAGCCGGTGTCAAGTGGAGTGCCCCAGGGGTCGGTCCTGGGGCCGGTTTTATTCAATATCTTCATAAATGATCTGGAGGATGGTGTGGATTGCACTCTCAGCAAATTTGCGGATGATACTAAACTGGGAGGAGTGGTAGATACGCTGGAGGGCAGGGATAGGATACAGAGGGACCTAGACAAATTGGAGGATTGGGCCAAAAGAAACCTGATGCGGTTCAATAAGGATAAGTGCAGGGTCCTGCACTTAGGACGGAAGAACCCAATGCACAGCTACAGACTAGGGACCGAATGGCTAGGCAGCAGTTCTGCGGAAAAGGACCTAGGGGTTACAGTGGACGAGAAGCTGGATATGAGTCAGCAGTGTGCCCTTGTTGCCAAGAAGGCCAATGGCATTTTGGGATGTATAAGTAGGGGCATAGTGAGCAGATCGAGGGACGTGATCGTTCCCCTCTATTTGACATTGGTGAGGCCTCATCTGGAGTACTGTGTCCAGTTTTGGGCCCCACACTACAAGAAGGATGTGGATAAATTGGAGAGAGTCCAGTGAAGGGCAACAAAAATGATTAGGGGTCTGGAACACATGACTTATGAGGAGAGGCTGAGGGAACTGGGATTGTTTAGTCTGCAGAAGAGAAGAATGAGGGGGGATTTGATAGCTGCTTTCAACTACCTGAGAGGTGGTTCCAGAGAGGATGGTTCTAGACTATTCTCAGTGGTAGAAGAGGACAGGACAAGGAGTAATGGTCTCAAGTTGCAGTGGGGGAGGTTTAGGTTGGATATTAGGAAAAACTTTTTCACTAGGAGGGTGGTGAAACACTGGAATGCGTTACCTAGGGAGGTGGTAGAATCTCCTTCCTTGGAAGTTTTCAAGGTCAGGCTTGACAAAGCCTTGGCTGGGATGATTTGATTGGGGATTGGTCCTGCTTTGAGCAGGGGGTTGGACTAGATGACCTCCTGAGGTCCCTTCCAACCCTGATATTCTATGATTCTATAATTGGCTGCAGCTAAATCGGAGTTTAATTAATTGTTCAGATCTTGAAGAGAGTTCCTATCTTTAGAAAAGGTAAAAGTGTTTGCTCTAAAGCAATTCCTCCTATTGCAGACAGAATATTGGGGGGAAAACACATGCACAAAATTCACAATGTACCTGCTCCAAGGTGTTAGGACAGCTTATTCAAATAAAATAGCAAAACAAAATAAAATAAAATCTAAAAAAAAAAAAAAAGGCTTGTGCCTTCATAGTTTCTACCTGATCGAAGTTGTTTAAAAAAATCACGGGCCAAAAATTTCAGACCTTAGCGCCTAAAGTTAGACTCAAGCCCATACTTAGCCATCTGATTAAGTGGCCTCGTTTTCAAGTGTTGAGCACCTTCCAACAGCTCCCATTTAAGTCATTTTTGAAAATTAGGCCACCCAGTTCTGAAAAATCTTGACAGTGTTTTTCTTTGTCAACCCTCTTGGTTTTTTTTGCTTTACATTTCAATCCGATTTTACTTTGTTTTACAGGGTGCATTTGTAGGTCTTATTGGGGGCTTTACTGTTTCACTCTGGGTTGGCATTGGGGCTCAGATTTACCCTCCACTCCCTGAGAGAACTATGCCATTAAACCTCACAACTATCGGCTGTGATATAGGCAGCCCAGGAACAGGAAGCAACTGGACTGCAACAACCGAAATGCCAACTTTAACAACCCTTGTACGTCTGCAAGGCACTGAAAGGTATATAACAAATCGGCCACATAGTGCACCAGTCCTTGATTTAAAATGTTGTGACCATCTGTACAAGATTCTATTACCACGACAACCAAATACACAATATATTCCTTCCCCCCTTAATTAGAACGTCCCCTAAATAAAACAAACACTAAACTAGAGAAGGATAGACTGCCTCCCTTCCCGGCTAAACCCCAGGGATTATTTTGCCCTGTAACCATGGGTTTGCCCTCGCTAAAGATCCAGCCATTGAGGAGGCCTTCTGCCTCTAGCTAGATTAAGGCGGACTTCTGGTGTTGGTGCACCTGAAAGTTTCTTGGGCGCGGGCCTGACAATGGGCTCAGGGTTTGGAGGGCGAATGGGTGAGGATGTGGTATAAGCTCGTGCTGGGCAGAGGGGTATCTCTGCCACCGGCAGAAATGGAGGGGAAAAGTCAGGAACAGGTGACTCTTGATTCGGTGTCTCAGCGGAAGTGGTGAAGTCAGGCAACTCAACTGAAGATATGTCCTGAGGACTGGTATGACCTGGCAGCAGTGATCTACATGTGACAGTGATCTACATGTCGCCGCCACACGAGATCCTCTGCAGTCCAAACTGTGTAGGAAACAGGCCCTGTTTGAGCGATGACAGTGGCAGGGACCCATTTAGCTCCAGAATTATAATTCCGAGCCAAAACCGGATGTCCCAGGCTAAAGGTTCGGCCTCTTGCTCTGGGTGCATGCCTGTTGACTTGATCTTGCTGCTGACGTTGCACAATTTGTCGGGGTTCAGAAAGTTTCAGCAGATCAAAGCAAGTGCACAGCTGTCGTCCCATCATTAGAAAGGCCGGGGATGCCTTGGTCGTAGCATGAGGTGTGTTTCTGTAGGATAGTAAGAAGGTGTCCAGACGCTTTTGAATGGATAATTGTCCCCTTGCCAATTTCAAAGCTTGTTTCATTGTCTGCATGAATCTTTCGGCTAATCCATTGGTGGATGGATGATATGGTGCTGAAGTGATGTGGTGTATCCCATCTGCCTTCATAAAATTTTGAAACTCCTGAGAGATGAACTGCGGTCCATTGTCGCTCACAAGTTGTTCTGGCAGACGAAACGACTAAAGAGTCCTCATAGTTTTTGGATGGTACTCTCTGCAGTAGTGGACTCCATTATAGAGACTTCTGGCCATTTAGAATGGGTATCTACCACCACCAAGAACTTGCTTCTTTCAAGGGGGCCAGCATTTTCACAGGTTTTCAGGCCAGTCCCATGGGTATGGGGTGCCCACTGGGGTGCATTCCTCACACACTGACAAGACATACAAGCTCTTGCCTTCTCTTCAATAGCAGTGTCCAATCCAGGCCACCAAAAATAGCTCTGTGCAATTTCCTTCAGGCGCACTATTCCACAGTGACCAGAATGTAGCTGTTCTAACATCTGTGATCTCAGTGGTGGTGGGATAATGACGCGTCTCCCCCACAACAAACAACCAGATTGGATCGATAACTCTGTCCTCCTGGACATGTAGGTAACAAGGTTGGGTGAGACCGGAGAGGTTAGTAGAGATGTTCCATGCATCACCAGGTCCATAACTTGGGACAATACTGGGTCAACTCGATTTGCCTTCTTTACCTGAGTAGTGGTGATAGGTGTATTCTCTACATGTTCAAAGTAAAAGATTTCCTTCTGGGCAATATCTTGATGTTTAATTGGCAAAGGCAGCCTTGAGAGACCATCCGCATTGCCGTGCAGAGTGGATTTCCAATATTTGATTTCATATGTGTGCGCAGAAAGCAACAATGCCCAATGTTGCATATGACTAGGAGCTAATGAGGGAATGCCTGTGTGGGGTCCAAATATTGAAGTCAGGGGTCGATGCCTGTGAGAAGAGTAAACTTCTGTCCGAACAGGTACTGATGAAATTTCTGAATTCTGAAAACGATTCCCAATGTCTCACGTTCGATTTGGGCATAGTTAGTTTCTGCTTTGTTTAGAGTGCATGACGCAAAAGCAATAGGTCTCTCTTCTCCCGAAGGCATAATGTGTGACACGACTGCTCCCACTCCATAAGGGGATGCATCGCAGGCCAACTGTAGGGGTAAGGATGGATCAAAGTGCATCAGGACTTCAGAATTTAGCAGTGCATCCTTAGCTTTGTTAAATGCAACCTCCCAGGCTTCAGTCCACTTCCAGGCCTTGTTCTGCCCAAGGAGTTCCTGAAGTGGGTTTAGCAGTGTGGCTAACTGTGAGATGAACTTTCCATAATAGTTCAATAGTCCTAGAAACGAGCAAAGCTGGCTAACGTTTCGAGGTGGGGTAGCCTCCGCAATAGCCTTAACTTTTGCAGGGGTCTTACAAAGACCTGTAATGATGTGTCCCAAATATTCAACAGAGGGCTGGAAGAATTCATACTTGTCTTCGTGGACTCATAAGCCATACTCTTCCAGTCTTTCTAGGGTAGCCTCTAAATTCTTTAGGTGATCCTCCTCATTCCTTCCAGTGACCAGGATATCGTCCAGATAGCACTGGACTCCTGGCAAGCCACACAAGATCTGGTCCATAGCCCTCTGGAACAGGGCGGGAGCAGACGTTATTCCAAAGGGTAGGCAACAGTATCGATAAAGCCCCTTATGCCGATAATAGTCAACAGTTCTGGGGACTTTTCATCAACGTGCACCTGTAAATACACTTGGCTCAGATCAGTCTTACTGAACTTTTGTCCCCCAGCCAGGCCTGCGAAGAGGTCATCGATGCGGGGAAGCGGGTATTGCTCTGCACACAACACTGGGTTGACAGTGACTTTAAAATCACCACAAATCCAGAGGGAGGCATCTTTCTTCACTATTGGAACAATTGGAGTTGCCCATGGGCTATGGGTAACTGGTATTAGGATTCCATTAGTGACCAGGTGCTCCAGGTCTGCTTCAACCTTCGGCCTGACGGCATATGGCACAGTTCTGGCTTTCAGATATTTTGGTTGACTGTCAGGTTTAATGTTCAATGTCACAGTGATTCCCTTCATACTTCCCAGATCCTCTCCAAAAACAGCAGTATGTTTCCTTAGTATAGCGGGCAGACTGGTTTCTTCTTTAGTCATTTGGTGCTCTTCTGCCCAGTTCAGCTGGATCTTCCTAAGCCAAGATCTACCCATTAAGGCTGGGTAATTACCTCTCACCACAAACAGTGGCAATTTAGCAGCCTGTCCATTGAGCTCCACCTTAACATCAATAGTGCCCAACATGGGCACAGCTTCTCCCGTATACGTCTTCAGAACTGTTTTTGTTGTTTAAAGCAGAAGATGCTGTAGCTTTTCTTTATACACAGTCTCAGAGACCAGCGAGACGGCTGCACCGGTGTCCAGTTCCATGCGTATAGGTTTGCCGTCCAACAACGGGGTTACCCAGTATTCCTGTGAGCCCACTGCCAAAGACAAAACGTGGAGTGGCTCTTCTTCTTGTGATGAGGTGTCTCCTTGGTCATCCTGGGTCTGTTGTAGGGTATGCAGGTTTCCCTTTTTGGTCGGCCAGATCACAGGCCTCTTTTTCTTTTGTTTACAGCATTTTGTGTTTTCTCCTACTGGGGGGCGCTTATCGAACCCCCTGGAAGTCAGTGGGCGTTGGATCAGTACTGTAGAGTTCTACAGTTACATGTGCCTTATTGGAAAGTAGTTTTGTTTCTGCAGTGTGGATAGGCAAAGGGGACTTGTGTTTATTTCATACTGTCAGGGTTGCTGCTGTTTTACTATCTAAGCAGGTTAAACCTTGAGGGTGATTAAGAGTTTTCAGTGAATCTTCCAGCAACAGTTTAACCAACAGCATCATATCTATGCGGAAGTAACTAGCCACGTTCTGCAAAACCATAAGAGTGAAGTGCAACTGGGTGAAATGCTGGGGTATTTTCCCTCTGCGATTGTTATATTATCTTACATTGTATTTCGTCATACAGTCAAAACAGAACAACCCCTCACCCCCCCAAGAACAAGACGTAGCAGCTTGATTAAATTAGATTAAAAGACAATGCTTAGATTAAAAATTCTAAGGGCTGTCAATTCTTATGTCTCAGGATATAACTGGGTCAGCAGCTGGGTATCCTTAGGAAAAAGTTCCCCTTAGCTGGTGTAGTATTGCATGGTTAGGTGAATTGTGAGTTTCCTAGGCCTTTCCCTGAAGCAGCTGGATACCTGATTAGACGGATCACTGCTCCCGTGTGCCTGTGTCTATGTACTGATTCACCAGCATGAGGGGTGGGATGTTACATATAAGATCAAACAAACCTTAGACCCCAAAGCACTTGCGTTTAGTAGGTTCTGCAGTATATCTGTTCTGCTTCAAGCAACTACTTAGAGTAACAGTGGATAATTTGTTACCGTTTCTAAAATGAAAATCAAAGTTTCAGTTTCAGCAAATTTAAATGGTCATCAGTGTAAATTTAAGTGCCAAGTAGGCGCTAGGCAGTCATGTTTCTATGGCCATCAGAACAAAGCCATACATGCTCAAAGACGTTGGTCCAGACCACGTGCTTCTCTCTGTGGCATGTTGCAAAGGGGATCAAAATGGTGGTTTGTTGCTGCTGCTTTGTAGCACAAAGCCCTGAAAGCAGAGAGAGCTGAAACCTAGTTGACCGGACCCTGGTTAACTGAGATTTAGTGCACAGCACCATCAATAATAAGAGATCTGCAGAAGTGATGGCGCAGTCCATGCCTAAGACACCAGGGACACTGCCACCCTCCCCAAGAGAGCCACAGGGCTGGCACTCCGCTGGTGTAGCCTGGAGAGAACTGGGCGGCGCTTCTCTGGCTCAATTGGAGCGCGGTGCCCCTCAGCGGTGGGAGCCGAATGAGCCATGCCACCATCTGTGCTGCAAGGGGAAGCGGCAGTGGCCCTGGAGCTCCTGCCTCCCGAGGGCCAGCTTCGGCTTAACTCTGGGCAGCCACACCCCTGAGCCACCCTGCCTCCCCCAGCTGCAGCACGGGCCTCTCCCCTTCCCTTCCAAGGGTGGGACTGAACCCTGAGGGGTGTGGTGGGACAACAATGAGCCCGGGAGAGGGGGCAGTGAGGAGCCCAGGTGACGAGGGGTTGGGGGCAGTAAGGAGCTGGAGGAGTGGTGGGGGGGCAGTGAGGCGCCACTCAGCAGAGCATAACGGAGTGAGGGCAGGGCCTTGGGGGAAGAGGCCAAGCAGAGACGGGGCCGCGTTCTGGGTGCCAGTGCCCCCCCCACACACTTCTGTGGAGCTTCCAGTGCTCCGTAGCCTCTCCAAAGGAAAGACTCACACGCCGCCTATGGCCAGACTCTTCAGTTCTGGCCAGAATTCCTAGGAGAGGAACGGGCTCATGTGATTTTACTGGCCATGGCCCATTCGCCCACCATACTGGCCTGATACTGCCAGTTTTACCTCAGAGTTTGAGTGCCAGGTGAGTTTCTCCGCCGGAGAGTAGCATGAGGCACATTATTTTTTTAGCACAAAACGTTTCTTATATTTACTGTCTTAGTGCCTAGTTTTATGCATTTTCAGGTTGTCTGAATTTTGAAGAAGATTCTAACAAAATATTTCCCCCACTTTTCCTAGACCTGTCCTGGCTGATTATTGGTATTCCTTGTCGTATCTGTACTTCAGCACACTTGGGACCCTGGTCACAATACTTTTGGGAATGATTGTCAGCCTCTTAACAGGTACCTTTTCCAGAGTTTTGGTTTAACACAACTATACGTTGTTTTCCACATTAACGTGCACACACATGGAACCGTCCCTATTACGAGAAGTTTCAGTCACCACTCTGGTTGAGCGTGCACTCTCTGGTTTCATTCACTCACAGCTTTCTAGAACCTTTATCTTTTGGCCTGAAATTTTCCAGACATGGTCTCTGTCCAAAGGGGGCATTTCTTTCTCCTTTGAATTGTGAGGTAGTAACGTCAGCAGTTTTTGAACCTGAGGAGACTGGGGCGAAAAAAATCCATTTACCCATTGCATTAAACCTGAGCTGGGGCTGAGGCTTCAGAGCTGCCATCCAGCATGGAGATAGCCCGGCCTCAGGAGAAGCATCTTTCCTTCTCCCAGAGGTTAATAGTGGTTTTGCTTTGAGTGAGTTAAAAGCATTCAAAATGTGCTTACTGAGCATGCCCAGTGCCCATTTTCACTACGCTTGCCAAGCCATGCTCCCAAGGAAGGGTTCATGGTGTAAAGCCATGTCAGCTGCCCAAGGAAAAGTCTAGTGAAATAGATTGCTGCAAATTACCAAGACCCGAAGAGTAGGCATGACAGTTGGGATCTGAACCCCAAGATCCCAACCCAACCCTCTGATTTTGGTTCCAGGAAAATCCAAAATGAGGCTATTATCCAATTTGGATGCGGTAGAAAAAACCCACAAAAGTGCAGCTGATCTCTCAACATTTCAGGCCAGTGAGAGCAGTTGGATAGTAGACCTGATTCAATCTAACTCCTAACCTAAAACTAATCTAGATCTGAATCCTGCATGCTCAGCTCACCACTAAGGCCACACATACTAAAACATAGTGAACAGGATGGTTTCCATTAGGCTCACTGCATGTAGAAGCGGAGGAGAGTAAGGCACATCGTCATCGGTTTCTTTACTCTAGAATTCCTCAAATGCTTTCTGGAGCTCCCAGGAGTTCTCTCATTTTCCTTCCTCCACTTCCTCCTCAATGCTTCACATCCAGGGCTGGATTTAGGGGCAGGTGACCCAGGCAACTGCCTAGAGTACTGGGCTTGGGTGGCACCAGGCTCAGGGTGCTGTTTGTGTTGTTAGTAACCAAAAGGGAAAATAAAATGTTTGAAGTAAAATGTTTCAGGTGTTCCGTACGTGGATTCATTTTTCACTATCCTCCTAGAATGTTCTGGACCTTTGTAAAATCTTGTGGAACCTTCCAGACTAGCTTATACATGGCATGAATAAATACACATTTACAGATCCTGGAGTGCAAATTTATCATCTTCAGGGATGACATGGATAAATTTGCATACATTTGCATATCCCTATCATGACAGGGATAAATCATACATACAAACTTTGCATTGAAGTCATGAAATGGGCTACAAATTCAATAAAAAATAAGGTATTGTGACAAAGTTCTTCCTCTGCTTTGGTGGGTCCTGCGCTTATTGGCGGATTTGCTTGCCTCAGAGGTTCATGGCAGCCCTCAATTTGGCCACTTCTGTGGCTCAAATCTGCCGTTTACTCAGTTAGCCTCATCACTGGCCAGCGTGGGGAAAAGGAAGAAGAACAATCCCCGCAGTCTCTGCTGATCCACCTAGTGGATCAGGGAACAGGCCAGAGACCTTCCCCTCTGGTGGAAACCACAGTCCAGGTCAACTCCTCCAGTATCAAGTAGGGAGTTGGGGGGATGGAGGGATGGGGGGAACCCAGGCCCACTCTCTACTCTGGGTTCCAGCCCAGGGCCCTGTGGATTGCAGCTGTCTACAGTGGCTCCTGTAACAGCTACGTGACAGCTACAACTTCCTGGGCTACTTCCCCATGGCCTCCTCCCAACACCTTCTTTATTCTCACCACAGGACCTTCCTCCTGATGTTTGATAACGCTTGTACTTCTCAGTCTTCCAGTAGTATGTCTTCTCACTCTCAGCTTCTTCCACCTCTTGCTCCCAGCTCCTCACATGCACACCACAAACTGAAGTGAGCTCCTTTCTAAACCCAGGTGCCCTGATTAGCCTGCCTGTCTTAATTGATTTTAGCAGCTTCTTGATTGGCTGCAGGTGTTCTAATCAGCCTGTCTGCCTTAATTGTTTCCAGAAAGTTCCTGATTGTTCTGGAATCTCCCTGTTACCTTACCCAGGGAAAAGGGACCCACTTAACCTGGGGTTAATATATCTGCCTTCTATCACTCTCCTGTAGCCATCTGGCCTGACCCTGTCACAGTATTCAAAAGTTTAACAAATGGAGGGGGAGAGGGCGCCGAAGATGCACCTCACCTAGGTTGTCATTTGGTGTAGGATGGGCCCTGTTCACATCATGACAATAGTCCTTTAAGACAAAGTGTGTGGGAAGGCTGGACACAGCAGGTAGCTGGCTTCTGATGTACCCTTATCGGTTGAATAGGATTACCTTGTTAAAAACAGTTGATAAAGAATTTAACACTGTGGGTATTTTGCAGGAGGAATAAAGCAGAACATAGATCGTAAATTCTTGCTGACCAAAGAGGACATACTGTCCAACTTCTCATTTTTTAAACCCAAGACAGTAAGTATAGTTATGTGTATCATTCTAGTTTGCCTCCTTCAAGCAATCTGTCCTCCTGGGTAACAGAGACAAATACACCAGGGTGGGGGTGTTACTTTTTCTAAAGAAATGGTTTCAGTGTTCGTCCACTCTTTGATTCAGATCCTGTCCTTTCAGTTTCTTCCTCTGTACAATTCAGTATTGGTCACTCCAAACATACAAGATGTGACTGGGATCCCAGGGGGGCCACACTGACATTGCTCAGTTAGGGCAAACTGCAAAGAATGGGGCAGACAATCACGAAGACTGGTGGTTATTCTAATACTTATATTCACCAAGCCAGCAACAAAACAGCTTCTACAATACAATACCTTACTGGTTACCCAGAAGCCAACAACACAGTTCCATTAAAGCAACCCAGTCTTGGGCTTCCACCCAGACAGCCAAGTCAAATATTATGAGGATTACTGAAAATCTTGTTCATCATATAAAAAAGTTTTACCAATCCCAAAGGATCGGACACATTACCCACCAGGTTAATGAATATTTTAGATCTTACCCAAATACACACTTACAGCTAATTCTTATTAACTAAAGCAAAATTTATTAAAAAAGAGAGTTATTGGTTAAAAGATCACTATACATACAAATGTGAACTTAGGTCAGTTTCATAGCAGAGCTGGGGAGCTTTAGAGTTGCAAAGAGTTCTTTCAGAATTAGTCCATAGGTTTAGTCCAATGTTCAATATCAGGGTGATCCAGAATGGAACTGGAGACCTCAATCTTGTGGCTCAAGCTTCTCCTGATGAAGCATAAGCAGATTTGAGATGAAAGGATAAGGTCCCAAGACACCTTTAGAATGTTCCCGGGAAGCCTCTTGTCAGCATACAGTCCTGGGGGGAACCATAGTGTCTCTGAAGTAACTTCCTATTTCCTAAACATCACCGGTAATTAGATATATGGATTAACATAAGGCATTGCCTATCTCCAGCCATTTACATGTGATTTATCACAAACTTCAAAGAGAAATTCAGACAGTGATATTAATACGTATACAATTCATTTAAATGTTAACGTCTTCTTTTGATCTCTGAATTAACAGAATACAGCAATAGACAGGAACTGTTTGTTAACCTCTAACAATATATATGTAAATACACAAAAAACACAGCATTATCTATCTATATCTCTCCAAAGGTTGAATTTGGGTCAATTAGCCTGCTAGCTGTGTAATCCTGTCTGGCTCTGTGTCACACAAGGCAGACAATAGCATAAGCACACCTTAAGAGGCAATAAGGTGACAGAGAAGCAAGAGCTTCCCCCAGGGGACTACATTTTTTTCACTTCTCTCCCCCTCACCTCATGCCCCCCAACCCATATGAATGGCTGATCCAGTAGGAGACACTGATGCTTTCTGATATGACTACTTCATTTAAGGCAGCAGCTGTGCACAAGGTATATCAGGATTAGGTAGCTGGCATAGACAAGGCAGCTATTTATGGCTACAGCAGCAGGTAGTATTGGGCTTTGGGTCAGCAGTTTAGAGAGAATAACCGAGCGCTCCCTAGCTAGCCTCATAAAATGAGGGCCAGTGGTGCCTTTGCACTTCAGCAAAGCTTTCTTGTTTTGTAAATCTGCTCTCGAGCTTATTTCTGATATTGGTCATTAGACCAGCTACAGTTTGAGGGGAAAAATTTCCCAGCTTGTGGATCCACATTACACACACCTCCATTCAAAAAAGAAAAGGGGAAAAAAATGGAAGAAAAAAGTATTGAGTAGATTGGCGCTAAACCGCTCAAAAATATAGTTAGATTATTAAAGAGCCAACACTTCTTAAAGGAAAAATATAGCTTGTTGGCAGCTGCCTTTGGCAATGCTGTAGTGGTCCGTCCCCTTGTGTTAAAATAAGCCAGAAAAGTTTCAGCAGTCAGGGAGCAGCATTCTAAAATACGTCCCTTAAACATGGAGGGCCAGAGCCTCAGAGGCTTTAAATTGTCATAACTCCATTGACTTGAGTGCAGCTACAACAATTGCCACAAGCTGAGAATCTGGCCTGGAGCCTTTATCCAGTGTGGGGCTCACTCCCCTGAGGAGTCTCAATGAGAGTAGCTGCTCACCTGTGTGAGGAGCAGGCTCACAATGTGGCCTTTAGCATTTAGATAAAAAAAAAAAATTAACTGCACGTCACCTCTAAGGTCTATGTTTTCAGTACACTCAGTTAGAAAGAATGGCTAAGGCAGCCATTGGCTAGTGCGGTGTGCCACGTAGCAAGCATCTTTCAAAGATGATCCAATTTGCAGACTCTTCCCCTTATGAAAACCTTATGTTACTAACTATATACAGTAGAGGTAGGGTTTTTTTTTAATACATCACATGTTATTTGTCCATGTAGAAAATGGACCAGACCCTCAGCTGGTGTAAATCAGCGTTGCTCCTCTGACTGCAATGGTGCTCCACTGCTTTACACCAGATGAGGACATAATGCCATGAACCAAATGTGCAAGTGCATGTGAATGCTGATGCGCGCAGATTAGATGGCCATAGTACTTGGATCCAGATACAACTGGCTTATTACATAGAGCAAAAACTGGGTGGAGAGTGGGTGAAATGATTACTATTAAAGACTGTCTTAATTATTGAGGCAAAATATGTGGGTGCCTTCCATTTTGGCTGAGCCAGTTTAGGCAAATGGAGATTTCTGTTTAGGTGTAGTTAGATGTAAGGAAGATGCATTCTCTGAAGCAAGGAGGCCAGTAAACTCTGATTTTCACTGATGAAATGCAGGTAGGCACCAGGATTAGAAGAACAATAGCTCCTGGTGGTGATGACAAGTTGGTACACAAGAATACAGGAGCTATTCTTCTGAGGCCAGGGACAAGTGTTAGATACATTTTGAATGACAATAGCAAAGTATGTGATTAAACCCACACATCCTACTCGTATATCTAGAGAAATTCCAGCTGTTGCAGTGTATATCAGTTTATGCTTTCTCTTCCACCTACGTGCATCAGCCTGCTCTGTCCTACTAGTTAAAATCCCCAGCTACAGGCTTGATTCTTCCCCCCATTCACATCACTTAAACTCTCTTGACTTCAGTGGAGTTACACCTGATTCACTACTGGACTAGTCCAGAGCATCATAATGTCAACGGGAGAGACTCCCATCAACTACAATGAGCATTGGATGGATCAGGCCCTCATAGGAGAATCATGCTCTTCTTTTTCACTCTCACAACCCAGAAACAAACCATCCCAGTATTGCTCTGTGCAAGCATAGCTGGTTAGTGTATTTTCTCCATGCTAAAGGCTAACTGACCCCACCACAACTTTTAAATCAATATGGAAAACAATGGTGCTGGCCCTGTGTTTGAATAGCGACTCTGGTTGCTTTTTAACTTTTATTTCTTATTTGAAAAGCTTGATAGGAAACTCTCCTTGCTCAGAATTAAGGGTTTGTTTGGGTTTTTTTTAAATGAATTGAAAATGTTGAAACTAGTTTTTTTTAAAAAATGTAGTGACTCTTGATCTCCTATACATTTAAATGAGAAATTTACATCTGATGCAAGTCCCCTTCATGCAGTCAGCATGATGTAAAGGGGCCATAGTGTAAATGGGCAGTATCTTCAAACCCACCTGAGTCCCATTCAAAGTCAAAGGGACTTAGGCTCCTGACTTGGACAAGTTTGAAAAACCTCACCAACTAAGAATTAGGCCCTACCTATTAAAACAAATCTATTTATTTAATCTCGTTCTCCCTTGGAATAAGTCAGAAATATTATACGTTTCCATTCCCCTTCTTGCTCCCTTTGCTCCTTCCCTGGGCCTCACTCTTTCCCACTTCCTTTGAAAATATTTAATGTTCGTTGTGTGAGATATGTTTTGGAGCCCCACTGTAATGCATCCTGTGTATGTCACCTGTGCAGCAAGGACATCAGGAAGTGAGAGTTAGTTTAGAGGACGGATCCAGCAGTAGACAACAGCAATAGTGCGTGTGTGTATGTAGGGGGTGTGAGCACGTGCACATGATTCCATGCCTCACAATGTGAACTCTTTTTCAGAATGAGAAAGTGGAAGTTTTGAACTGGAAACCTTTCACCATGGCGGAGGAAGGAACCGACAATCCAGTTTTCAACCACATTGAAATGAATGTCACAGAAAATAAAGAAAAAGTCAATGGTCCACATGTATGACTTAAGAGGACAGTGTAGATGTTGTGTTAAAGACATTGCTGGCATTTCTGTGAAGAGTTAGTTAACCGCCCTACTTGGGGTTACGTGCAGTAATCCCTACTAAACTTCAGGCCATCACCACATTGGAATGACCTTGCCATTAAGACTGATTCCAAGAAAGGAATCAGAGCATATTGGGCCAACGAAAAGGTGGGTAGTGGGTACTTCATAACATACAACTCTACTTATTTTGGGAGACCTTGCAAAAGGCATGCATCTGTGCCTGTGACAGAAGTGAACAGGAACTAAGAGCAAGTGAACTTTAAGCATACTCAAATGTGGACAATGTTTTGTGTTACCTCCAATAATGAACCCATTGTGCACAGCAAGAAACAAACGATATTGGCTTGGTATTTCTTTGGCGTGTGCATAGTCGTTTAGCCAAGCGATGGTTTGGTAAACAACTGCTTTTCTCAATCCGCTGAATGACACATTCAGTTCTAAGGTATCAGGCTGGCTCCGTCTCTCCCCAGAATAATTCCAGTGACTGCTGTGGAGCTGCTCCTAATTTACACTGCTGAAAGTGAAAACAGAATCAGGCCTCTGCCTCTTATAGGGGACCTCTATAGGGAGGACTAAAGCCGATGTTTCTATGTGAAATTGTAATTCAGTATTGGTTTGGTCTCCTATAAAAATAGTTAGGTTCAAACTCAGTAAACTTTTCAGCTTTATTTTATTTTATTTTTAAAAAGAGCATCTAGCTTTCACAGACATGGCTATTTTTCTTTCCTGATCAATTCCATACTGTTTCTATTGCAAGGTCAATATTTTACACTCTTGCAGTGTCACAAGGTGGTTGTGTTTTTATAGTGAAGGCGGTATTATCTAGTATAATGTTTCTCTGAAGAAGTGCTGACCCCTGAGCACCTTCTATTTAAGTTTTTATAAAGTCCTCCCTCATGGTGGTATCTGAATATGTTCTGAGCAAGGAATTCAACAGTGAATCGATTGGTACCATGCTTACCCTCCATTTCCTTCTCAGTGTATAGTCTGACCAGCCAGGGTGTGCACTCGTCAGGGGCAGCTCTAGCAATTTTGCCACTCCAAGCAGTCGCCGCCACAACAGCGCCGGGGCTGCCGCCAAATTGCCGCCGCACCAAGAGCGGCGGAGCTGCCGCCAAATTGCCGCCGTGGGACACGGACAGCCACCCCATTCTAATTGCTGCCCCAAGCACCTGCTTGGTAAGCTGGCACCTGGAGCTGGCCCTGGCCCTAGTAGAGTTCCTTTGGGAGCTGGGTGGGAGGAAGGCTCCCCCTACCAGACTGTGAAGCAGCACCAGAGCTGCTCTGCACCCACTATTGCTGCCTCCACACTCCGCTTCTGGTAGGAACAACCTGCCATGGCTGATCGGTTGAGCTAAGCGACATTTTTTCATTAAAACCTATTTTCAATGGCAATGTAACCAAAATGAAAGTTTTGTGGATAAAACCATTTTTGTCTCGGTGTTAATGGAACAAGCGAATTCTGTACTAGAGCTGGGCAATATTTTCTGACCAAAATTCTTTTTCTGGTGAAAAAAACATAAATTTGGTGACATGGGAATGTTTTGCCAATTCATGTTGATTTATTGCCATATTCTTTTGGTTGGAAAAAAAAAATCCAAAAAAACCAACATGGTTTATTTCAACGTTTTGAAATGAAGTTTTTCGATTTTTCAGTTCCAATGACTTTTAGCTTCAAAGTTTCCTTTACATTTATTGAAAAATCTAGTCAAAGATGAAACATTTAGATTTTGTTGAAACTAAATTTTTTGTTTGACCAGAAACAAAATTTTTGTGACTTTTCAATTTGCCAAAATTTTCATTTGTCCCATAATTAATTTTTCCCAATTTTTCAGAATTTTCAACGAATGACAAAAAAACGCCCATTTGTTCTTTGCCCAGCTCTGCTTTCTACCCCTTTATCCTCAGAAGGGGTTAGATTATATACTAGGTTTCAAAGATAGTTGATAATTGCTCTAAGCTGTCGAACCTCTGGGTAAAATGATTGGTCTGACTCTGTTTCCCAGTGTTTTTAGCTATTCAGCTGTTTACACCTCCAACATTTGTATTATAGATTAATTTTAAAAATACTCTTCAGCGTCTAGAATAATTTTGGGAAATAAGTGTTTGCAGCAAGTACTCTCTGTATAGCCTACAAACGTGTCTCTGGAAGTAAAATGCTTACTGGAACTTACCTAAAATGCTTACTGAAATAGCCCAGAGAAGGCTGAAACAAAAATGGTGCACAATCGGGCCAGATCCTCAGCTGGTATATGTATAGCAGAAAAGGCTTGATAATCTGATGGTGCAAGAAGCTAGTTCTTCTGCTTCTGGTGTGTTCAAAAAAGAAATACTGCATCTCAGTTTAAAAGCATGCTGATGTAATAAATTGTAACACTTAGCTTCAATGACTATTCTCAGTGGTAGAAGAGGACAGGACAAGGAGTAATGGTCTCAAGTTGCAGTGGGGGAGGTTTAGGTTGGATATTAGGAAAAACTTTTTCACTAGGAGGGTGGTGAAACACTGGAATGCGTTACCTAGGGAGGTGGTAGAATCTCCTTCCTTAGAAGTTTTTAAGGTCAGGCTTGACAAAGCCCTGGCTGGGATGGTTTAATTGGGGATTGGTCCTGCTTTGAGCAGGGGGTTGGACTAGATGACCTCCTGAGGTCCCTTCCAACCCTGATATTCTATGATTCTATAATTCTATGAATGACAGGTTTCAGAGTAACAGCCGTGTTAGTCTGTATTCGCAAAAAGAAAAGGAGTACTTGTGGCACCTTAGAGACTAACCAATTTATTTGAGCATAAGCTTTCGTGAGCTACAGCTCACTTCATCGGATGCATCCGATGAAGTGAGCTGTAGCTCATGAAAGCTTATGCTCAAATAAATTGGTTAGTCTCTAAGGTGCCACAAGTACTCCTTTTCTTTTAGCTTCAATGGTACTTCTCACCCACAGAGATCAAGGAGGGTAAATAGCAGGATTCCCATTTTAGTGAGAGACCTTAAATATTGTAACAAAGTAATTTATTAAAACAGCCCAAGGCACTAAACCTGTGGCCTGAAACGTTATTTGAAGTCATTTATTGAGCTTTAACTCTGCCTTTGCCATAAAGTAAGACATTTGAATGACATGAAGAGCGACATGAACTTCCTCCTGCTCAACTTTTGGGCCACTGAGGAGGAGAGGATGTGAAAATCAGCAAGACAGAAGCTACATTTGAACACTTCACACACAAAGGGAAACAGCGGACATCTGTTTCGGAAGGCAGCAAAACTAATTAAGTCACTTCTTGCTCTGCTGCAGTTTCACAGTGAGAATCTATCAGTGGCGGAGTGAGAGCTAAAGTAGGGTGAGCAGATACCTGGCGCCAAAGTGAGAAATATCTTTTCACCTGGAGGTGAGGGGGCTTTTCACCAGCGGGCTCTTTTCAGTGTGCAGCAGAGGATTTGGGAGCCCAGTTCTGGCTATTCAGACAAAAAGGGTAATTTTCAGAGTGGAATGTTGCTTGCTCTTTGAAAACCTGCTCTCAGTGCTGGTTGGATGCTCAAGTTCAACTGGGTGCCCGCCGAACTGCTGTCTCCTTGTTGTAGGATGCTATGGTCTCCCAGTATTGCTGGTCTCCCGTTTCTTTTTCATTTGTTTGGTAAAGTGTGCACTAAACAGGATACAAAATAATAATTCCTCTGCATTAACCCTGATGAACATTGCTGGGCAATGTACACATAAGCCTGCCTTCATCTGCCCTTGTCACTGAAATGCTGTCCTTGTATATATTAACATACATATAATATATTACATTAACCTGCCATTTTCTGTATCAGGATGGCTAATTTATGTGAGCACTTATTCATTTCAGTTCTCATGTAACTAGTTTGGGAGAGTCTTTATAGGAGGGGCAAATTATTAATATTAGGCTATATACGGGGGGTTAGGGGTGGAGAGGATATTGTATGTCACCCCCAGTTTGTCTGGGTGGGAGATCAGAGATAATAATTTAAGCCTTAGCCAGTTAAGAAACCCACCAGAGGAGAGGATAGGGTGGCTGAGAGTCTAACTGTGTCTTTGAGGTGATTTTCAATCTCCTAGTCTGGGACAGAGGCCTTGGCATTAGATGCTCATGGACAAACACTCTTGGGATTCTGCAGAGGACAGGGGACCATGGGGTCACCTGGCTCCTTATGAGTTAGGTTCAAGGATTTGCTCCTGGCTAATGGAGTGACTGCTGTTCCCCTTGCTTTTTTTGTCCTTCTTGTTGTTTTAACTGACTGGTCCATTAAATAACGTTGTGACTTCTGAGGCCAATTTTTCTCCAGAATCTTGTCTTGCTCTCTGCTAGGGGTACCCACAGCCAGGGAATTTTTGCCTGAGTAAAGACTGCATGAAAAATCCCTAATCCACCCCTTCATCTGGTCTGGTTTGGGAACAAGGTGCTGAACACCCTCAACTTCTATGAAATCCATGGGAATTGTGAGTGCTCAATGCTTTCCAGATGACACTCAGCCCTTCATGGGATGGAGCCCTTCTATACGAAGCACAAGGGGAAACTTAATTCATCAGATTTCAAAGTAGCAGCCGTGTTAGTCTGTATCCGCAAAAAGAAAAGGAGGACTTGTGGCACCTTAGAGACTAACAAATTTATTTGAGCATAAGCTTTCGTGAGCTGGAGCTCACTTAATCGGATGCATTCAGTGGAAAATACAGTGGGGAGATTTATATACACAGAGAACATGAAACAATGGGTGTTACCATACACACTGTAACAAGAGTGATCACTTATGGTGAGCTATTACCAGCAGGAGAGCAGGGCTGGGGGGGGGAACCTTTTGTAGTGATAATCAAGGTGGGCCATTTCCAGCAGTTGACAAGAACGTCTGAGGAACAGCGGGGGGGGGGTGAGGGTGGGGAATAAACATGGGGGAATAGTTTTACTTTGCATAATGACCCATCCACTCCCAGTCTTTATTGAAGCCTAAGTTAATTGTATCCAGTTTGCAAATTAATTCCAATTCAGCAGTCTCTCGTTGGAGTCTGTTTCTGAAGTTTTTTTGTTGAAGAATTACCACTTTTAGGTCTGTAATCGAGTGACCAGAAAGATAGAAGTGTTCTCTGACTGGTTTTTGAATGTTATAATTCTTGACATCTGATTTGTGTCCATTTATTCTTTTACATAGAGACTGTCCAGTTTGGCCAATGTACATGGCAGAGGGGCATTGCTGGCACATGATGGCATACATCACATCGGTAGATGTGCAGGTGAACGAGTATGCCATCATGTGCCAGGAATGCCCCCCCTGCTCTCCTGCTGGTAATAGCTCACCTTAAGTGATCACTCTCATTACAGTGTGTATGGTAACACCCATTGTTTCATGTTCTCTGTGTATATGTAAGCAGTGTCAGGATGAGCTCCACCCTGACATCTGGTGGTGAGGTGTGGCAAGTTGTGGAAAAGAACTTCAGGGGCCGATCTCATTTGCATAGGCACACCCACCCCGCCTAGAATGAGGCCAGAGCTGCCCAAATGGTTACTTTGGCTGCTATGGGATCCCCAGTGTCTCCGTTATTGGGGCAGGAAGAATAAATTATTACCCTGATTATGGGACCTGTGCTTGGAACTGTACTTGGCCTTTTGTTATGATGGAGGGACTCACCATCAACTAAGTAGCACTCACTAGGCAAGGGTCATGGGTTCCAAAACTCTGTGAATTGAGAGAGGCTGGGGACAAATATTAATACTTAGTGGCATGGGTCCCTTGGTGAGGGCCTTACATGCTAATTGCACTTCCTCTTCTCTCCACCGTGGAATATCAGAGCTAATTTTGATCCCATTAGGAGTCTAGTTACAGGCTGCTGAGCTCACTGTGGGCTAACGGTGCACCAGCACTGAGGCTCCCCTACTACAAGCTGAATTCACCAAAGAGCTGAACTGACTAAGAGCTGAAATCACTGAGCACTGTGTTAAGTAGTGGGGGAGCCTGAAGATATATTGTGGAGCAGTTTGCGGGATGGCTGAAGTGCCTTGTGGACAGGCTGATGGAGCAGTTCATAGGACGGTGGGAGCTGCTTGTGGGACGCGGAGCAGAGCAGTTCGTGGACTGGCTGGTGGAGCAGTTCGTGGGACGGCGGGAGCTGCTTGTGGGCCGCAGAGCGGAGCCAAGCAAAGCAGTTTGTGGGGCAGCTGGTGGAGCGGAACGGAGCGAAGGCCTATGGAGCTGTGGGGTGGTCAGCTTCAGATCATGTACCTCCCATCTCCACCCAGGTTGGGAGGTAAAACTCTGCAGATAAACTTTCGAACTCTGGGTCTGCCCTGACCAGGGACAGAGACTTTTGGGTCATTGGACTTTTGGAACTTTGGGTGATTTGGGGTTGCTGGACTCAAGAACCAAAGGGAAAGGGCATGCCCCCATTTGCTTGGGGTGGTTTTTTTGCTCATGGGTTGTGTTATGAATCCTGTTGGTGGTGTTTCCCCAACATAATGCCACATTGTTTCTCTCTGTTATTAAAAGACTTCTGCTACACTCAGACTATGTGCTTGCGAGAGGGGAAGTATTGCCTCTTGGAGGCGCCCAGCGGGGATGGTATATATTTGCCCCAGGTCACTGGGTGGGGGCTTGAGCCGGTTTGCATTGTGTTATTGGAATGGATCCCCTAGATATTGAACCCGGCCCTTGTTGCTGCCAACTCTGACAGGAAGAAGGGTTACATATATAAATCCCCCCACTGTATTTTTCACTGAATGCATCCGATGAAGTGAGCTGTAGCTCATGAAAGCTTATGCTCAAATAAATTTGTTAGTCTCTAAGGTGCCACAAGTCCTCCCTTTCTTAATTCATCAGAGTAAATAAATACACAATGGATTTACAGAGAAAGTGTTAAGATAGGTTCTTGGTCATTTTGGGCTTGCATTTGTATTTCGTCTTAGACTTGTCCCCCTGCTCAAAATTAGATAACATAAGATGACTTACAAAAGCTCAACAACAAAGATTTCATATGCATAATTTATTTTAAAGTTATTGCAACACATACAAGCATTAAACATGGCTTTATGTTGATGACGTTTTTATAGGTGCAAAAATTTGACATTCTTCTCCATAGGTTGGTTGTTTTTGCTATTTACAAATAAACAATCTATATACTTTATATATATAGTATATAACCTAAGTCTCTGCACAAAGATCTGAAATAAAAAAAGAACTCATTTGTAAACAGGGTTTCAGTTGTCTTATTTGGTGGCTTGAAAATAGATGGTCTTGTAATACTGGGCATTTTTTGTCAGTGTATCCTGGTTTTTAATTTACATTTATTATTCTAAGTTCTGTAAAATGCGCATAGGACAGAATGCAAAAAACGTACCAAACAGGCTGAAAAAACAGTCCCAGTATACAATTTTTCCTTGGTTTTAAAAACTTGAGTATAATTGCCCATAAAATACATGCTAGCTCTGTTGAGAGTGGTCTATGGATATCAGTCATATGCTGGATTGCAAAATGATTTCACAGTAAATCCTCTGAAATGTGCTGTCCTGCTTGCTATGTAAAATGTCTGTGGCATGCATTGACGTTGCATTTTTTCATTCTCTTCAAGGTAGTGCTCTTGGGATAAGTAAACAGAGTACAGGTCCATCAGCGGGAGCCATAAACAAAAACAATACCAGATCAGAAACACACTACAGGAATGCATTTGCTACCTAGAAAACAGAACAATTCAGTTTGCCATTAGAAAGCTACAATTTTTGTTATACATTTGTCTTACTAGCCTCCCTCCAAACACACATACTCACTATTTTCTGTTTGAACTGCTGTATAACAGTGAAAGACAAAGGGGAACTCTGTTGTGCAGAATGGCAGGGCTCAACCCTGTAAGGTGCTGAGTGGATAAGTCAATGGAATTAGAGGGTGCTCAGCACCTTCCTGGAGGGTCTCAGGATTTTGCAGGATCAGGCTCAAGGTGAGCCAACTTTGACAGCTTCCAGTGCCAGCTTATGTTCTTGTTTTCAGCAATACCCAAGACAACTTCTCGCAATTTAGAATAATGAAGTATCAACAAAACATAGCTGTGTTGAAAACTGGTCTCAAAAGCAATCAGCAGTTGATTGTATCTTTGCTTCACTTTATTTGATTTGTCATGTTGACTTGCTGAGGTTCCTCAAGAGTGAAAATCAGATTGTTATAATATGGCGCAATTCAAAGTTAGGAATGTCTCCAGTGGTGTAAGTAGAATTCATTTCTTACTGGTACGCTGCACTCATGGGAGGGACACAAAGGGGGGCACCAGCTAAAGGGGAGGCACGTGACCTCCCCATGTGACTCCAACCCCCCCGCATCCAGCCTGGGGTCCTCGCTCTCTCCCCGTCCCCTCCCCATAATCCATCATATGTTACCTGGGTGGTGGGGCTCTGTCCTCCTCCCGCTGCGCTGAAGACTTCTGAACTGCAGGGCTCTCTGGAACCACAGTGGCGAAAGGAGCAGAACGTGGGGCCGCCGAGTGGCCCCACGCCAGCAGCTCCTCTGGTGCAGCTGTACTGCCCCCAGCCCCGCCCCAGCCCTGTCCCTAGCGGAGCTGCTGTACAAACCCCAGACAGGAGACGTAGCTGCAAGAAAGGGCTGGGGGCGGGGCTGGGGGCGGTACAGCCATGCCGGAGGAGCTGCGTGTTCTGTTTCTCCTGTGTCTTTCCAGTACAGAGTGCCAGCCATAAGTATCTTACTGGTACGGCGAACTGGACCATACCACCGTACTTGCACCACTGAATGTCTCTGATCTAAACTGCCAGAGCGACATCTCACTGGAGGAGGTTTGCATAGCTTAAAACACATATATAAGACCGTGATTTAGGTGTGACTTGCATCTGATTTTACTATTTAGCAAACTCTTTCTGAAAGTCTGTCACCTGTGATTTTAAAGTAGCTTATACAGTTTTTGCAAACAAATTAATCTCAGTCTATTTAATCTACTTGTTTATATGAACTTGGCCTTAACATGCTTTGCATGAGCATTAGCGGCTGAGCAGTCAGCATTTGCCATTGCTGTGTAAGTCACATACACCTTGCAGCGATGATTGGGAAACAAACAGCTATCCAACACGTGCGTATCTTCTGGCGCATTACTTTGCATAAAGAAAGGTTACTCACTCGTACAGTAATGGAGATCTTCAAGATGTGTGGTCCCTATCTATAATCCACTTGAAGTGTGCATGGGTTCCATGGGCCTGGAAGATTCGTGCTAGCAGTGGCCATCGATCTGCACCTGGCACCCTTCTCTTCCTCCCCCTCTAAAAAACTGAGGGCACAAGTGGTGGCATGGACCGACCGCTTCTCTGGCCACCTTTTAATCAGGAATAGCCCTAGGATAAGGCTCTGCAGCAGAGGGGAAGGAGGGCAGGTAGTGGAATACAGATAGGGACCACATACTGCGATGACAGCCACTTCCTGTGGTAACCTTTCTTTCTTTGAGTGACGGTTCTTAAGTGTATTCCAGTCTAGGTGATTCACAAGCAGTATTAATTGAGGAGGAGGGTGTGAGGAGCACTGCTGTACCACAGATTGGAGGACAGCTCTGCCAAAGGACGTGTTTGGCAGAATCTTGTACCAGGCAATAATGTTTTGCAAACGTGTGTACGCTGCCGCTATACCGCTCTCCAGAAGAGGGACATCTCAAAGTGAAGCTGCCAGCATGGCCTGGGTGAGTGGGCTCTCGTACCTTGTGTGGGAGGAGCTGCTGTTAACTTGTCACAAAGCAGGATGCAGCTTGAAATCCATTGGGAAAGCTCCGGAGAAGGGACAGGTCTGTGCCGCCTTCTTCACGGACTTGGTTAAAGTGTTGGCGCTCTATTTACTTAGAAAAGTGTTAAATCAAATTGTTTGACTCACATTCCTATTTTGTTTCTAAGGGAATCCCACCAGGTCTACGTTCACTTTGATCTGTGTGTCCATTTGTATTCCTATAGATCGGGCTGCTGAGTGCCCTGGATGGTGTTTATGCTTTTATATTCTGCAGGCATTTCAGTGTTATTACTTAGGAGTGAGACCCAGCTTACTTTTAACAACATCCAGCCAGCATGTTCTGATTTGTATCACACCATCTGACACTTATTCAGTTGCTGGTTCCTAAGATCACATGTAATTCGGGTGAGTGGCTTTTGGAATGTTTAACAGTGGAAAGCTGAACACTTTGCAAAATAATTTAGACCTAAATTGTTTATCCCTGAGTCCTTTTAGTCAGATCAGTTATTGGCTGATGTTTGTAGTGACCAATTCTTTTTCCATTACTTGTCCAGAATTATCATCTTATTATTCTGCATGTAGGATTTAATGTCATTTCATATTTTAATGTACCTTTTAAACCTCTTCCCACATTTTTGGAGGGATGGTCTCATGAATAAAGAACAAGACTCAGAGTCAGGAGCTCTTGGATGGCTGTGCGCTCCCCCTCTGGTAATTGTAGCCACCTGTCATTTCATCTTTTGACTGTAAACTCTGTGGGACATGGACCATCTGCTTGTTATGTTTGTGTACAGTATTCCCTAATCCGTGCTGGAGGCCACTAGGTGCTAATGCAGTACAAACAAATCTGGGTTATAGTTGTGCCCCACACCTCCGGCATGTGACTTTAGGCGACGCACCTAAGGCTTGAGGTGCTGAGTACTGGTCAGTCCTCTATGTACCTCAAGGGGAGCTGCAGCTGCTCAGCACCTCTGAAAAGCAGGCTACTACTCTGGATAAGATTTTCAAGTACACCTAATGCTAAACACCTAAATCCATAATTGGGCACCTGCCTATTCTTTAAAAGAGCTGCGCAGCCAACTCCTCCAATGGGCTTTTCATCTTCGCACACCTGTAAAACAGGCTCAACTTTGCTTGGCAACCACACAGCAGTATTGGGAGACTCAGTTCATTAATGCTTGTGAAGCACTTTAACATGCTTAGACAGAAAGTGCTATAGAAGTGTGAATCAATCTATCTTCATGGTGTATGTGGCTGCCTATCACATAATATCTCAGCTCCTTCTACATAAAATCATTAGCAATAATGAAGCCACCAGTGGATTTCCTGGAGTCCCTGCCACTTCTCCCTTTTTGGGGTAAAATCTTTGCTTGGGATAAGGTTTTTGGTTTTGATTTTTTAGATTTTATTAATTTGCTATTTTGTTTTTGTTGGTTGAGGTTTATAAGGCCGATGGGGGTGTCAATGTTGTGTTATTCTTGCTTTGGTGAAAAGTCTTTTTTGGAAGACGATGACTTTGCAGCACTTCCTGAAGACAAGACAAGATTCTGGATTTGCCTAATCTCTGGAATTATGATGCATAGCTAGACCCCCTCGACCAAGAATGCTTTGTCCCCAGCTCTCATGTGCTTTGTCCGGGGTTTTGTGATCTGTATTGTCCCAGAGGAGTGTAACTGTTGTGGCGGTTCATAGATTGAAACTGGGTCTTTAATGTGGCTGGGGTTTGATCCATGAATTGCTTTTAAGGTTAGGAACAAGACCTTAAACTGGCCTTGGAAGCTGTCTGGGGTCCAGTGCAGAGACTTTAGTCTGATGTGTGCATTTTGAATAGGGGCATATGCATGCTAACTGCATGCAATATAATTTTAAGTTGTTCTCATCCACTCCTGACTATTCCCAACCCAGTATAAATCTGGGTTATTGAATAACTAACTAGAATTAATGGTTCCATTTAAATAATTTCTCCCTCACCCAGTCAGGGCCATTCATTGTGATGAGATTTTCCATTTTTCTTCCTCTCCTTCCGTTCTTTCTGCAGACGTTCCAGTTCTGCTTCGTACATCATTTCCTGAATCAGGTACTTTTCTCTCCTCATCCGATCCCTCAGATCTTTCGGAAGGTCTGGGATTAAATATGAAATCAGGTGCTTTATGCAAAAGACAAGGTGCTGTGAAAACAAAAGGATTTAAGAGGGATAAAAAGTATTAATCTTTTTACTACAGTTTCCAGTTTGATTCATTTTTCAAAGGGGAGTAAAATCTCCTAGGTAACAAAAAGATGTTGATCTAGAACTCAAACTTTTATTAAAAATTGAAATATTAAGGCGCCAAATCCTGCAGTCCCTCTTCAGGCAGAACTCCAGCCGAAGTCAGCGGAGGCCGATGCCTGAGCAAGCACTAAACCACTGCTTGATTTGGCGCAATAATACTGTCACAAAGTTCAGTATAGAAATTAAGGCCCCAATCCTGCTGTGTGATCTGTTAGTTCAGACTCTGGAGTCTGTGCCCTGAAATCAGGTGGACTCTGTCTGGAGGTAGGGGGCCAATACTAGTGGATCACACTGCAGGAAAGGGGACAAAGGATTTACTCCTTTTTTTTACTCTGGAAAAACTCCCAGTGATTTCAGACCCAAGTCATTATTACTGGAAAACAATGCTGCTTTCGAATGTTCTGTACCTCTAATATAAAACCACACTGCAATCTACCTAAAATGTCCCTGTTAAATATCCGGTGCATTTATCAATCATTTTGTCCCTAATGATTTAGGCACATTAGAATAAAAATTGGTGGGGTAGAGGAGAATTGTTCTGCTCTTCTCTTCTTTTCCATTTTGTTTAATCAAAGAGGTTTTTTGGAGTTTGTTCTCTGAAGTTGGGTGAACAATCGGTGGAACCAGAGCCCTCTTCCGTCTCACGTAGACAAATTGGAGATGAAAAAGGATATTTTTCACTCCAATTTGGGCTCTTTACTTTGAGGGTTACAGAATAGAAGCTGTAGCAACTCTTCCTATGAATTCTCTCGTCAGCAGCAGAAAGATGCAATATCTAAACTGGTGTGTTTTGCTACATCTGAGGGACGATGATCCTTTAGCCTTGGCACATCGCTTTCCGTTTTTGTTTGTCTGCAAGATGAATAACTTTTCTTTTAAGAGATACGTCCTAGTATCTATCTTCTGCTGTGTTTGAGCTAAGTCCAAATGCAAAGCAGCCACACCTTAAACTGCTCTACATTAACTCTAGGTTCAGGATGGCGTGTTGCAGTTGTTATTATTTAGTGTAGTTATTTACACTGATCTCCATCTCCAAACTCAATGACAAAGCTTCCCTTAAGTACTTCTGTCTTAGCTAAATCTTTTATGATAATTGTTCTTTCTTTCCAGTAGCACCTACCATAGGTGTCGACTCCATGGGTGATCCAGGGCTGGAGCACCCACGGAAAAAACCAGGGGGTACGTAGCACCCACCAGCAGCCAGCTCCCTCCTTGTCTCCCAGCACCTCCTGTCTGCCAGCGGATCCCCTGATCAACTCCTCCCCTATCTCCCAACGCCTCCCACCTGCCATGATCAGCTGTTTAGCGGCGTGCAGGAGGTACTGGGAGGGAGGGAGGGGGACGAGCGGGGATGGGGTGTACTCAGGGGAGGGGGCAGAACTGGGTGGGAAGTGAAGCGGGACAGAAGAGGCAGGGTGGGGGTGGGGACTTGGGAGAAGGGGTGGGGTGGGGACAGGACCTAGGGTGGAGCATGGGCAGGAAGAAGTGGGGTGGGGGTGGAAGTTTTGGGGAAGGGGTTGGGTGGGGGCGGGGCCTGGGGCAAAGCAGGAGATTGAGCACCATTGGGGCCCAGAGGAAGCCAGTGCCTGTGGCACCTACAATGTGCTAGGTGGTTTCCAAACAGAAAGAGAGGCCTGATCCTCTGTCCCATAGAGCTTTTTTTATGTCAGGTTCTTCCAACCCAGCGAATAATCCAAGGGTTCTCATTGGATACATCTCTATACTTCTTTCTTTACTCTCTCCCTTCTTGCGCTCTTCACTCCACCCAAGTCCATAACCTAACCACTTCCACAGGCCTTGTACATACTGCAACCGTTTAATCATAGACTCATAGGACTGGAAGGGACCTTGAGAGGTCATCTAGTCCAGTCCCCTGCACTCAAGGCAGGACTAAGTATTATCTAGACCGTTCCTGACAGGTGTTCGTCCAACCTACTCTTAAAAATCTCCAGTGGCGGAGATTCCACAACCTCCCTGGGCAATTTATTCCAGTGCTGAACCACCCTGACAGGAAGATTTTCCTAATGTCCAAACTAAACCGCCCTTGCTGCAATTTAAGCCCATTGCTTCTTGTCCTCTCCTCAGAGGTTAATGAGAGCCATTTTTCTCCCTCCTCTTTGTAACAACCTTTTATGTACTTGAAAACTGTTATGTCCCCTCTCAGTCTTCTCTCCTCCAGACTAAACAAACCCCATTTTTTCAATCTTCCCTCATAGGTCATGTTTTCTAGACCTTCAATCATTTTTTTGCTCCCCTCTGGACTTCCTCCAAATTCTCCACATCTTTCCTGAAATGTGGCACCCAGAACTGGACACAGTACTACAGCTGAGGTCTAATCAGCGTGGAGTAGAGCAGAAGAATTACTTCTTGTATGTTGCTTATAACACTCCTGCTAATACATCCCAGAATGATGTTTGCTTTTTTTGCAATCGTGTTACATTGTTGACTCATATTTAGTTTGTGATCTGCTATGACCTTTCTGTAGTACTCCTTCCTAGGCAGTCGTTTCCCATTTTGTATGTGTGCATCTGATTGTTCCTTCCTAAGTGGAGTACTTTGTACTTGTCCTTATTGAATTTCATCCAGACCATTACTTCAGATCATTTCTCCAGATCATTTTGAATTTTAATCTTATCCTCCAAAGATCTTGCAACCCCTTCCAGCTTGGTATCATCCGCAAACTTTATAATTTATACTTTCTATGCCATTATCTAAGTCACTGATGAAGATATTGAACAGAACCGGATCCAGAACTGATCGCTGCGGGACCCCATTCGATATGCCCTTCCAGCTTGACTGTGAACCACTGATAGCTACTCTCTGGGAATGGTTTTCCAACCAGTTATGCACCCACTTTATAGTAGCTCCACCTAGATTGTATTTTCCTAGTTTGTTTATGAGGAGGTCATGCGAGACAATATCAAAAACCTTACTACAGTCAAGATATGCCACATCTACCACTTCCTCCCTATCCACGTCAAAGAAAGTCATTAGGGTGGTGTGACACAATTTGTTCTTGACAAACCCATGCTGACCGTTACTTATCTTATTATCTTCTAGGTATTTGCAAATTGATTGCTTAATTATTAATTATATCATCTAGTCCCTTATATGAAAACTGACCTCAAATACAATAATAAAAGCCAACCGTGCTGCTAAGACATGCCAGAATTGCAATGTGTAGCCATAGGGTACCGGGGAATGAGGAGGGTCTCGATAGTCTCTGTACCTGAAAAACAAACCGAATGTTGCATTTCAGTACAGTGATAAACTGCTACGCTTCACAGAGAACATAACAGAATGCTATTCTTTGACTATATCCTCCTTGCAACAACAGGGATCTCAAGCCAAAAATGATACAAGTTACTAAAATACTGATTCTTTCCTCACTTCCACCAATGGTAATAATGAATAACTCCACTGAAGTCAATGGGTGAAATCCTGGCCACACAGAAGTCAATGGGAGTTTTGTCATTGTCTTCAGTGGAGCCAAGATTTCACCCAGTGACACCACTCCATGGTAAAACCACTGTGAGAGGAGAATCAGGTCTACTGTTTTTAAAAACTGTCTTTTGAAGAACCAAGCCCTCAATAAAATAACATTCATATGGATTTGATTTTATTGTCAAAGAGGTAATTCCAAAATAATCCCACAGAAACCTAATCTAAAAAGGAGGGGAAATTTGGCTTCTGCCTAATCTGTTTCCTACACAGGTTTGAAAACTGGGTATGAACAATGTCTGAATATACCTTGTTAAGTAATACACAGAAGTTTTTAGCTCTAAGCTAATTTAGAAACAAAAGCAACCCAAACCCACAGGAGAAATAAGATGAACAAAAACATATTTTTTCTCTGACCGATAGGCCTCAGATTAGAGAGGCATCTATACACAAATGGAATAAACTGTGTTTTGGGATTTCAGTCAGCACTGAATTCTTCTTACATTTCAGCATCTTCAGTGCAAATTGTTTTAGCTGCCCACTTATTCCCTTCTGCAGCCAAAACACTGGCTCCTGAGCATGAAATGTTTTACAAAAGAGGAAGATTAGTGGCTGTTTAAGGACTGTAATAGAAGGCCCTGGCTGGGAACCTTAGCTAGAGATGGGTCTTCTATGGTAATCTGGTAATTTTTGTACTTGTAAGGGACTAAATAAATACAGCAGCCCAGGAACTAGGGAAGACTTTGACAGATTGTTTTGTGTCTCATATGGAGGGAAAAATCTGGGCTCTGTAATAGCGATGGTAAATTATTAACAGATCTGTCTGCATAAACTGTCTTGCTTGAAAATTAAAGGACTCCTATCCATCACACAAACTACATTATGGAATACATTTCTCTGTAATTTCTTTGCAGATAAACGATTAAACTAAATTTTCATTCCTATCAATATGGGGCTTTAAAGTACAATTGAAATTACCAAGATCAACTGCTGGAAACGGCCCACCTTGATTATCACTACAAAAGGTTCGCCCCCACCCCCGGCCCTCTCCTGCTGGTAATAGCTCACCTTACCTGATCACTCTCGTTAAAGTATGTATGGTAACACCCATTGTTTCATGTTCTCTGGGTATATAAAATCTCCCTACTGTATTTTCCACTGCATGCATCCGATGAAGTGAGCTGTAGGTCACGAAAGCTTATGCTCAAATAAATTTGTTAGTCTCTAAGGTGCCACAAGTACTCCTGTTCTTTTTGTGGATACAGACTAACATGGCTGCTACTCTGAAACCAGTAGAATTCAGGTTGATTAAATGTCTTGTAAACCGATTAAAAGAAAGTCAGTCACACTCTCCATTCCACAGGCAGGGACATATATATTTAATAAGTAAATATACTCGCCAAAGAACATAGCTGTATCTAGTGATTTTGCAGTGGCAGTTTGAATTAGCAAACTGAGATTCAAGTGCCAAATCCTGCTTTAGTTGAAGTGGGTTAAGGCCAGTTAGCCTCCCTGTAACAAATGCCAGAGGATGAGAATGAGAGCTAAGACTACCTCCTTTTTAGTTGTTTTTGTGGAAGATTTGTTTAATTGTTGGGCTAAATTTGTGGAGTTTCTCCCCCACCCTTTCTTCATGCCAGACAAAATATTTTATTTGATAAAAGGGCCTGGTTTACAAGTAAGAATTAGTTTATTTTTAGATGATGGGGATGACTTCATTATTAATACTGTGGCAGAGCCCTAGATACCACAATGCTGTGAGCCCTCTGGCAAGAAATGTTTAAGAATACATATGTGATTTATATGACTATTATGGTAGCACGTGTAACCCACACACCTCCTTGGCTGTGGTGTTCTGTCCCATCTAGTGGCACGGAGACCACTTAGAGAGAGAGCTAAATGAGTCTGCTCTACAGCCTTAGCTAAGAGCCAGCTGGCTTTTAGCTCATGCGGTAGAGGCTCATGCACTAAGCTCCAGAGGTCCCAGGTTCGTTCAATCCCGCCCACTGACAACCAGGGTCTGTAGGTGTTACACATGCATGTGTATCCCAGGCCAAATCCTGAAGCCTGCATTTAGTGCTTACCCAGGGAAATCTCAGATTGACCTCAACAGGAGATCTCACTGACTAACAGCTGCAGAATTTGGAACTCCCTGAAGGAGCACAACAGCGCTGGTTTCTATTTCTCTAAAATATCAAAACCAAATATTATTTTAATCTGTAACCCCATTGATATTAAGTGGTGGATGGTCAGAGACAAGTCTTATAAAAATATTAAGATTATTAAGTTGGAATGAAGCCTTTTTTGGCCAGCAGCTCTGTATCACAGAATAGGATATGTATTGATCTAACCTATTCTTAGGGTTATATCCTGCCAAATAGTGTGCAGTAGAGCCTCATAATTGTTTCAGCTCCCTAAATGAAAACAATAACTTCAGAGGAAAACTGCTCAGTTTGCTATAGAAGTGCAAGAAATATTATTTTCAGACTTAACAAAATGTCAGGAGTCTTTTCACTGGACACTAAAGTACCCTTGGGCTCTAGAGACCGATCAAAGGATATTTTATTGTTTCATAATAAAGAAGAGGCTTTGCAGTCATTTGAGCTCATGTTCACAAACCAACTCTGCATTATAAAATAACAGCATTACACAGTTGTTCTACCCAAGTTCCCCCTTGAAACAGAGCATTTTGGGTCATTCCAACAAAATGGAATAAATATTTTGATTTCATGGATATCAAAATTTTCATTTTGGTCCAAAAAAAAAAAAAAAAGTTCCAACATTACCAAAATGAAACTTTATTGAGTTTCTGTTCTGTGAAAAAATTTGAAGTTTCGACTTTTCATCCAAATTTGGGATGAAAACAAAATGTTGGAATTTCCTGCAGATGCGAAGCCCCTTCAATAATAATACTTAGTGCTTATATGGCCCTTTTCATGTTCAAAGAGCTTGAAAACATTAACAAATTAATTCTTATATGACATTTGGGCGTAAGTAAATGCTATCACCACTAAGAGATGGAGAAACCAAAGAGGGAGGTTAGGAGACTTATTCAAGGACAAATAGAGAGTCTTGTCTTTGCAAAGGTCTTTACCAGGTCTCTGCAACACTGTTTTGATGGAACAATGTGTGTGCATCCTCACAGAGCAGATCTTAACACCATTGTTGCACTGGTGTTTTCTGGGTCTTATGAAGCCCCATCGCATAGTGGCAAACACTGTTGCCGGGAGCAGAGGACAGTGGGGAATTTCCATATATGATGCACACAGTTGTGGGATGGAGCTAGGACTGGTTGAACCAGTGCAATGGAGAGAAACCACTGGAGTTTCTACTAGTTCAGCTTAACTGCAGCTAGAAACTATCTGAGGTGTTGTAACCAACCATTAAAACCAGCTCCGACATAAGGCATGGGACAATTATCGTATGGGGACAATTATCGTATGGGGACATCAGATGTTGTACAAGTATTGTGAGCACAGGGTGTTTCTTGCAATGGTTTTTCACGTACGGTGAAATTCGCTCCTACGCACAGAGCCTGTATAAGTCCTAGGCATCACATAAGCCATCAAAATAGGGCTTAGGTGGGACTTACATAGTGCATAGACCTATGCAGGCTCTCTGCAGAAAGGTGAATTTTACTCTACAGGTAGAGTGAGCAAGAAAGTCAGCATTAGAACCAGGATTAAAACCCAAGATCAGACCAAGTCTCCTCCACAATCTGTCAGTGGAAATTGAAGGATAAGCAAAGAATATGCTTGTGGGCAGTTCTTTTAGTTCTGTTTTTTTAGAAAGACATTTTTTATGCAAATTTCAGATGTCCTTCAAGATCCTGGCTAGTTGCCAAGGCAGCCTTCCTTATTCCAAAGATTGGGCACCTCCCCACTCATAGGCACAGTATAAGTGGTGTTCTGTACTTTTTACTCCTTTTACACATACAAAATGCATTTTTCATTTCATTTTTTAAACTTTGAAAACAAGTCAAGAGAGACTCTAGCATGATGCTTCCACCTGGTGATTTTTTACAAAGAAAAGGATATTTTGGTGAGATTCTTACCTGCAATATTTTAACGGTGAGCCAGAAAATTCACTTCCATTAGATGTTGGTTCCGAACGGTTTTCAAAGTCGGACACCAGAAATACAGATAGACTGGCATTAACGTAGCCTACCATACACCTGGAGAACAAGAAACCCTGAAGTCAGGACACTCAGCCCAATCCCACTTAGGAGGACATTTCTCTCCCTGGTTTCCTAAATCTATACCTAAACAGTGATACCTATTAATATTTGAAAAGCATGTTGTGGTAATTTCTGTCTCCCTCAATCCAAATCTGCTGTTTCATAGATTACTTTTCAAAACTTTGTTAAAGCAAATTCACACCAAAATCCCCTTTTTGCATGCTTAAAAATGCAGAGATTAGCTGACCCAGAAAACAGAGGTAAATCTCAGAGCGCCTTAGTTAGTGTAACTTATACCTTCTCCTTCCCTCCCCAATCAATTTAGTGTCACCCTGTATGTAAAATTAGATTCCTTTAAAGTACTTAGATTTGCCCCCTCCCACACTTGCACTCATACATCACATCTGAATCTGGAATACTGTGTTCAAATTCTGGTCACTCTATCTAAAAAGTTATGTATGTAACAGAAATAGAAAAGGGTTAAGAGACAGGGAACAAAAATGATTAGAGGCATTGAAAGGCTTCTGTATTAGGAGAAATTACAAAGATGGGGACTGTTTAGCTAGAAGAGTAATGAGAGATGACACAACAGAGATACATAAAATAATGAATGGCACAAGGGAGATAAATTGGGTCCTCCTATTTACACTTTCTCATAATACAAGAACAAGGGGACATTCAATGCCATTGAAAGGCAATAGATTTAAAACTGATAAAGGAAATACCATTTACATCACAATTAACCCATGGAACTCATTGCCACAAGATATCATTGAGGCCAAGAGTAGTATTCAAGGAAGGAGTAGACATTTGTTGAATACTGAAACACTCACAGTTATATTAGAAATGATAATTTTAATAAGGAATATAAAACCCATATTTCCTGGCATAAACTAATCTCTAGCTGATGGAGGTTAGAAAGAAACATCTCCTTGTGGGCAGGTTATTGCATAACTGGCCATTATGGGGTTTTGTGCACCTTCCTTTAAAGCTGGTTTTGGCCACTGTCAGATACAAGATATCACACTAAAATGGGCCACTAGTCTGAGCCAGTGTAGCAATTCCTGTGTTCCTTCATGGCTCAGAGACACTAGCTCCTAATTGTTGGTTAATGGTAATAAGGTCTGGCAAAGGAGGTCTGGGAGAGATCACCTTGCTGGTTCAAATTCACAGCTAATATCATTAAAGATGAAGCTGGACAAGAGTCTTATGCCATCCTTGCTCTGCACGGGCCACGTGCATGAAAGTCCAGCCAAATTATTCAGCATGGTGCATAAAGCTGAAGAGGCTTTAATCCTGCCACTGGCTGAGAAAGACAATCACAGCTGCCAACAGAATTCTCAGCCATGTCTGCAAAATTACTGCCCCAAATTCAACGCGAGTCTAAAGGAGCGTTACACTGTTACCATTCCTTTTCCACACTGAGGTGCCATGTCTTTCCCATCTCTAACTTCAGTGACATCCAGTCATACTGGATCACAGGGCCAACCCACAACATTTTGGCACCTGAGGCGGGGAGCTCAAATGACGCCCCCATGCCCCCTGGCTTGGGCCAAAACTTTGATAGGTAGCAATTCTGCCTTCTTCCTGTCTACTCCTCTCATGGTACTGCTCTGCTACCTACCCCAATAAAGGAGAACCAACTTAAAATGCCTTGTTCAAAAATTGTAAGTAACACATAACTTTCAAACGCCTGAACAGCAAATGTAACTTTTCTTGTCTGGCATTTTTATCTGTTTGAATAATCAAAGTGGTGCTTTCCGTGCCTTCTTGGTTGCAAAGATTTGAACTGCTTCCTGCTGAAGGTCCACAGTCTGGGCCAGCTCATGCTCTATTGAGATGGTTGCAAGGCCGACCAGCCACTCCTGTGTCATTGTGGAGCGTAGATGTTTTTTAATTAACTTCAGCTTGGTGAAGCTGCGTTCTCCACTGGTAACTGTTACAGGAAGTGCTAGAAGTATGCGCAGAGCAACAAAAGCATTTGGAAAGAGGGTGATCATTTTATTTGTGCACATATATTCCAGAACAGCCTATGGAGTTGATCCTGCTGAAATGTATCTTGAAAGGGCTTTAAGTTCATCACCTAAATCCCTCGCATCAATATCACGCATGTCATCATGTGTCAACGGGGTGGCCCAGAACCCGCCCCCCCAAACTCTGCCCCCCCATCTGCCTAAGGCTCTGGGGTGCAAAAGGGGTGAGAGGTCGGGCTCTGGGAGGGAGTTTGGGTGGGGGAGGGGGTCTAGGGTGCAGGCTCTGGGAGGAGTTTAGGTGCTGGGTGCAGGATGGGGCAGGGGGTGGGGGTGCAGGAGGGGGAGAGGGGTGCAGGCTCTGGGATGGAGTTTGGGTGCAGGCTCTGGGAGAAAGTTTGGTGATGGGAGGGGATGCAAGCTCTGGGAGGGAGTTGGGGTGGGAAGGTGTGCGGGGATGAGAGGTTTGGGGTGTGGCTGGGGGCTCAGGGCTAGGGCAGAGGGTTGGGGTGTGGGCTGGGGGTTCATGATGCAGGAGGGGGCTCAGGGCTGGGACAGAGGATTAGGGTGCTGGGGGATGAGGGCTCTGGCTGGGGCCAGGGCAGAGGGTTGGGGTGAGGGCTCTGGCTAGGAGTGTGGGCTCTGGGGTGGGGCAGGGCTGGGGATGAGGAGGTTGGGGTGCAGGCAGGCTGCCCCGGGGCTGGGGCCAGAGAGAAGGACTACCCCCAGCCCTTTCCCTGCCGGCAGCAGTGAGCTCTGGGGGAGGGCCCGCCCCTCCCCACCTTGGCAGCACACTCACCCCGCAACACTGTCACTGCACGTGCTCCTAGGGCCCATCTCAGGTCCAGGAAGCCCCCTCACCATCCCTGTGGTGGGTTCCGGGGGAGGGGGGCTGCCATCACATGTGCCCCTCCTCCCCTGCTGCCCCTCATATAGCCTCAATGGGGGTGAGGGATGGGGCTGCCCCTTGCCCAGGAGAGGTGACTGCAGGCGGGGGGTGGGGGGAGGCCCTGTGCTGGTGGAGGGTGCTGCTGGAAAAGGGAAGGGTCCAAGGCAGAAGGGAAGGGTCAGGGTCAGCCTGCTCTGCCACTAGGGAGTGGGGGGCACTAGGACCCTGCGGCGGCAGTTGATGCTGGGAGCCAGCAGAGCGGAGTCAGCCTGGAGCTGCAGGGGAGAGGCAGGGATGAGGCACGGATGGTCCGGTCTGGGGGTGGCATGCGGGGGCAGGAAGTCGGGGCCGGGGGACACTTGGGGGAGGTGCGTGGGGGTGGCAGGCGGGGCCGGGGGAGAGACCTGGTCCCAAACATTGGTAGAGCCGGGCCCCTGGGCCCTAAATATTGCTAGAGCCCGGGCACCATGGGCCCAGACATCTTGCCACCCCTGTTTGTGCCCTGCATTGCTGGTTAGGTCTTCTTCAGGTATAGTGAGGAGTTTTGGAATATCATACAACATCCCAAATATACTATTCTGTTCCTTTAGCTGCATGAAACGTTCTTTAGCTGACTGTATTGCACAATCTAGCACCTGGTTAAAGAATTCAACTTTGAATTGTTGTTTGGGGTCTCTTATGGGATTATCCTGTGCCTTGTAATCAAAATGTCGTCTTCTTTGGTGACTCTTGTATTCTTGAATGGGTGGGAAAATAGCTTCCGTGTGAAGTTCCTCTGCTAACTTCTGTGCACTCTTCAGAACATCTTGAAATCCCTCATCTGGCTGGTAAGACTGTAGGTCTGACTTTGCTTTCTCCAGTTGTTCCATTGCTCCAGATGTATCAGGGTCAACACCATGGAGTCTCTTGCTTACAACATTTATTTCAAACAGTAAGTCATGCCACATCACTAAGCCACACAGAAATTTGAAGTTATGTATGTTTCTGGTGATTCCGTTTCCCTCTGCCACTGTTCTCTCATGAACAGTTCCAGTCCTAGCGTCATCCCCAATAATGGCAACTATGGCATCATCTATCTTCCCAATTTGGTGTTTGATAGGCTTTATTGCCTCCACTCAACTTTCCCATCATGTGCCACTCAGTGGTTTCAGCGTCAGAGAGGATGTTCCCAGATGTTGCTTCAAAATCTGCCATCGATGAGTTGATGCCTAGAGAAAAACACATCGATGCTTTGAATTACATTAAAAAATTCAGCAGCCTCACTAGAAGCTGATGCTGCATCACTGACTACCAAGTTCAATGAATGAGAACTGCATGGGACAAAAAAGCTCGAGGGTTTAACTCTCGGATCTGTGTCTGCACTCCTCTGTTCTTTCCTCTCATGTTGGCACCATTATCATAGCCCTGACCTCTCATGTCAGCTATCACAATTCCTGTATCTTCCAGCTTTTTAAGAAGCACATTTGTCATACCAGCTCCTGTAGTATCATCAATGTCAATAAATTCTAGAAAATGCTCTCTGACAGTCACCATTGCAGGGACATTTTCACTAGGTTCTGTTGTTGTTGTTACAAAACGCACCATTAAAGTCATTTGTTCCGTATGGCTGATGTCAGGTGTGCAATCCAGAATAACAGAGTAATATCTTGCTGACTTCAGATCTGCCACAATCTTCTGTTTGAGTTTTGTTGCCAGTAACTGTATGATCTCATTTTGAATTGTTTTTCCAAGGTAGTGGTGTGTACATTTCTTGGGTGGTGACTCTTCTTAGATGCTCCTGGAGTACAGCATCGAACTTAGCCATCAGCTCCACAATTTTAAGGAAGTTTCCATTGTTTGGCACATACAGCTGGACTGAAGTGCCAGGCAGTGCTAGGTTTTGGGTAGCAAGCATTCTCACAGTGGCAATGAGCCTTTTCAGATCATTTTGCCAGTAAAGAGACTCTGATGCAATCTTCTCTTGATGCTGATCATCTATGGTGGCCTTTAACCTTAGTCTCCTCTCAAGCTCTTTCCACCTATGGAATGCTCTCTAGTGAGTTGCTGCCTTCTCATGGCATGCCAGATTTCTAGCCAGATTTTTCCAGTCCTTTGTTCCTGTGGAACTCAATGTGGCTGGAACATTAGACTGGAAGAGTTTGCAACAAAAACAGTATGCAGCATTTTGGGTTTTTGAGTAGATAAGCCATGGCCTCTCCACTTCGTCACCATTGGGGATTTCACGCCAGTAATGTGTTGGATGGAAACTTCTATTTTCATTGTCTTTGGGGAACATGAAGTTTTTCACTTGCTGTGGTCCATGCAGTACAAGGAAGTCCCTCAGGCTACTGCTCAAGTGGGTCCACAGTCCTGGATCATCTAGACTTAAGGAACTAAACTCAGCAGCAGCTGTTTCTTGTGCCTCCACCACACTCTTCTCTAATCTATACTTTTCTTCAGGAATGTGCATGGTTACATCCATTTGAGATGGAGATATGGATGCTGCAGTAGCTGCCAGGTCACCTGCACTCCAGCTAACTGGAAGATCAGGCATCGCCTCACCACTCATGTCCTCACTGGGGCCAGAAGGCTGACCGTGAACATTTGTGTCTATGTATCTCAGGAGAGCTCCTTCCTGCTTAGATAGAAAAGCTTCCTTTGCTTTCTTTCTTTTTCTGAATGCTGCCCCAGAGGGGCGTTTTCTTCTTTCACTCATGACTGCTGTTCTGTGCCAACTATAGTGGCTCTCAACACTCAGTTGAAGGGGACAAATAAGCAGGCTGGTATCAGGGCCTGAGTGAGGGAAGATATCCGCGTCTTAAGGGCCTAACTGGCTCCTGCTACTTCAGCTGACTGCCTGTTCTCCTCAAGTGCGTTCAGGGAAGCAGCAGGAAACAGGAAGCTCCCTGAGAAGCTGGTGTTAATCAGTCCAGGCTCCTGGGGGTGCGAGAGAGGTACATAAGAGGCTCCTCCTCCTCCTCTCTCTCCCTGCAGCTCCTGTTGCTTTCTGTTATTCCCTCTCACCTTTTCTCCTGCCTGCCTGATATGTCTCTTGTGCCCTCCTTCCTCCAGCACAGCACTCCACCGTCTCTGTGCATCTAGAGCAGAGAGAATACATATGCACCAGCAGCAGACAATTTTCTACACTCTGGGTCCTAGTGGCACCCCCCCCTCAAAAAAAAACAACAGTCTGGCACCTGAGGCAGCCGCCTCAGTTCGCCTCATGGTAAGGCCAGCCCTGCTGGATCAGCATGTTAGTTGAATGTTTCTTCAGAAGTGATCATCAATGAAATAGTGAACAATATTGAGATTTTTTTTATCCCCCTCTATACTAGAAAATGGCTAACGTTTTTCAGGAAAACTATTCAGGTTGTACTGATGTGTTAGCCAGTGCTGACCTGTGTGGATTAATCTGTTTTAAACAGCAGATGAAAGCCATTCTCAAGGCTAAATGACTTAATTCAGTGAACCGAACACAATCCAAGGTTGACAGTGACTACAAACTGATCGTGACCATCCGATAGCAAGTTGGTAGCCTGTCTGAAGTGAGTCTGGTGGCCTCCTAGCCAGGCTACCCAGGCTTGAGAATCTTTTTAAACTGGTTTTCAACCACTGTTTTATGTTGTATCAATGTTGGCAGGCTGCAGCCAGCACCCTGGTGTAACCTGAACTGTTTTACAAGATTGCTTCCTGAAAACCATTTTAGGATGTGGCCAATTTCCTAGTTTAGGCTGTGCCTTAGATCACCATTATTAGGGTTTAGAATTATCAAACAAGTCAGTTCACATCTCTCCAAATAATTGTTTGGCAACAGACTAAGGTGGAATTGCATGGGTTCTCGTTTGTAAGGTTTTTTCCCAACCAGTAAAACTGGTTGTTTATTTTTAAAATGTAAGCTTAAATTCTGTGGGAAATTGTGTGTCCACCAGATTAGTACCTGAATGGTGTTCCATCTGGCTATGGCTCAAGACCTACAGTTAAAGCAGCTATAGAGCTGAAATTAATTACAATATTTTCTTTCGCATCCTGCATGATTTTTCTGATGCCTTTCCTCCCAAAACTGTTAAAATATCCTATGCTACATGGTCCAGATTCTTGAACTTTGGGAACTATCTATTCCTGTAGAATTGAAGAATAATTTTCTACTATCTTGATGGTAATGTACTACATCTGCAATGTTGACATAGAAAGGCATTAGCCAAGTTGGTCTCTTCTGAGGAATTAGATTTGGTCTCTTATGTTATTTAACGTATTGCTGGAAAACTGTGTGAATGGCTTTAAAATACAACAGTTTAAGATCTGTTTCCTTAAGCCAGGCCAATGTCTCTAAACAGAACTAATTTGAAAGCAAGTGCACTATATTGTCTTCCTTATCAAATGTAATTTCAAAATGCATTTTCTGGGACTGTGGTAAGAAAGAAATTAATAAAGCAGAAAAAAAAGCTGACACCACTTACATGCCCTACACTAAACACAATGGCAGCAAGGAGAGGCACATGCCCACCAATGATCAGCATCAAACCTAGCACTTTACCAACTGAAAGATTTTCTACAACTCTTTATGGAAACAGAACAATTTTTCCAGCATATACGAAAATGCCAAATCCTTGACAGGATAATGAATTAAGTAGCATTGCCAATCATGAACTGTCTCCATTGGTGTGACTAAACTGCACTGACATCCAAAATATGGCTAAAAGCAACAACAGAAAGAATCCCCTTCGCTCTTTCTGGGAGGGAAAATAAAGCTATGAAGTGAAATATTTATATCTGATAGCAGAATGCAAGCTCACTATTGCTACGTATTGCTTAGCTTGCTTAGCTTATCGCTTTTAATGTAGTACAGCACTTATTGCCAGAGTGGCGAGGAGCTTATTTGCAAATTTTGAACATTTGGAGTTCAGTTGGGTTGGATGAAACCAATGATTTCATTCAGGGTTTCTCCCCTCTACCCCAGCACACTAGATTTAAGATGCCCTTCAATTTAAATTATACCCAGTTGCAGGCTAATAGTGCACACACTATTGTAATTTAGTGTTTCTCAACACTGGAATGAAAATGCAGAAGAACAGCACGGACTCAATTCAGGACTGCCTCTCAAAAGCCCTAATATAAGAGCTCTGTCTTTTTTAAAGGAGTACAGAAGTTATTTTGCTCAGTAATTGTAGCTTGGCTGATGAAGCTGGAGTTGCCTCTTCTGATTAGACTCTGCACTTTTCTTGGATTAATACTTGTAAAATCCCACATCAGCAGAAAGAGGTTTAGTGAATAAGCTACAAATGACAGCCCAGCTCCTCAACTGGTGAAAATCAGTATAGCTCCTTTGACTACACATTTACAAGGTACACCAGCTGGTGATCTGGGCCAATATATTGATTATGATAATAGCATGTTATTGTAGCCACTGAACCTTCTATAACTGATCCAGAACTTTTTCCCTGAGTTAAGATCATAAATCCCAGCTACTCACAGACTGTATTATTGATACTCAAAAGTATTAATTACTATGGCAGTGCAATCTGGAGTACATTCTTGTTAGTGGAATCTGTAAATATGGAGACAGTAATGCTATTTATGTTTCAAGGAAATAGAGATTTTCATGCACATTAATATTTTCTTAAAGAAAGCCTACTTTTGTCCAGCTTCTCCTTGGCCTGCACAAGGTCCATATTTGTAAGCATAAACAAGTCGAGGGATGAAATCTGAAGTCACAGCTACAACAAATGCATTTGTGATAACAGAGAGAATTCCAATGCCTTCCAGAATTCCATACCAAATTCCTATCCAATATAGAAAATGTTGCATTAGTTTCAGGGAAGACAATTATTAAAGTAGTTTAAATATTGCATGCAACGTGCCTGGGAATTCTTGACTTTTCCTATCTCAGTCATTTCGCATGTTCCTTTCTGAGCCATGCAAGCATCAACATGTGTATTTATTTAAATGTTAGGGGACATGTGGGTCTAGCACTAGATAATGTCACAGCTGGATTTTTTCCTGAGGAAGCAACGGTGCTTGCAATGATATACAGGCTGACAGTATGAACCCATCATTACATGGTACTAGAGTGAGGTCTTCCAACTGGTGAGCAGGCAAAATGCCATCCCAGCAAATGAGCATGAATATAGCTAGCCAAGCCACCATGTATGTTCATCATGCATGAATGGCGAGGGCATGAATCTTAGGCAAGAATATTGATATAGCAGTTCTTCCTGAGGTTCCATGCCTATGATGGAAGAGAGGTGTCATTGCTTATCCAGTTCTAAAATACTTTTAAAAAGTAGCAAGCATCAAAGCACTCCTACACTGTGAGTGCCTTTTATCTTCTATAATGATCGTAGTTTCATTAAGAGGGCTGTGCACACAGTGAAAGTCATTAGGAGAACTTTCATGGAACTTAATAAGACAAGACTGAAGGTTTCTTTTTTAACGTTTGATCCACGACATTGCAAAAAAAAAAGTGTTTCTTCTTTGGGCATGAGTCTTTGTTAAACTACAGTCATTAATAAGTTAGGTGTATGAAAGTTGAACAAAGCCGTGAAGCTGGTACAAGAAAGTGGTGGAAATACTTCATTCAGCCCCATGGTTGCTGTTGAGCTGACGGACGGGAATCAAAGAAGAGAAGTGTATGATGTGAAGAACTGACCTATGTTTAACACTTATGATTGTTTTGGTTAGGGATGATGGGGAAATATTTATGATTAATAAAAACCATGGACCAAACCATTACTAGAGGAACACACCAGTACAATATTCCCCAAAAGATAATGAGACAATCCAAGAATTCTTGGACAGTAAAATACACTGAAATCTGTAGAAGACCATTCTTAGGCGACCTGATTTAAGAAAGCATCTGAAACTTCTTTAAATGCTAGGAGTACAATTTTGCTTATCCATTATTAGAAAACCACCCCCACCAAGCAACTCGTGACTGACATTCCTTTCCTGTCACCTAGGACAGGTTCACAACCTTTCACATTGAAGATGGAGCACTCAAAGAGGCCATACCTTTACCCATGCTTAGTTACATCTTACTCTGCTAGCAGTCCCACTGAAGCCAACTGTTCATAGAGGCCCTGATTCAGCAAAGCACTTGAGCACATGCTGAAATACTTTGCTGAACTGGGATTGGAGTAAGGAGCTATTCACTGTGAATAAGGGGGTCAGAATCTGGTTGTAAATGGATGTTTCCTAAATCTCTATTCTTCAAATTACATTTTAAAATCATAAACATGATTGAATTGTAAGAATGTGAAAAGATTATTTTTTATTATTTTATTATTATTTTTTATTATTACCAGCCAGCTAGAGACTAGCCACTCTGAGGAGATTTAGCCAGTAGCTGGAGTCCCCTATCCTTTAGTCAGTCCTGGAAAGTTTGCAATATTCTCAAAAAGAACAGGAGTACTTGTGGCACCTTCGTATATATCTATCTTCTTACTATATGTTCCATTCTATACATCCGATGAAGTGAGCTGTAGCCCACGAAAACTTATGCTCAAATAAATTGGTTAGTCTCTAAGGTGCCACAAGTACTCCTGTTCTTTTTGTGAATACAGACTAACACGGCTGCTACTCTGAAACCTGGCAATATTCTCAGCACTTCAAAGACCTTTGTAGACATGAGGGTAGTTTTCTCAACCAGGCAAAGGGAAACCTACTTTTGTCTGGGTGAGTAGAAACTGTGCAAAGCTTCTCGGAGATGGAAATTACTTCAATTTGCATCATTTGTTAAATTTCTCTAACTCATTATTATATTCAAAGTGAACAGCTGCATGTACTACTCAGAAAGTGCATCCACCAAAGGAAAACCCAGCAGAGATCACTGAACACTTAGTTTAAAAATCTGGACTGATAAGTCATCCACCATTAAAAACCTATTTTCCAATTTGGATTAGTAGGTGATCAAAACAAACCTGCGTTGAATGTTTACACCTTTTTTTTAGGAGCCAAAATTGTGCATTATTTTGTATAATGAGAAAGAGGACGGGAGTCAAAGCTAAAGTTTAATTTAAAAGTTTAATTTAAAGTCATTGGGTTCATCAGATGATCAATACTTTGTCTTTAAAGAGACACATAAACAGCTCACCTATATCTTTGGCTCTTGAGGCTAATGGCCGCCTCCACTGTGTGACAAATTTGTATGCATCAAGCCGGATTTCAATAATATTGTTAAGTAAGGCCAGAAGTGGTGCCAGTGGAAAAGCTGCCACAAAGATGGTTGTGAATCCAAACTGAAGAACTGGGAAAGGAAATAAAAGGTTAGTGTTTTCAATACTGTATTTACATGCAAAATGCCAGGCTACTAAGATGCCATGTAGCGAGTAAACTTGCTCATTATGAAGTACCATATTATCACTCTGTGGTGCTAGTGGTATCAATACGGCAATTCTTTTTCCAAAAGACCAGCACTAGGGTGAGAGAACAAATGGTTGAATTTCCTGAGAGCTTTTTAGAGAACTATATCTGTGCTCCTTGCTACAGAGAGACAAAAGCTGATGAACTATATGTTTTGAGAGCTGTTTTGTGATCTGTTTAACTGATTTTATTTTATTTTTTTTAATTTCAGCACCTTCAAAAATTAGGCCACTTCTATTTAGGTATCTACATTTTGAAAACATTGATGCAACAGAGTGTAGGGAGTTAACAGGTGAACCTGCATTCCGACATTCACTAGTTCCACCAGAAGAAGCTGATTAGGGTAATTAAAGATAATTAGCTAAGCACACAGGTGTTCTGGGGGAGCTAATAAGCCAATGAGCCCATCAGCTCACGACTGATAAGGAGGCATAGAAAGGAGACCTGGAGGGTGAAGAAACAGGGCAAGCCTCCTGCTGAGTCCATCCTCACAGATGCTTCAGGGAAGGGAGACCTCTGCTCCTTTCAGGTCCTGAGGGCCTAAAGCACAGAGGCTATTGTAACTAGTACTGTTGCATGGGCCTGTAAAGTTGTTGGTGGAGGGAACTCAGATAAATGGCTTGGTGGATACACAATCAATAAAAGTCTGAGCCATTTTCTGTTGTGCAAAAAGGCAGGAGCAGAGCAGGCCCTTCTACAGTTGACATAACTGTTTAGGGCCTGCTTCTCAGAGTAGCTGATCTTCCACAGATCTCCTTAATTTCAGTGGAATTGCGCCAGTCAAGAGAGGGCTCTATCCACTACATGTGCAGCTCAGTCAAGACAGACAAAAGTCCTTTGTCCTTCATTCGTTTTATGAAAGCAGAGTTCCTTAGAAGCAAGCAATTTTGTAAATATTAGTTAGTAAATGTTAAATATACCCTATCATACAGTCACAGGCTAGACAGCTGAAAAGTAAGTGCTTTGACATTAAGACCTTATCAAGGTTCAGTAGAATTTGCTTTATAAGGAATAACAATGACACAAGAAACTATACAGTTGAGGGAATAAGAATTTTGAGGCTGCAATTTAGAGAATATCCCTCTCTCTCCATGAAGGCAGCTAATCAGATAAAACATTTCACAAATGGGAGTTTAGTACATCACATGAGGGATTATTAGAAATATTGCCTGGGTTTGGTTCTTAACAATTCACTCCCATTCCTCACCTGACTTGTGATAATGGAAATCGTTCTGCAGTTTCTTTAGTTTCATACAGCAGTACTTTGGAGTTTTTAAGTAAACAATTCAGCCCTCTGGGCTTAAAAAAACAAAAAATGTACTGACATTAAAATCTAGCATAAAAGAGCAAAATCAGAACATTTTCATACTCATTTCTAGGTATTCATCAAAGAGTCCATAAGCGTTCATAGGCTGAAGATTGTAGTCCTTTTCCCACTGTGGGAAGCTTGCTTTTCTCTGTGAGCCATGTTCTTGTCGTAATTTTCTCCTGGTCCACCAGTTCTGAATTAACCTGCATATTCAAATAAATTGTAAACACCCATTTATTGGTTATTCAGGATTTTAAATTAGAAGCCTTAACACTGGTTAAGTGACTACATAGAAGTCTAGCGTGCATGTGCAAACTGCAGGTGGAAGAACCTTAATATGGGGCTGAATCTATTATTGGCTACCATTTCCCAATTAGCAACAGAGATATGTGAGAATCTGAAGACACATGGGACCACCCCTTTCTCTATTCCATTCTCTGACTGTTAGCTGTATTAAAGGACAAACTGGCAAGTTTAGCTGGATTACTTATTAATCCTGAGGGAGAGGCTAGGCTGGACTAGACAATATATTTTGTAAACTGAATGTATCAATGTATGAGAGAGCTTGATATTAGTAACAAATGTGGCTGGTAGCACAGAATGCTATCCTTTATCTCTAAGATGGGAAAAAGTTTCTGGATTGTCTTTCAGATACAGATGTTCTTAATGAGGAAATGGGACATATATCCATTTCTGATTTAACTTCCTTCCTCTTCCCTGCCTAGAATGGCAAATTGCTTGAGTCAATCAGAGCTAAGAAGGGAGATGTATGGTTCTCTTTGAATGGAAATGTGTCCTCTGGAACTGAATGTTCAGTAATAGAATAGGCAGAGACAAGTGGGCAGGCTAATGATTGTGGACACACTGTTGTCATCGGAATAGCAGTTGATGTAAAAAGTTAAAACAGGGTAGTGTGGCTTGCATATGTACATATGCTTTATTTTCTCCTTAGAAGTAAGTTCCCATCCCCAAACCAAATCAATAATTTATACAGAATTTCCTAATTATTTGCACATTTATTCTGAAATATGACTTCTCCAGTACACGGGGTTGGGTGTGTGACAGGGAAACAGAACTGACGTCCATTTTTAGATCAGCTAGAAATCTTCAGCTGAAGATTTGATTTCAGTTTTGACTGTGACGTTCTCTCTGTTACTTCACTAACAGTTCCCCAAACTATTTTTGGCCTTTCCACCGCTTCCTTGTGCTGTCTTTTCCTCTCAATCCCATCACACATTACTGATGTTTGTTTGGAAAACTCCATGGGGATCGTGCTGAGCTTCTGCAGAGGGTGATCTTCCGATCAAGCTGAAGCATCACTTGAGCTTCATGCCTTCGCCTTGCATGTGTGTGTCAAAGCATGTAACCATTACAGCATAAACTGCTTATCATCCAGGCCCCTAGAATTCTGCAGCATTTCAGTGCTACTCTCTGGTGTCTGGTTCCTAAAGCTCTCTGGCATTTTTACAGCAGAAATTTCAAAACCCAGGTTAATGTCACACCTCAGTGAGAGTCATGATAGGCTACTTTCAGGTTCCCACTATAAAAATCATATAGAAACAGGAACCTTTGGAAGAGGCCCTGACTCACCCAGATTTTCTCCAAGGGCTCTGGGGGAGCACATGCTGGAGTGGGGGCTCCCTGGCGCCGGACTCCTCTCATTGGTGAATGCCCTTTGGGGAAGCTTCCACCTCCATCAGCCCTAGTATAGCACAATGGCTGCATTGCGCAGGGCCCACCCACACTGTAGCTGGCCTCTGTACAGAAGGGGTAGAGGATCCTCCCTGAACCCTTTGGGCACCCAAGCAGGGCCAGACACAATGTGGCATTTAACTGGAAGATCAGAGAACTCCTAGCTAGGCTGTTTGGCAGAAAAAGGAGAGGTTCATGCCTGCTGGGGATTCATGGGGATAGAGGGAGGGAGCCATGGCACTAGAGACTGAATGCAAGGCCATCCCTAGACATTTTGGTGCCCTACACAGCTCCCCTGCAGGGTGGGGGGCAGCTGGCTCTAGGCCTCCACGGGAGGGGGGGCAGGAGCAGGCTTGGGGGGGCAGAGGAGAAACTGTCCCCCAGCACAAGCCGGCGGAGCAGAGCGGGCTGGGGCTGGGTTGCTCCGCTCCACTTCCTGCCGCCCAGTAAGTGCAGGGCAGGCCCGACCCCGCACTCACAGGGCGGCAGGAAGTGGAGTGACCCGGCCCCAGCCTGCTCCGCTCTGCTCCCCTGGGCCCTGGCTCCCAGCCTTGGGAATTGGGGGGGCAATGGGGAACCGCCCTCCAGCACTCACCGGCGGCGTGGAGTGGGCTGGGGCTGGGTCACTCCACTTCCCGCCACCCGGTGAGTGCTGGGAGTGCCCGACCCCTGCTGCAGTCCCCCGGGATGTTGCTCAGGGGAAGGGGTGGAGTGGGGGCAGGGCAGGGGCGGAGCAGAGGCGGGAAGAGGAGGAGCAGGGGCGGGAGCTTTGGGGAAGTGGTAGAGTGGGGGCGGAGCAGGAGTGGGAAGAGGCAAGGCTGGGGCGGAGCAGGGGTGGGGGCGCCATGGGGAAGAGTCGGAGCAGGGGCGGGGGCAGCTTTCCTGGGCAGCTCAGCCAGCCGGGGGATTGGGCTGGCCACTGGAGCAGCATGCAGCTGCATAGGGCACCAGGAAATTTGGGGCAATTTAGTGCCCCAAATTTCCTGGTGCCCTACGCAGCTGCGTACTTTGCGTATGGGTAAGGACGGCCCTGACTGAATGCCTCTGTCCCTAGAACAGGTACCAGCTGTGCAAACTCCTCATACTTCCTCAACTTTGTGCTGGAACTCTAAAGTGGAGGCACCAACAGACACTACTTCAGGGCGCTGGAACAGTTTGTATTGTGGGGGTGCTAAGAGCCACTGAACCAAACTGTAAACCCTGTATGATGGAAACCACTTCAACCCTGGGGGTGCTGCAGCACCCCCTGCACCCGTAGTTCCAGCACCTATGCATTACTTCTATTAAATCTTGCACCCTTTTAAACTGATCTCTTCCCATCTCCTGCTCGCCTCTTCTGTGATCTCCTTCTAGGCTTTTCATTAGGTTTCAAGGTAATCGTTAATGGATGCCAGAAAGATTGAACCAGAGTGTCAAAAACTGACAAAAGATGTGGGGAGTGAAAAGAGAAGCAACAAAGTTGTGGCTGTTTTTTCTAAGTACAGTAATTCCTCAGACTGGAGCTGAATGTGACTGTTTGCTACAGCATCATGGCATGCTGAGGAGAGAACTGTGAAACAGAAGGAAAGAAGAGAGTACCCAACACCTTGCTTGCCAAGTAGGTAGTGTTTTGGGGCAATTTACTCAAAAGTCTATGTTGGATCATATTAAAGAAGTTCTGTATTAAAATCACAAATGAGTTTGATTCCCCATAGTTTAAATTCCAGGGTATTATTAATTAAGAGGTCTCTTGGTTTTTGGTACTGTTTCTCTCCCTCTATGTGTGAAACTTGCAAGCTGCTAATTGCGTTAGTACCTTCTCAGACAGAGTCTGTTCTCAAAGCAATTCACAGAGAGAGAGACTCAAAGCAATACTCTAACAACAGAAACAGCACCCAGAGACTCCTCGCCCTTTTGTTGTGTTAACAATTGTGATTAAAATAGAGATAGAGGATGTATGTGGATGGATGCTTGGTGTGGATAATAACTGAATGATCAGGGAGGTGCCAGCCTAAGAATCCAGTGTCCATCGGCTGAAGAAGGCGTCAAGTGGAAATAACCAGAGGACCCCCGGAGGGCAGACTGGAATCCACCCAACAGCCTCAAGAATGGGAGAACCAAAGAACAAGATAACATCTAGCAGCACGGAGCCGTCAGGAATGTGCTATCTGCTGATTGATTCAGCAACAGCATGATGAAGCAATTCCCATAGACTGGCATAGGAAGAAATTCCTATAAAAATGGACTCTAGAAAGTGAGAACTTTGGGGTCTGATTCTGCAAACCAACTTCCAGGAGCATCAGATGAGCATCTGACAAGACCCTGCTCCCTCCTCATGTCCAAGCCACCTGGCCAGTGGCTTGGCATGAGCAACTCTAAGGCTGGTAACTATGATAACAACCTTCCAGAACCTCTCTCTGTGTGTGTGTGTGTGTGTGTGTGTGTGTTTGTATGAATGAATGTGTGAATAAATATGAGATTGAATGGAATATTATAAAAAAGACAGTGCCCTTCTGAAGCAACAGCAGGGGTGAGGTGCACAAAACAAAAAGAAGCAATGTTAGAAACACTGAGTCTTAAAATGGCTCTGAGTAATCAGACTGTCACTTTGATAAAGGTACATGAAAACTCTGTAAGCAAAAAAAGAAATAGTTACACCTTATGTAAAAATTGATATGGATAATGTTATAGAAGTTAAACTATGGAAGGAATGTGCATTTGCCCCAGAACATGTGCAGGGTATATTGTGGAAGGGGCAAAAGAAATGCAAACATACCATGCTACTTAATTAAAATGCTATTAGGGCTCCAAAGGGAGCCACAATAGGTTGGGTTTTCTTTTTCAGATTGCTGTGTGTTTTGGAAGCGGAAGTTAAAAGTAATCAAAACTCTGGTGAAAGTTGATTGTGTCCCTTTTAAGATAGTCTCTGAGCTGCTGATGGCTTTAAATTCAAAAGCAGGAAGCGTCTTTGAAAATGCAAATTACCTAAATGATAAAGGAAGGAAAGAACTACCATCACAAAGGAGCTGCAGATAAAGGACACACCTGGTCAGCAAACAAATTGTCTAAATAAAAGGCATGGGATAACAAGATAATTTTAATAAATTTAATGATAATAAGTATCCCTGTAACAACGTATAGTGTGTATGATTTTTGGAAAAACCCTTTAAGGTCGTATGGTAATGATGCTTCTCAGTTATTACCTGTAAATAAAACTTAAAGCTTAAACACAGCATGAAAAACATTATAAACTTGGTCTGCTGTATACGAAGGAAAACTCATGGATTTAATGACTAAACAGTGGGATAATTTCCCCATAACCCTTAAAAGATAAAAGCCATTGAAACCTGGCCTGCCTGTAGAACAAAAACAGGAAAATGTGGGGGCAATTCCTCTGTTTTGCCTGCAATCAGCAAGGGTATTTGTAAAAGAAATATTTTAAGCAATAATCTGCCACCCCAAAAGGGGTAGAAACATGTTCTTTTTGTCTTTCAGAAAATCAGGAAAAGCTGATGCCAGCTGAAAAGCAACCCAATACCATGAATCTACTGTCACAATAGAAATTGTGTTTTATGTTCTATGTTTTGTCTTGTGTTTTCTCTTGTTGCTAGCACTGTTGTGTGTTTATATATATATATACACACACATACTGAAGACCTGCAGGTACTTAAAAATAAATTAAGCTCTCTGTCCCAGCTACAGGACAGCCTGATATAAAAACAAGTACATGCCAATGTAGACTTGGTCCAAATTGGTCTGGGTAACCTAAAAGGCCGATGGAATCTTTGGTAATGGCTTAATACTACCACATGGCTTATCCATAAGAAAAAAAAAATATTAGAAATAGGAAACTACACAGCCACAGCTATGGGATGCACTGAAATGCAGATACTTGCACTAGCTACTTTGGAACACGAAATGTTCTGGGTCATATTGGGAAATATTAAGGGTTTGATGCATGTGTTAAAAAAGAAAGAGATCATTGTTTGACACTTATCAATATGAATGGATGCAATAAGTTTCCAGTATTGTAAAACCAGACTTGTTAATGGGAGAAATTGTTGTCGAAATTGCACACCAACAGTCCCTGGAGGCAAAGGTATTGAAGGTTAACCCACTCCCCATATTACACATGGGATCCTTCTGGCTACCCTGGACCTTGAGCCAGTGGGCTGGGGAGGGAGGGAAGCTATTGGACACTAGAGGTTGTACCGAATGGACTCCTCAAAAGTGGGTGTGCCTCACTTTGCCTGTTGCCCCAGAACCTTGTAGTAAAGATACATCACTAGGATCATGTATGTGGCATGAATTGGAATCACAAACTCAAATTGCCTCACAGTACATTCTCTTGAATAGGCTACATAGAAAGTGACACTGACGATTATAAATCTTAGTGTCAAAAGGGGGATTATGTTGGATCATATTAAAGAAGTTCTGTATTAAAATCACAAATGAGTTTGATTCCCCATAGTTTAAATTCCAGGGTATTACTAATTAAGAGGTCTCTTGGTTTTTGGTACTGTTTCTCTCCCTCTGTGTGTGAAACTTGCAAGCTGCTAATTGCGTTAGTACATTCTAAGACAGAGTCTGAATTCACAGAGAGAGAGACTCAAAGCAATACTCTAACAACAGAAACAGCACCCAGAGACTCCCCGCCCTTTTGTTGTGTTAACAATTGTGATTAAAATAGAGATAGAGGATGTATGTGGATGGATGCTTGGTGTGGATAATAACAATGATCAGGGAGGTGCCAGCCTAAGAATCCAGTGTCCATCTGCTGAAGAAGGCATCAAGTGGAAATAACCAGAGGACCCCCGGAGGGCAGACTGGAATCCACCCAACACCTCAAGAATGGGAGAACCAAAGAACAAGATAACATCTAGCAGCACGGAGCCGTCAGGAATGTGCTATCTGCTGATTGATTCAGCAACAGCATGATGAAGCAATTCCCATAGACTGGCATAGGAAGAAATTCCTATAAAAATGGACTCTAGAAAGTGAGAACTTTGGGGTCTGATTCTGCAAACCAACTTCCAGGAGCATCAGATGAGCATCTGACAAGGCCCTGCTCCCTCCTCATGTCCAGGCCACCTGGCCAGTGGCTTGGCATGAGCAACTCTAAGGCTGGTAATTATGATAACAACCTTGCAGAACCTGTGTGTGTGTGTGTGTGTGTGTGTGTGTGTGTGTGTGTGTGTGTGTATGACTGCATGTGTGAATAAATATGAGATTGAATGGAATGTTATAACTATAATTAACTGCTTACTATGCTTCTTTCTGTATTCACAATAAATGTGGTATTTTGCCTTTTCCCCTTTAATAAGATCCTGCTGGTTTTTATTTTATTGGTACAACATTTTGGTGGAGAATTGCGAAAGGGGGAATATTGGTAAAAAACCTCAGTTATTGTAAATATTGGTGTGCACACCGCCAGCTCTATTGAGCTAGGCATTTCTATTAGGTTAACCAGATCTGCTGGCCTCCGAGAAGGTAGCAGGGAAAACAGATTAAACCAGACCTGCTGGCCTCTGGGAAGGTAGCAGGGAACCTGCTGGCCTCCGAGAAGGTAGCAGGGAAGAACAGGTTCACCAGACCTGCTGGCCTCCGAGAAGGTAGCAGGGAGAAATAGGTTAACCAGACCTGCTGGCCTCCAGGAAGGTAGCAGGGGACCTGCTGGCCTCCGAGAAGGTAGCAGGGGAGAACAGGTTAACCAGACCTCCTGGCCTCCGAGAAGGTAGCAGGGAGAAATAGGTTAACCAGACCTGCTGGCCTCCGAGAAGGTAGCAGGGGACCTGCTGGCCTCTGGGAAGGTAGCAGGGGAAAAACGCATAGATTAAGCTATGATTTCAGAATCTAGGCTGTGTCACTGGCTAAGTAATACCAGCAGTGACAAAGAGATTGAAATATCCATGTTAAGATGTTTAAAAGAAAACAGGGTAAGCCAGTACCAGAGGGAGGAATGGAGTCAGAAGGAACTCCAACCTCACCTTTTGTTAAAGAAATTACACCTTTTAAACAAATCCTTCAAAAATTTGGGCACAGTCCTTGGACTAAACAAGCCCTAGCTGATGTCTCCACTATTTCGGACCTGGAGGATAGATTGGCTCAGTATATCCTCATATACAAACCTTCTAGTGCTGCCAAAAGAGGTGCAGCAGCAATTTGGTTGTTGTGGGAGGCATGTAAGGATTCTTCCCTCTGCTTGTCTTCATGAAAAGAGGAAAAGGCACAAATGGAAAAGGGAGCCACAATAAGTTGGGTTTTCTTTTTTTAGATTGCTGTGTGTTTTGGAAGCAGAAGTTTAAAAAGTGACCAAAACTCTGGTGAAAGTTGATTGTGTCCCTTTTAAGATAGTCTCTGAGCTGCTGATGGCTTTAAATCCAAAAGCAGGAAGCGTCTTTGAAAATGCAAATTACCTAAATGATAAAGGAAGGAAAGAACTACCATCACAAAGGAGCTGCAGATAAAGGACACACCTGGTCAGCAAACAAATTGTCTAAATAAAAGGCATGGGATAACAAGATAATTTTAATAAATTTAATGATAATAAGTATCCCTGTAACGTATAGTGTGTATGATTTTTGGAAAAACCCTTTAAGGTCGCATGGTAATGATGCTTCTCAGTTATTACCTGTAAATAAAACTTAAAGCTTAACACAGCAGGAAAAACATTATAAACTTGGTCTGCTGTATAAGAAGGAAAACTCATGGATTTAATGACTAAACAGTGGGATAATTTCCCCATAACCCTTAATAGATAAAAGCCATTGAAACCTGTCCTGCCTATAGAACAAAAACAGGAAAATGTGGGGGCAATTCCTCCATTTTGCCTGTAATCAGCAAGGGTACTTGTAAAAGAAATATTTTAAGCAATAATCTGCCACCCCAAAAGGGGTAGAAACATGTTCTTTTTGTCTTTCAGAAAATCAGGAAAAGCTGATGCCAGCTGAAAAGCAACCCAATACCATGAATCTACTGTCACAACAGAAATTGTGTTTTGTGTTCTGTGTTTTGTCTTGTCTTGTTGCTAGCACTGTTGTGTGTTTAAAAAAAAAATACTGAAGACCTGCAGGAACTTAAAAATAAATTAAGCTCTCTGTCCCAGCTACAGGACAGCCTGATATAAAAACAAGTACATGCCAATGTAGATTTGGTCCAAATTGGTCTGGGTAACCTAAAAGGCCGATGGAATCTTTGGTAATGGCTTAATACTACCACATGGCTTATCCATAAGAAAAAAAATATTAGAAATAGGAAACTACACAGCCATAGCTATGGGATGCACTGAAATGCAGATACTTGCCCTAGCTACTTTGGAACACAAAATGTTCCGGGTCATATTGGGAAATATTAAGGGTTTGATGCATTTGTTAAAAAAGAAAGAGATCATTGTTTGACACTTATCAATATGAATGGATGCAATATGTTTCCAGTATTGTAAAACCAGACTTGTTAATGGGAGAAATTGTTGTCAAAATTGCACACCAACAGTCCCTGGAGGCAAAGGTATTGAAGGTTAACCCACTCCCCATATTACACATGGGATCCTTCTGGCTACCCTGGACCTTGAGCCAGTGGGCTGGGGAGGGAGGGAAGCTATTGGACACTAGAGGTTGTACCGAATGGACTCCTCAAAAGTGGGTGTGCCTCACCTTGCCTGTTGCCCCAGAACCTTGTAGTAAAGATACATCACTAGGATCATGTATGTGGCATGATTTGGAATCACAAACTCAAATTGCCTCACGGTACTTTCTCTTGAATAGGCTACATAGAAAGTGACACTGACGATTATAAATCTTAGTGTCAAAAGGGGGATTATGTTGGATCATATTAAAGAAGTTCTGTATTAAAATCACAAATGAGTTTGATTCCCCATAGTTTAAATTCCAGGGTATTACTAATTAAGAGGTCTCTTGGTTTTTGGTACTGTTTCTCTCCCTCTGTGTGTGAAACTTGCAAGCTGCTAATTGTGTTAGTACATTCTAAGACAGAGTCTGTTCTCAAAGCAATTCACACAGAGAGAGACTCAAAGCAATACTCTAACAACAGAAACAGCACCCAGAGACTCCCCGCCCTTTTGTTGTGTTAACAATTGTGATTAAAATAGAGATAGAGGATGTATGTGGATGGATGCTTGGTGTGGATAATAACTGAATGATCAGGGAGGTGCCAGCCTAAGAATCCAGTGTCCATCTGCTGAAGAAGGCATCAAGTGGAAATAACCAGAGGACCCCCGGAGGGCAGACTGGAATCCACCCAACAGCCTCAAGAATGGGGGAACCAAAGAACAAGATAACATCTAGCAGCACGGAGCCATCAGGAATGTGCCATCTGCTGATTGATTCAGCAACAGCATGATGAAGCAATTCCCATAGACTGGCATAGGAAGAAATTCCTATAAAAATGGACTCTAGAAAGTGAGAACTTTGGGGTCTGATTCTGCAAACCAACTTCCAGGAGCATCAGATGAGCATCTGACAAGGCCCTGCTCCCTCCTCATGTCCAGGCCACCTGGCCAGTGGCTTGGCATGAGCAACTCTAAGGCTGGTAACTATGATAACAACCTTGCAGAACGTGTGTGTGTGTGTGTGTGTGTGTGTGTGTGTGTGTGTGAGAATGAATGTGTGAATAAATATGAGATTGAATGGAATGTTATAACTATAACTAACTGCTTACTATGATTCTTTCTGTATTCACAATAAATGTGGTATTTTGCCTTTTCCCCTTTAATAAGATCCTGCTGGTTTTTATTTTATTGGTACAACATCTACACGGTTCTGTTTAGCAAGGGCTAAGGCTGCTTAAAAGAATTGCTGTGAATGTGATGTGGCTTCTGCAGCCCCAGAGACTGAAATCTCCATTACACTGCACTGCCTCTGCTGGGGTTTCTGCAGCACGGCAAATTGATGTGAACAGTGGTACTTTGCAAGGATACAAATATTTACAGTGCTGATTTTTCTCTCACTTGCTAATTTGTCCCCAGCGGCCTGCCACTCCATTGATCTGTATTGCCAATTGTCTATAACAATCCATTAAATATTAAACCCAGGCACCGTTAAATGAAATAACAGTAGTCCCTCTTAGCTTGAACAAAGCCTAGTGTTACCATATACATTGTCAGTAAATGTGGCCAGGTCAGTACATTTGTCTACTTGCACATTTTTGACTGCCTGTGTGCCAGCAATGCACTTTTTCTGGCTCACGCCTCGCCTTTCAGGTATCCTATGTCACCCAACAAGGAGAAATCTACTTAGAACTTAGTGGCATAAACTAAAAAGCATGTATCTAACATTTCAGTGTAGGGAATAGAGCAGTGGTACAGAAACAGATGTTTTTAAATGGGAAAATACCACAACTTTAAAAATGAAATATTTTCTAATAATGTATTATTTATATTATTTTCATTTCTGTAGACATTGTCCTATGTAAATAACACTATCCATCTGGAAATATCTGAGAAGAGTTCTCCACTGTGTTTAGGTGTGATACTATAATTACTGTTGTATTCTTCTCCCATTTAAGAAACTCAGAAGGTAATAATGAAAATAATATTTTTCTGTGACCTACGTAAAGGTAGGCAGTATATTTACTTACGGGTAGCCCAGTTCCATGAAATTATTCCAGGTCTGCTTTAGCACCATTATAATACCCATTTGCATACAGAGATCAATAAGGCATCCACTAGGGTGGCACTGCAGAGTAAAGAAAAAAAACCCAGTGGTTTAAAGAAGCAGAAATCATTCTGATTCTTTTAATCCTTTTGGATTTGCAGAAATGAATGTATAGTAATTTATAAAACTTTTAAAGAAGCGTTCATTTTTACTATTTTAACGTAAACCCGAAGGAGCAGGTAAGTCCTTTAAGTCCAATCTCTAGCATCCTGCCTTGGCCAGAACCAGAAGCTTAGGATGAAGGCAACACCGTAGCCACAATAGCCCACTGTGTAATTCTGTATGGGTCTGATGGAAAACCTATTAAAGAGAATGGGAGTTATTCTATGGACTTCAGTAGGCTTTGGATCAGGCAGTGTATGCTGTAAGGAATGGGGAGGAAATTTCTGTTGACACCTCAGACAGTTAGTTTACACCTAAAATGCAGTATTTGTACATTATTAATTATTATTATTATTTAGTATTTGACTCAAGTTAATGTCTTGTTATGAGATACTTAAGACTCTGGACATTAAATGATTGCTTGCCAGTTTTTCTTCCTGAGTATCTGCTTCAATCTGGAGTGATTTGGATTTGACTTGGGCTGGATGCTCAGCTGTTGTAAATTGGTGTAGCTCCATATACTTTCATCAATCATTGTAAGAAGTAGAGAGGTTTGAGAACTCACTGCACTGATTAGCCCTTACTGTTCTCAGACCAACATTTTGCACAACCGACTATCCTGACATAAACAGGGGTATCAAAGCTGAATCAGTGAACATTGTGTGCAGTATAGACAGATCAGAATAATTCTTCTCTGATACAGAAATATTCCGGTTTCATTTAAGTAGAGAAAAACGTCACAATAATTCATATAGTGACCTTCTGATGGGAACTGTTTTCCATTGTACAATGAGCTGAGATTTCCCTGTTTATTTTTCTCTATTGACTTCACCGAAGCCTACCTTAAGTCAACAAGGTTGGCAAATAGATTTTTAAAAATCAACCCCACTCAGCATTATAAAGAGGTTAAATTAAAGTAAACAGAGAAAGTAGATAATCCCTCTTTTGATTTAACATCATCTTTATATTTTGACAGGAGTTAGTCACATGAGTAAATTCAGCCCTAGGGTAAGCTGGAGCAACTCTATCAAAGTCAGTGGTGTTTCACTTGTTTACAATAGGCCTGAATTTGGCCACTGATGTTGGACAAGGGGATCTCAGTAGGATAATGCCCTTGCCCCTGGTATCAGTGAAGGGCTGGTCAGAAGTTGTTTTTGATATATATCTCGATATTATATTCTTACCCATGTATATAGAATCATAGAACTATAGTGACAGAAGGGACTGCAAGGGTCATCTAGTCTAAATCCTAAATAAGGCCGGTCAGAGATATCGTTGATAAGTATGGGCCCTCTATATTGGAAAGAATAATACTGCATCTTTTTGCCAGACATTGTCTTTTGCAGCCCAACTTGAGAAAGGCATTTACTGAACTATCAAGGAATATATCAGCTAGCTCACTTATTTCAAACACACACACACACACACACACACACACACACGATTTTGCTTTGGCTACATTTTGGAGTAGGTCTATTTTGATGGAGGAGACTGAGAACATTAACTTTCCATCTGTCCACCTATGACTTTTTTTGTTCCCTGGACTGTACAGCTGCTCAAATAATAAAAAAAAACTGATGTGTGAATAAGCAACTTGCATTAAGAACATGTGTTGTCAATTGTAGGATCCATCTTAGTCATTATTCACAAGTATTTGGATAACCTCTATTCTATTAAGGCCAGTGGGTGGGGGATTTGGAAGTGATGATGAATTCCAGCATGCAACCTGTTACTCAAGATTTGCCATTTGTCATTCATTTGTGAAAATGTTTGTCATTCAGCTAAAAAAACAGGAACAAAACCATGTTACTTGGGTGACCAAATATTAACATTGGAGACTCTGACTTATTCACACGCTGCCAGCTGTTCATTTACAATATCCATCAGCTATTTTTGAACTCTGAATAGATTTATAAAAATGGGATTGTTTTTTGTGTGAATTGCAAAGCCAGCCCCCCTCATGCCTCACCGTTGTATTTTGTAAGCACTGATTACTATTACTACTGGAAAGCTTGCTCAGTTTCTTTGATTTATTTTTGAGTGGATTTTGTTTGCTTCAGATCTGAGGCTGCAGGTCAATAATGCTGTTAGGGGCTTATTCCTTCACCCGCTCACTTCCCTGGTCCTTCTCGCATGAACAGAGAGCAACAATACCCGAAGTCCAAAGGTGCAAACAATTTGATGTCTATTGGGGTGAACTTCCAGCGAGCAATGATTCCAATTTCCTTCCTTAGTGTCCCCCGCCCCAGCTCCGACACCACAAAACCTTGCCTGTGTCCCTGTTCCCATTCCCTGTTCCCATTCCCCCCATTTAGCAAAACATGCTTCCAATTTCCTCCCCCTTAGCAAAACATGATTCCAATTCCCCCAACCCCATTCCCCGTTCCCATTCCCCCCCTTACTTCCTGACTGACTACAGACTATATAATAAAACTTGAGTTCTGCTTAGCTATACCTTAACCAATCATTTGACTGAAATTTAACTAACCAATCCTAACATATTGTAACATGATTATCCAATCAATTATATCCCACCACCTTAATTAGTTTACACCCAGCAAAATTACGTATACAGCAGACAGAAACAATCACAGAACCAGACAGAGACCATGCAAATAAACAACAGTAAAGTGGGAACTATAATGACAAAACAATACAGAAGTGAGGATTTCACAACTACGTCTATAAAGACATAAGGGTTTCCCAGCTGTGTCTATTGATAAGTGAGTTCTTACCGAACAGAAAACTATCAACTAAATTTCCTTTTACATCTTCTAGGCTCTTCCCTTTCTCTGGAGGTGATAGATCAGATCACCTTTCTAACAGCCCCAGATTGCCTTATTTCAATGTGACTAGTTTGGAATGTGAGGATGTGACCATACACTTCCGAGCTTATAGAAAAAAGAACAGGAAGACTTGTGGCACCTTAGAGACTAACAAATTTATTAGAGCATAAGCTTTCATGGGCGACAGCCCACTTCATCGGATGCATAGAATGGAACATATAGTAAGTATATATATATATATATATATATATATATCACATATATATATATATATATACACACACACACACACATACACATACAGAGAAGGTGGAAGTTGCCATTCAAACTGTAAGAGGCTAATTAAGATGAGCTATTATCAGCAAGAGAAAAAAAATTTTTGTAGTGATAATCAAAATGGTCCATTTAGACAGTTGACAAGAAGGTGGGGGGATACTTAACTTTAGGTAAATAGATTCAATATGTGTAATGACCCAGCCACTCCCAGTCTCTATTCAAACCCAAGTTAATGGTATCTAGTTTGCATATTAATTCAAGTTCAGCAGTTTCTCGTTGGAGTCTGTTTTTGAAGCTAATAGCTCATCTTAATTAATTAGCCTCTTACAATTTGTATGGCAACTTCCACCTTCTCTGTATGTGTGTGTGTATATATATATATATATATATCTTCTTACTATATGTTCCATTCTATGCATCCGATGAAGTGGGCTGTAGCCCACGAAAGCTTATGCGCTAATAAATTTGTTAGTTTCTAAGGTGCCACAAATACTCCTTTTCTTTTTGTGGATACAGACTAACATGGCTGCTACTCTGATTCCTAGCTTATGGCTGCTTCAGGCCTTAGCCTCAGAACAGGGCGTCAGACTGTCAGAGTAAGAGAAGGCCCTTACACCGGCAGACAGTGATTTTGATTCTTCTTTTATACCTCTATAACTAGCTAAGTGATAAGAATACACCTAAATTCTTAGAGTATAGGCCTTTACAGACAGGCCTGAATATCTATATCCTAACAAATGAAACAAGAAATAGACCTCATAATTTTTTGACTGAGTGGAAAAGAGTATTTTAGAGGTGGAAAATGACCCAGATTCATATCTGAATTGATTCATATTGAGGATGAACAATAGAAAGCGTCTGATATTTGTTTACATGATTAAAAAAGAGAAATCAAGTTGAGGCCATTTATTAATGTCACCCAAATATGATACATAGACCCCAAAAGCTAAGGGTTAAAAAAACATGTTATCAATATGTAAATATCTTTTTGAAGCAGGTGAAGAGGAATTCAATAAATGATGTAGTGTCAGAGAGCCCCTGGAAACTCAATGATACATTCAAAATAACCTAAGCAGGGGGCCAGAGTCTGCCGTTGCACACATCCTGTGCCATCCATGGGCTTCAATCTGATTGCCCCTAAAAGCCTGAGAGTTACAGAATACTCACTTCTTCCAGTCTCCACCTGTTTATCAGCCTCAAGTAGGCACCAGGGTGTCCTGTAAATCTTCAACATAAGAGCAAACATCAGCTATTTCTTACTAGATCTCTGTTCAGAATCTTAGAAAAAAGCTCAACATAGTTGTTTTAACTCCATTTTCCCAAACAGGATTGATTTAAATATCAAAGATGTAATTATGCAGAATGATTTGAAGGATCTCTAATATAATTTATGTTAAGAGCTAAGCAAATTTTCATCTGTGCTTTAGCTAAATGCCTACGTTCTTATACTTGATATTTCATTCTCTGACGTTCAGCAGGTAGGAAGAGCAAAATATCAAGACTGAGTAACACTGTCAAGAGAATTTTGCTCTGAAGCTCCATTTTGAACTGCTTTACAATGTGTTATTACTGGCTGGAAAGAGACCATGAAATGCAAAACCCCCGTCTGGGCCACTTCCTTTTGACATAATGAAAAATTTGGTGTCATACTTCCTGTGAATCCAGTGAAAACATGTTTTCACCAAGGGTGCAAATTTTTCACAGTTATACTGTGTATTCGCTCAAACAATTAGCTCAGTTAATGGGTAATTCAAATCTGCTCACATGCCTTTCTGATTTCTGTGGGGAACAAACAGGAACAGACATGCAAAGATTTATCTTATTTTCAGCAGAAAAAGCAAATTCCATCACTTGTAATAATTATGAATTTGCTGCAAACTGGCCGAAGCATACATCAGGTGAACCAAAAGTTACTTAGATGACAAAACGTTAAGTTCTTCTTTTATCTGTATAAATTATACATATAAAAAGTAGAGCAAAGCGACCTGCAAATGTCTTATCAGCTGAAGACATTAGTTCTCTGCAGTGGAATTTTTAGAATTTAGTATGAAGGAAATGTCTGAGAATGGGATCTACATATTCCATACCTTTTTAAAGGAAAATCTAAATTTAAACTTTTTTTCCTTTGCTAACTTGGACTTTGCAATTGAGCAAGCGTGATCACATGGGCCCATTTTGTTTCATTAATGGCATTATCATTTTCTTCTTTGCTCTCTGTCCCAAGCATAGAGTGAGCAGATACTGATTCTTACCTTCCCAAGAAGAATGCTATATAAAAGGTAGAGCTGTTCAGATTGACAAACTGAAAAAGAAACATTTTCAAAGTGAAGCTGTTCTCCCACTCAGACTCAGTCCGAGGCTGCTCTGTGAGTAAAGAAAACAGAGTTTGAGAGGTTTAATCAGATTAGGAGTTTTACTACACTGAGGGACTGCAGGCACGTTTTAGAGCTGGCAAAGCTGCCTGCTGGTCTCAATTTATAAGATGACAGTAGAATTTGTATTAAAAAAAAATCCACAGCAAGCGGGCTTGTAAAAACTCTTACAAACCTCATCTGATGTTTTATAGCTGGCTATGCAAGATTACAGGCGATTATAAGAAATGGTTTGCCAGTTTGCTAGAGGTAACATGCACATTCAATTTCCTTCATTTGGACACAAAATAGACAATTCCTGGATTCTTCCATGTACTATAAACTGAGCTGCTCTTCTGTTGTTTTCATTTCTTCAGTCTACTACAATTAGATTAGCAGAATGCACACTAGTATGCAGCATGATATATTCTCAACTTGAAGCAGACTTCGCACAACTGAAACAAATGCTTTCTTCATGGTTCTTTTTAATTATTATTTCCATTGCTGTAGCATCAGGGAACCTCTACAGGCCTCAGGATAGCACTGTACTAGACACTATACTAACACAAATGCAATCCCTGCTCCAGAGAGCTCACACTCTAGGATTTAGACAAAATGCATTGAAACAGTTGGATAAATAAGGAAGGAGTGGGGAACGGAAGCCACAATATCCGGACCCTTGACTCCCATTCTGAGCAGTGCTCAAAACTAGATTTAAAACAGTCAACACTTGTTGTGCTATGTCTACACACCTCGCCCAGTCCTGCGAATGCTTGCCAGTACTGGGCATGGTATTTACCATTCTGAGTAGCCCCACAGACTTCAGTAGGAGTACTCGCAGTAATACACACTATGGGCCAGATTTTCCGAAGTGCTGAGTGCTCACAACACTAGCTGAAGCTGACAGAAGCTGTGGGTAGGCAACATCTCTGAAAATCAGGCCCTGTGGTAAACATATGCTTGGCTGAGTCCCTAGCATTTAAGATATTTAGGACAGGAATCGTGGGCCAGATCTTTAGCAGGTGTAAACTGTCATAGCTCCATGAGCTTCAACTGAGCGCCGACAGGTTACACAAATTAAGGATCTGGGCCCATTACCTTAATTTGTCTGTAAAGCACCATGCACAGTTATGTAAATAAAATAATAGTTCATACTGAAAATGGAGATTACCCTTTTCCTCTCCCAACTGCAGCATCTCAGATCAGAGCTTCATTCCTATAGTATCTAGGAATTAAAGCTCAGACAGGAATCAGGCTGGACATAGCTGGGAGAGGACGGGGAAGAGAGAGCAGTGTTCTTGTTAATAGGCAACAGTCAGGTTTGAAGGTGGGACTTGAAATTAAAGGTCGTATTGATAGATGGATATTTTGAAAAACTATAAACACAGGTATAAATGTGCTTAGAAACACAGTACAATATTTTAAAAACATGTATTATTTTAACCTAGGCAGCATTTTGTAAATGTGACAGGGATACTGATTCAGGGAGAAATCCTGCACCTAGTGAAGTCAATGGCTAAACTCCAGTTGGCTTCAATGGAGCTAGAATTTCATGCTCAATATTTAGAATGAAGCGAGAGTTGAGGTATAAACCAAAATCAATAAAATATTATTTCAGTTGTATATTTATCACCACTTACCTAGATTTGTCAGAAGAAGAGCAACTTTTTCATACAACTGCAACAAATAAGAAACAACTTCTGAAAAATGTGACCAGCACAGTTTAACATCATTAACGATATAGATCTGTTTTCTAGGATGAACAACAATTATTCCATTTTAAAACTGAAATTCTGATCCTCATTGTTTGGTAAAATTTGTTGGCATTGTGATAACAGTAATAATACTTAGCGCTTATGTGGTGCCTTTCATCCCTAGAAGCACTTTACAAAGGAGGAGAGTTATCATTATCCCCTTGTACAGATGTGGTGCAGAAAGCTTAAGTAATTTGTCCAAGGTCTGTTATGACAACTGGATCTACAAATTTACCCTTAATTGTCAATTTAACAAATACTGATGGGAAAAGGTTTAAAAGTGAGAGAGACAGACTGAACTTGTCCAAACAAAAAGGCCTACTGATATCACTGAAGGACTTTGGTAAGATCATACTTGGGAAACAAGAAAAGTGTGGAACCAAAAATCAGTGAACCAAAATTGGTGTGTCAGCTGGTGGACAAAATAATAAGAGGACAAGATATTCCACCCATCACTCCCCTTTTGAGATCCCCAAAGAAACTTTTTTGGGGGGGAACGCTGGCTACTGTGTTGCTGGCTGACTGAAAGACAAAGAGAAGGGGAAGGAGCAAGCTTCACCATCATGGCTGCCACCCCTTCCATCTCCTGGGATCTCAGGACCCAGTGTGACACCAATGGATCTTCTTCTTCCTAATCCTAAGAGATGTCCTGACCTGACCAGGCCAGAGAGAGAGAAGGACCCAGATGACATCACCTCCTCCACCGGCTTTGGCTAAATCCAACACTACCTGGGATGAAAGACTTTGTCAGACATTCACATCCATTCAGTGTGCCCTTTCCCTTCTCTAACTTATTTATTCTTTTCCTACACGTCTCCTTCTGCCTTCTGTTTGGTAAGGCTCTGGCTTAGCAAACCAAGACTATATATTTTGCAACACTACTGTAAGCCAGTGACCAGGAAGGCATCTAAATGCAATGCCTTAAACAGCCTGATGCTGGCATGAGTTTGCAGGTCTTGGAGTGGCTGATTAAAACTGTGTGCTGGGCCTGTTTTCTTCCAACATTGAGGCTGCACGTGAGAGTCAACACCAGAAACAGAGGTTCATTTTTTATCTTTGTTGTTCTTCTCTTTCCCCTTGTGCGTGTGTGTCTTGTTTTGCCTTCTAGGAAATGGGATCAGATTTTAACAACAGTAACAACAACAGCTCCCGCCATCTCAACTAACTTCTCTTTTCCCCAAAAGGGCAGTTACTAACATCTTTAAAACCAACTAACAGACTGTCAAACAAGGTTTTTCCCCCCCTTCTAAAGGCTCTACAGCTAAAGGGAACAAGGGATGTTGTTAAAGTGACAGCCTAACTTAACACTTTACATTTCAAATGCTTTAATAACTGTTTTTCTTCTTTTTCTGTATCTTTAGTAAAAGGATTTTTAATGGTGCATTTGACATGGTAGCAAGCAGGCTGACGTCTCTGTAAACCCAACCCTGTTTGTTTGACACTGTTTAATGTCGGACAGTGAGAGGGTCTTGTTAATACCTTTGACTCTTTGGGCCCTTTATTCCCTCTAAATTAATACAAGTCAGAAACCAGGTAATTGGCAGAGCCAGGAATAAAACCCAGGTTTCTTCATTCCCAGATCAATGCCATATTCATTGGACCATGTTCTCTCCTACACCTGAGAGGAATCACTAATTTTCACCTTGGAAATCTCTGACATTGAAACTGAAAAGTGTGTGGATTTTAATGAAAAGTTTAGCACTGTGTTCCATCTGTTAAAAGTCATTTAATTCTGCAAATGCAAGGGAAATTATGGAAAACTTAACAAGCAAATTAGCCCTAACAAAAACAGACCTTGTCTGTCTCTCTTTGGGAGAGAGACATAGGAGGTCAGAGAATATCACTGTTGCCAAATGCGTTTCTTTATTCAGAACCACTGATGTTCTTCTAAATCCTTATTGGCACTTGTCTATGATAGCAGGAATCATGGTCTCAAATTCCTCTGAAAGACTGCTAACTTATTTAATAGAGAAACTTTGACATGAGTTAGTATTTATGCAGGGGTGAACATACAACATACTATATAAATGCACAGAATTCATTTTTATTATAAAACTAAATCACTGTATCCATTTGTCTCAAATGGTATTACCCTTTCTACTGATCTGGGGCCAGATCCTGCATGGTGTTGAGTGTCCTCAATTCCTATAGACATTAATGGGAGTGGAGGGGACACAACACCTCTTCAAAGAGCTCAACATCTTCCAGGATTGGGCCCTTAGTTGCCAAAGTGCACCCATCCCTTTTTATACAATTCCTTTTACACAGTTCCTTTTTATACAATTTACTTTATAAACTGTTGCTGAGGTTTAGTGAGTTATACACAGGCTACGTATTAAACCAGCTGCTTAGGAATCCAAGTAATTTGACATTCTATCATAGCTATTAACAACATTTCTCCTGTAGAGCTTTCTGCCTTGTCTGAAATAAACAGTGGTGATCTGAATCCTTTTTTTTTTTTTTTTTTTAAATAATTGAAAGGTGGTCTCTTTCCAGCTTTAAAAGCACCTCCCTATGGAGAATATAAAAGTGCTAGAGGGCCGTGTGTTTGATTCCTTGCCAGGATCAGGGTGAGTGCCCATTTACAGATCTTCAATGACCTGCATGTCTGTGTGTGAATATTATGTTTTGTTGTTATTCCTCCTGGATCAGACAGTGTTTACGATTCTGTTAACGATGCTTGGAACGGTTTTTCTGCGACTACAGTTTATCACTACAAATCTCAAAGGGCTTCATTTAGGATCCCATTTTATTCAGTGTTCATATTTCTTTGGGTGATGTTATCGATATGAATGGGCTTTACTACCCAAGATGAAGCTTGTGATTGCTCTCAGTGCAGGCTGCATGATTAACTGGGAGACAGTCAGCTTGAATGTCATCGAATCTTGTCAAGATGAATGCATAACTATATTATCCATCCAGCTCTCAAAGCATCCAACCTAGAAGATGCTTGACCCAGAGCTTTCCCCTGATGCTTATAGCAGACAGGTTGTGAAAGTGTATTAGAGTCTTTGGTTGCAGTCCATGTTGTCTTACAGGGATTCCCAGACTGTTCTAAACATCTTTTTTCTCTTCTCACCTCAAGTTCTGTTTATATTAATCTCTCTTTGCTTGCCCCATGCGATTTTTCTTCATTTTTATGTGCTCATAGCTTGTATAGGACTTAACTGTCTGATCGCTCATGGGAGCCAGAAGCTGTTAGTATTTTAGAAGATCTCCATTAGTTGCCTATTGTAACCCACTACCTATTGTAACTCAGTGTGGAAAGCAAAATGTTAAGTTCAAAACCTCACCACCTCCTTAAAAGATGTTTCATAGTCATGCTTTAGTATACTTATGGGATTTCGTTTTCCCTGGTCCTCACCTTATTGTCCCGTTCACAGACAATATTTATTTCTTGTTAGTACCTGTAAGGTTTAAGAAGTTTTCTTGCAATACTCCACTTGATAAGTCAGAAAAAAAATCAACATGGAAATTATTCATGGCTTTTTCCATTATTTTAATTTTTGCCCCTTAACAGTAGAAGTCTTTGGGAGCTAGAAAGTGAAATCTACTTCTGTTCTGAGTTGTTTCATTGTTGTCTCAGTGCACAGATGTTTGGAAGTTTGGTGGTCAGTTCTTTGCTGACAGAGGTATACACTGACTTATGTTTATTCTTCATAATTCCTATCACATGATCTAGGCATACTTCCAAAAAAAAAATAAATAAAAGCCACAGACTTTAAATAAAATACATTAAAAAACTTTTACAAACAGAGTCCTCAAACCAACTTCCCAGCTCACTATTGGTCTCCATCCTATCCTTCTCCCTCCAATTTCTCCATCAACTCTCCCCTTTCTCTCCCTTGGGAAATGCATGGGAAACCAGACAAATCTTTCAGCTTGTCCTAAAGGGCACCAAATGCAGGCTTGAGTGTGAAAAGGAGGAGAAGTGAGTTCCTGTGGTGATGGCTTCTCACAGCCACTTTGCCTGTAAACCAGGGCTGTTAGTTTGAATATCTCAGATGACTGCAAATGCTTCAGTATCACATAGGAAGTGAAGTGGTCTCTCTAGTAGGCAGCATTTATACATGTATTGGTTAGAACTAACACCTTATACTTCACATGGAAACTAAGGGCTAGTCTATGCTTACCGGGGGGGGGGGGGGGGAAGGGATTGACACACGGCAATCAATGAAGACCGCAGATCGCTCTCCTGTCGACTCCTCTAATCCACCGGATCGCGAAGAGTAAGGGGAGTCAACGGCAGAGCGTCTCCTGTCGACATTGCATAGTATGGACCCCACGGTAAGTAGATCTAAGCTACGTCAACTTGAGTTACGCTATTCATGTAACTCAAATTGTGTAGCTTAGATCGACTTTTCCCGTCAGTGTAGCTCATGGAGCTAAGGAATAATAATCTTACAGCAAGAAACTCCACTTACTAAGTGGGGCAAGACATTCTGAATTAGCTGCAATTTTTGGATGGTTTGAAGATGTAGCTCTTTGTAAAGTGTTTGCAATAACACAACCTCGAGGTGGCAACAACATGGGTAACTGGCAACATGTGCATCTGAAGGAAAAGGATGCAACCTTTTTGCCAAGAGCAGGTGACAGAAAAACACATCTGACAATTGCTGCTACATAGAAGTTACATGAAGCACCTGGGAAACCAAAAGAACTCTCTCACCTTAGAGGATGGGTAAACTCGCCCTTTACCTACCCAACCCATTGTGATCTACCCCACTGGAACTTTAACCACCTAGGAACAGATGGCCTAGGAATCCCTTTATCCCAGGCCCAATCAGACTCACAAGCAAGACTCAATCCACCCTCCCAGAATTCTCACCTAGAATGCAGTGATTGGCATGCTTTTAGCATTAGAAGTAACTGATGGAACAATTCACAGCCACTCAATGTCAATCCCTCCCTGTGAAGTTTTCAATGCAGGTAAGTGCTCTCCTGTAGAAAGAGAGTCTGTATATATCTATCCCTAAGGGGAAAATTCTGCCGTGAGTAAGTGAGGAGCAAGTTTGGCCTCTATATTAAAAAAGAACACTGAACCATTTTGTTTAAAAAAGCATATTTAAAGACTTACTTGCAAATTGCAAATAAATAGAAGGAATATCGTGTAGAACAAATTTGAACCAACCAGGCTTGAATATGTCCCTTTAAAATTATATAATTTGTAGACTTTTTCAAACATGTATTGTACTTAAGTGAATTTTGAAGCCAATTACACAGGTATGGTAGGTACTAAGAGTCAAACCCAACAAGCATCCTCAGCTCCCATTAAAGTCAGTAGCAGTTGAGGGCATTCAGCAACATGCAGACTGGGGCACATATAGATCAAGTGCCTGTGTGCACTTTGCTTTAGATCCTAGCATGGGCGGTGGTGAACCTCACCCCCTACCTGCTGGAGGGCCGATCCCCAGGCCTCCCCGCCATGGCCGGAGGACCCCTGAGCTGCCCCCATGGCCAGAGGAGCCCTGAGTCACCCCAGCTGTGCCGTGACTCCCCTCCCAAGACCCCCAGCAGGAAAAGCAAAAGCTCTTCCCAAAGAACCTGAGCTTTTTATATGCGCCATGCAGGTTCCAGGGGGGCTGAGGAGGCGGTATCTGCTACTCAGCTTCCCAGGTTCATCAGTAATCTCTCTGGAGTTCAGAGAGATTGCTGATGAACTCAGGAAGCTGAGTAGCAGATACCACCTCCTCAGCCACCCTGGAACCTGCATGGTGCATAATAATAAGCAAAAACTTCTTCCGGTGGAAGCCCAGCCCATGCAAATCGCCAGAACAAACAACCCAGCATCCTGGCCTATTATACCCACTGCTTATGGATCCTGGTTATCTTTACTTACCACATTCAGTAGCATGATGATGCAAAAGTTGATGCACACTGCAGTCCCTGTAGTTGCAACCTGAGAGTTATTCCTGATTAAAGCCCACTTAAAGGCAGCAAAAGTGCTGACAGTCACAACACGGTAAATAACAATGCCAAAAACAGCAGCAATCACCACACAGATCTAAAGGGGGGAAAAACAGAAAAGCCTGAAATTCCTCACAATTGGAATTGATTTCTTCCTGACATTCTCAAGACTATAAAAATAAACCTATCTTAAAAAAACAAGTCCTGAAACATACATAATTTTTCACTGAGAGGGGTTTCATCTGGATTAATATCTGATTTCCTCTCCGTTTCCTATAATATAAAATACACTTGATATCTGATTAAAATCATGTCTACATTTAATCATTCTCTTGAAAAACACAACTATTTTCTGTTTTCCAGAGTTAGTGAATGGTTCTTGATTGCTAGCCCTGGAAATTAAAGCTTTGCCTTACTGACACTGAGTAAAATTCACCACTCTGGAGAGGGTCAGTACATGGCTTATGGACCACATAAGTCATACTTTGAATATGCAAAGTGGTACATAGGCTTTGTGCTGCCTCTTTGCCCGGGGGGGAATTTCACCCTGTGTTAAATACTACTCAGGAAGCAACAGAGAATTTCATCACACTACCTTAACAAGCTGCTTCACTGTACTATTTTGGAGGGATTATATTTAGGGATGGTAAATTCAATCTCTTTGATAATTTCATCCCTGGCATCTTTGATAATACTTAGAAAAGATGTCTGATGTAGAAAATTTTCCAGTTGAGCTGAGGTCACGAAGTCAGTTGTGACATATCATACAGAACAGTTGGGCATTAAACTGTCATGAACAACTTGTGTCCCATTTGAGCCAGTAACCTAGATCTCAAACATTTTGTTATTAGCATGGGTGACTCATCTTATCCAGTCTACATTATATACTATATCTTAGCTATGTTACCATGCAATTACATTTTCTTGAATAGAAACCAGTCAGGTTTGGTGTGTCCACATGCATTACTACAACCTGAATGCATTCGTAAAACCTGACAAAAATGTGATACATCATAGTTATTTAGGAAAAAACAATCAACGCCTCCCCCCACCCCAGAATTTCAAGCCATTTTCACATTCTTTTATTTACAGAATCGGTTTAACAGAGGTTGGCATAATCCATATGTAGAGAAACATGACAAGGAGAAGGTTAAAGTGTGTGTGAACACATAGGACCAGTTCATCTGATCCATTAAAGCTACTCTTTGCCACTCTGGAAGCATATAGCAGCCACAAAGTTACCCTACTAGTGAGCTAGAGGACGATTCCCTGTGGAGAAGGGGATTCCTAGGTGGTATAGAGTGGCCTTAGAAACTTCTATACCCACCCTTTCTCTTGACTCAGGTGTGGCTATCCCTATGCCCATATGCTCCTTACCTGTTGGAATGGATGGGCAGCCAGAGTAAAACACAGTAGTCCTGAGGCTGCTGTAATTTACACTAGGCACTAGCTTGAGGCTGGACAGCCCTGGTTTAGGGGACAGGGATGGACTTTCCAACACCTTCCCTTGGGGGCTCGGTATTTTGGCTTTAATGTTTAAAGAAGCGTTTGGTCAGTCATAAATATTTGAGAGAGAAAATCATTAGTTTGACAGTAAAACAAGGAGATAAATTATTCTCATGGTAAAAAAGTGATTAAAATTGTCTCCGCTCATTTTAAAAATTTGAGCGGAAACTCTTCTATTCTGCTAACTCTAAGCCACAAAGGTTCTGACAGGCATACAAATGTCACAGTTACAAAGGATCATTTCTGGCTTAGGGCTCCCAGTGTTAATTTCAGGATTTGTAAGTTTCTTTCAGGGAAGACTGTAACCACATAACAACAAATATGAAGAAATTTGTCTCATGTTCACAGATTCAGAAATTTAACAATATGAGCCATTTTAAAGCTGTTTTGGCTTCTTCAAGAATAACCCTCTAGGGTTGGATCAATCACCAATTACTCAAGTATGGTAAAGGCTTATATGCTGAATTCCATACTTTCTCCACATCATTAGTGATTTTATAGTCTTCTATTTCATCCCGTTAGTCGTCTCTTTTCCAACCTGAATAGTCCCAGTCTTTTTAATCTCTCCTTGTATGGAACCTGTTCCGTACCCTTAATCATTTTTGTTGCCCTTCTTGGTATGTTTTCCAATTCTAATATATCTTTTTTGGGACACGACGACCAGAATTGCACATAGTATTCAAGGTGTGGATTTATATTTATCATGGATTTATATAGTGGCATGACGATATTTTCTGTCTTATCATCTATCCCTTTCCTAATGGTTCCTAATGTTTGTTCTGTGAGCATTTTTGACTGCTGCTGCATATTGATTGGATATTTTCAGAGAATTATCCACAATGACTCCATGCCCTCTTTCTTGAGTGGTAACAACTAATTTAGACCCCCCTCATTTTGTATGTATGGTTGGGATTATGTTTTCCAGTGTGAACTAGTTTGCATTTATCAGCATTGAATTTCATCTGCCATTTTGTTGCCCAATCACCCAAGCTTTGTGAGATCCCTTTGTAACTCTTCGCAATCTACTTTGGACTTACTTGAGTAATTTTGTACCATCTGCAAACTTTGCCATCTCACTGTTTACCTCCTTTTTCAGATCATTTATGAATATGTGGAACAGCACTGGTCCCAATACAGATCCCTGGGGGACCCTGCTATTTACCTCTCTCCATTCTGAAAACTAACCATTTATTCCTTCCCTTTCTCATATCCCACAACGGCTTACTTTGCTTAAGAGCCTTTGGTATGGGACCTTGTCAAAGGTTTTCTGAAAGTCCAAGTACACTATATCCACTGGATCACCCTTGTCCATATGTTTGTTGAGCCCCTCAAAGAAGTGAGGCATGATTTCCTTTTACATGAGGCATGATTTCGTTTTATAAAAGCCACGTTGGCTCTTCTCCAACATATCATGTTCATCTATGTGTCTGATAATTCTGTTCTTTACTATAGTTTCAACCAGTTCGCCAGTCATCTGGTACAGAAGCTGATTTAAGTGTTAGGTTACATACCAGTTTGTAGTTCTGCAATTTCATATTTGAATTCCCTCTGAATACCATCTGGCCCTGATGACTTATTACTGTTTATCAATTTGTTCCAAAACCTCTTCTATCGATGCCTCAATCTGGACTGTTCCTCAGATTTGTCACCTAAAAAGAATGGCTCAGGTTTGGGAATCTCCCTCACATCCTTTGCTGTGAAGACCAATGCAAAAAAATCATATAGCTTCTCTGCAATGGCCTTGTCTTCCTTGAGTGTTCTTTTAGCACCTCGATTGTTCAGTGGTCCCACTGATTGTTTGGCAAACTTCCTGCTTCTGATGCAAAATTTATAGGGAAATCTAAGTTGGCACAACTAAATGCTACAGCATATCTGAAAGATTTTCATGTCATCCAATACATATATATAAAAAAATCACCTAAATATTCCCACACAGCCCCCACCTCTACCATCTTCCCTTAAATTACCCAGGATATCTCACTAACACTTTACTTTGGAAAACATCATAAAATTATCAATATAGCAATCTTTAAGTCATCACAACATTGATATTATTTTATTTCTGGATTTTAAATTGACTGCACAGGCTTACTTTTGATGTTAAGGAAATATCACTCACTGGGATCTAACCAGACAATATTTTAAGACAAGTATAATACTGATCTTCACCAGTAGGTGGAGTGATTAGAAAAAACTCTTATTTCAATGCACTAACATTTTGAGGAGCCTGCAGTGTGTTTATCATTGACACTACTGTTGGTAACAACAGAACGCATTTGACTTTGCAGGGGTAGCTTCAAAACCAAACTATATTAAGGCATCCAGATAGCAAAGTAAGTAGATTTTCAGGGTGGCAGTTGGAAGGTGGAGCGGGCGACAGCCCCATTAGCTTTGTGATTCAACCACTTCTCTTTATGGACGTGAATGAAGGTTCAGGCAGAACCTGGTGACGTTTGGGTTTACTGACACATATAGAACTGCCTTTATTTTAAGTTTTACAAAACATCCTTTTCTCTTATTTTAAGCTACTGTTTTTCAAGGATATTTCAGTTTTAAAAGGTTTCAGAGTAACAGCCGTGTTAGTTACTAACATGGCTGTTACTCTGAAACCTGTCATTATGCAAGGCACTGCATTTAGCCGTATGGAGTGGAAATCTATCAACTGCATGAAAAAACTTGTACAGATACAGACAGACATCATCTTCCTTTCCAAATGCAAACAGATGGACATTGTACCAAAAGGACTGAAGGTAAAAAATCCATTACAGTCTACATACCACACAGACTATGCTGACAGCTTGTGCCACACGCTCTCAAAGAAACTGCAGAACCACCTGATCAACATCCTCTACAGCAAACAGGGAAAGATAAAGAATGAGCTCTCAAAAATGGATACTCTCATAAAAAACAACCTTCCACACAAACTTCCTCATGGCTGGACTTTACTAAAACTAGACAAGCCATTTACAACACACACTTTGCTTCTCTACAAAAGAAAAAGGACACTAAACTTTCTAAACTACTACATGCCACAAGGGGCCACAGCAATGGTTCCCTCAACCCACCCAGCAATATTGTTAACCTATCCAACTATACTCTTAGCCCAGCAGAAGCAGCTGTCCTATCTCGGGGCCTCTCCTTCTGCCCCTCCACCCCCATGAACATGATATAGTTCTGTGGTGACCTAGAATCCTATTTTCGACGTCTCCGACTCAAGGAATATTTCCAACACACCTCTGAACAACATACTAATCCACAGAGACCTCCCTACCAACACTACAAAAAGAAGGATTCTAGGTGGACTCCTCCTGAAGGTCGAGACAGCAGACTGGACTTCTACATAGAGTGCTTCCGCCGACGTGCACGGGCTGAAATTGTGGAAAAGCAGCATCACTTGCCCCACAACCTCAGCCGTGCAGAACACAATGCCATCCACAGCCTCAGAAACAACTCTGACATCATAATCAAAAAGGCTGACAAAGGAGGTGCTGTTGTCATCATGAATAGGTAGGAATATGAACAAGAGGCTGCTCGGCAGCTCTCCAACACCACTTTCTACAAGCCATTACCCTCTGATCCCACTGAGAGTTACCAAAAGAAACTACAGCATTTGTTCAAGAAACTCCCTGAAAAAGCACAAGATCAAATCCGCACAGACACACCCCTGGAACCCCGACCTGGGATATTCTATCTACTACCCAAGATCCATAAACCTGGAAATCCTGGGCGCCCCATCATCTCAGGCATTGGCACCCTGACAGCAGGATTCTCTGGCTATGTAGACTCTCTCCTCAGGCCCTACGCTACCAACACTCCCAGCTACCTTTGAGACACCACTGACTTCCTGAGGAAACTACAATCCATCGGTGATCTTCCTGATAACACCATCCTGGCCACTATGGATGTAGAAGCCCTCTACACCAACATTACACACAAAGATGGACTACAAGCCGTCAAGAACACTATCCCCGATAATGTCACAGCTAACCTGGTGGCTGAACTTTGTGACTTTGTCCTTACCCATAACTATTTTACATTTGGGGACAATGTATACCTTCAAATCAGCAGCACTGCTATGGGTACCCGCATGGCCCCACAGTATGCCAACATTTTTATGGCTGACTTAGAACAACGCTTCCTCAGCTCTCGTCCCCTAATGCCCCTACTCTACTTGCGCTATATTGATGACATCTTCATCATCTGGACCCATGGAAAAGAAGCCCTTGAGGAATTCCACCATGATTTCAACAATTTCCATCCCACCATCAACCTCAGCCTGGTCCAGTCCACACAAGAGATCCACTTCCTGGACACTACAGTGCTAATAAACTATGGTCACATAAACACCACCCTATACCGGAAAACTACTGACCGCTATTCCTACTTACATGCCTCCAGCTTTCACCCTGACCATACCACACGATCCATTGTCTACAGCCAAGCTCTACGATACAACCGCATTTACTCCAACCCCTCAGACAGAGACAAACACCTACAAGATCTCTATCGAGCATTCTTACAACTACAATACCCACCTGCGGAAGTGAAGAAACAGACTGATAGAGCCAGAAGAGTTCCCAGAAGTCACCTACTACAGGACAGGCCTAACAAAGAAAATAACAGAACGCCACTAGCCGTCACCTTCAGCCCCCAACTAAAACCCCTCCAAAGCATTATCAAGGATCTACAACCTATCCTGAAGGATGACCCAACACTCTCACAAATCTTGGGAGACAGGCCAGTCCTTGCCTACAGACAGCCCGCAACCTGAAGCGAATACTCACCAGCAACCATATACCACACGACAGAACCACTAACCCAGGAACCTATCCTTGCAACAAAGCCCGTTGCCAACTGTGCCCACATATCTATTCAGGGGACACCATCACAGGGCCTAATCACATCAGCCACACTATCAGAGGCTCGTTCACCTGCACATCCACCAATGTGATATATGCCATCATGTGCCAGCAATGCCCCTCTGCCATGTACATTGGCCAAACTGGACAGTCTCTACGTAAAAGAATAAATGGACACAAATCAGACGTCAAGAATTATAACATTAGTCTCTAAGGTGCCACAAGTACTCCTTTTCAGTTTTAAAAATCCATGTATTTCTAACCCAGTGGAAGCCTGTGCTATTCAAACAACAACAACAAAAAATCAATTTTGAAAATAATTCTTGGCTTGTTTCTAAGATTAACAAGGTGGGGGAAGGGAGGCTAAAATAATACAGTCCAGAATTTGTTTTGCCAAAGCCAAATAGTACTTGAATATCCAGGCTTCCAAGTTCTGACTTAAATCTAAATCTCATGATTTTTCAAGTGATCTCTGACTTTAGCAAAAGAAGTGTCATCATCCCAAATGATAATTTCAAGGACTTTTCACGAAGGTAAAGCATAAGCACTCTGTTTAAAACAGAGAAAAAGGCAATTTGGAAGATAGATACATTCAGGCTGGCTTTAGATTGTGAGATATTTGATTAAGTGTTTAGCATTTGAAGTTAACATTAGCTGAAGTTTAAAAGACCCCTCATAGCTCAAAAAGGTTATATACATACTTCACCCTGTGTACAAATGAATTTGCACTGATTATCAATAGTGAAGAAGGCAGAAAACAGCTGGTGACACAAATCCTAAAAAACACTGCTCATTTTGATGGGAATTAGTGCAACTTGGCTCAGAAAGAGGGCAGCAAACAGGGTTCTTGTATATTTTTATTTTTAATTCAAGTGTTGCAATCTGAAAATAAGATCAGTTGCAGGTAGAAAGATTCTGAATTTAAAGATAATATTGTGTCTAATCTATTATGAAAAGGTGGTGACAGCCAGCCTTCACTACAAAGTCCTCGGTTAGCCTTTATAACTTTGTATTGGAAAGCTGATTTAGCTTAACGATTGACAGATGTATTTTGGAAGCAAAGGAGAATATTTCCTCAAAGGTTTTTCTTTAAAATCACCAGTGGATCTGATTTTCAAGTTGTCACACAGGAAAATTCCCTTTGACTTCAGGGATTTGAACCTCAGTTTTTACAACAACAGAACTCTCACTGAAGTCAGTGAGATGCTGCATGAATAAGGATCGAGCAAAACTTGGGTGAGGACTTTGAGATATGCCCTGTTTTTATTTATTTATTGTAAGCCAGTAACTAAATCATTGTGAATGAGTCCACATTTTCATTCTAAGCCAGTTCCCTGCATATGTCCCTGGCTGGAGGCTTGCTGGATACCACACAGATTCTGATCCCAGTTCTACCAGTGTAAATCCATAGTAACTCTCCTGAAGTCAGTGGAGCTATTCCAGATTAACAATGCTGATTAGCATGAATTAAAACAAATCCTGTTTTATGTTTTTAAAACAGGGGTATTTTTTACTGAAAGATTGTGTGACAGTGGGTGTGTATGTCAATTGATGAATTCCCTTTTGTTTTATGAATAGCATTTATGATTGTAACCTTCATTGTGGTTTAGAACCTTGATGTTGTGGCAGGAACAGTGTGTGTCTGGGAAACTGCAACAGGACCACCAAGGGGCCTCAACACTGAATAGTTCTATCCTGGTTGCTATTGGCAGAGCCACTGATTTTTAACAACTCTCTGCCAGCAATGCCACACATGGTTGGAGCATGGAAAATCTCAGTGGAAGAACAGAAACAGAAAAAAGGCACTAGAAATTGCTTTTGAAAGTGAAATGCTCTTTAGAAAGGGGAATCATTCCAACAGTAGAATGAGAAGACACACACATCTGGAGAAAGGGAAACAGAAGCCTTCCCCTATGGACACTGACCAAAACCCAAAGGGCTCTCAAAAGTGATGAGGACTCGGGGAGGGAGCGGGGAGAGGAGTTGTGTTCAGGAGTTTGTTGTTTTGCCTAGATCTGTACTCTCCTCTGCTAAGAGTAAAGTGTGCATATTTAAGAAGTTCCTTTGCAAAGCTGGTGTTCCTTACTTTATCTGCTATGAATCCCCAAAGAGTAAAATTATAAACTGGAGTGCTCATGGAGGTACAATTTGGGGCGGTGAAAGTGGGGCATGCATAACCTGCTGCTGAGGGACAGCACTGGTTTCAGGGCTAAGGGCAATTGGATGTGGAGTCCCACATCCTCAGATAGGGGACCAGGCAGGGAGTCAGCACCCGAGGAGTGTGCCTGAGAAGCCAAAAATAGAAACAATGTCTTGGCTCTGTGCAGACCCAGCTGGCTAGAAGCACATGGGATCCAAAGGTTGTGTTCAGTACAGCAGACTGGTAACCATCCACAAGGGGACCGGGCAGCTCAACTCTGGCTGTAACAGACAGTACAATCTTTAAACCAGAGTATAAACTATAATTCCACCTTCTGCATTCAGACAAACCAAATTATCTGTTTTGCAAAATTACTACTCTGTTTGCCATTTTTAAACTAAACTTTTCCTTCTTGTAACCGGAAAGGAAATTAATGTTCTCAAACCATAAAAAATATTCCAGATGCAGAAACAATAAGTCTGCTGCATTTATCTGCAAATGCTTGATAAGGCTCTGGTTTTCCAGATATGGGATTCATCCGTTCTTTCTTGGAGTACTTTGCTTCAAACTGGGGACGTATTTCTTCCTAAAAAAGAGAGGAACAATTTTTACATACAATACAGGTAGGCAACGTCAAACTTCAGATCACTTTTTTCATAAAATTATTTCTAGTAATACTTCAGTGATGTTAAGCACCAGACACTTAAATCAGGAAATCAGTTGGGAAATCAGCAGCTCTTAATGAGGAAAACAGATCACTGTAAAAAAAGGCATCTAACTTCACAGAATTACATACATAAAATTTAACAAACTCCCCAGTTAGTTACTATCAGAAACAAGAGTGTTTGAAAATGTATATCTGTAAATAATATTGTTTCAAAGATGACACCAGGAAATTTTCTAGGATTTTGATAGTAGACAGTAGCAATTCGGCAAAGCAGGAATAAAATTGAACTTAATCCTGTTTCCAAGCTCACTTGTAAATAAAACTGCTTGCTAGATACTTGTGTACCCTCCGAGTTTTAGCAAGAGGTTCCTCACTGTTTGAAAAAGTATCTTGCACCTCATTATAACTGATTTATCTCTGAATGTGGAGAAAGTTAGATAAAGGGCAGTATTTAAAGCTGTTCCTATTTGCAGAATTCATTCACCCCTTACTCAGGCAACATTCTCTTTGGCCCTCATTTCCAGCTGCATTAAGTGGCTGCCGCCAGCCCCCTTGCTCTTGCTCTCCCAGCTGTGCCCTCTCTTGTGGATAGGGAATTCTGATAGGATGCTGCTATCCCCCTGTAGGCTGTAGTCTGACATCATCACTCCTTTAAGTGACAGTGGAAGACAGGCACAGCAAAACAAAACAAAACACAAACCAGCCCTCCAGGTTGTCTCTGTCCTGGGAGAGAATTAGGACAGGTTTGTACTTGCAATGGTGCAGCTCTGCCGCTGCAGTGAAGACTTTGCTATGCCCATGGAAGAGCTTCTCCTGTTAGTGTAGCTAATCCACCTCCACAAGAGGCAGTAGCTATGATGACAGGAGAAGCCCTCCTGCTGACCCAGCGCTGTCTACACCGGTGGCTAGGTTGGTATAATTGCATCGTTCATGGGAGTGGACTTTTCACACCTCTGGTCAATGTAGTTATGCTGATGTAAGTTTATAGTGTAGACCTGGCCTTAGCCTCTCAAAGATCCTTTGGGGGAAGAGGGCGGTCCTAACTGAAATAGACACAAAACAACACAGATGCCCCCTCCCAGCAAGGAGGCTACAAAATAGGAGAATACCCCTGTTCCCCTTCCCAGCCTCCAAGCCCCCTGCTCAGCTCCCCCTAGCCTCCTGACTCTCTTGTCTCCCTTCTCTGCCCCCTCTTCCAGCCCCAGCCAGTTGGGGAGGCCCGGGAAGGCAGGGGTTGGAGAGCAAATGTGCCCCCACTCACCCAGCAGCGATGGCTCCTGTCTTGCGTCCTTGCAACCTGCTTCATGCACCAGGTCACAATGCCACTCACTCAGATTTGGCCTGGCTGCTCCACTGATATCCATAATGCTAGGTAAATCCCAATCCCAAATCCAGGCTGGTTAAACTGTAAAGGGGCTGCATGCGTAAGAAGCGCGCAAATAACTAATACTGGGGCACCAGAGCTCATGGAAAGGCAGTTTGAATGCTCATAATTGTTACAAGGTTTTGTTAGTTTCTTTAAGTGTCTTTTCAATGAGAGGAATCCACCCCTGTTGGGTTTGAATCTGGACCCTTCAAATCAAAATTCAGCACTTCAGCCTCTTGAACTTTTCTGTGCTCCTAATCAGTGTGGGCTTCTAACCAGTAGGAGGCAAGCCTAGGGTTGCCAATGCTGACTGAAGCTATTCTGGGAGATTTTTTCCCCCCAAAATGATGTAATGTCATTTGCTTAAAATAGCCTATTAAAATCTCCTGGATTGCTTTCCATAGTCATTGGGAGATCGATGCTGATTCCAGGAGACTCCAGGCCAATCCTGGAGGGTTGGCAACCTAGGCAAGACCAATACAGCTTAGTCCTAATTAGCATCTTAAGTCTTAACAGCACCAGTTGAAGCCACTCTCACTATTACAGGTGACCTTTCACTGGCACACTTCAGCAGATTCAGGACCTAACTATCCCCTAGACCAGTGGTGGGCAACCTGTGGGCCATCAGGGTAATCTGATTGCAGGCCCCGAGACATTTTGTTGACGTTGACCATTCGCAGGCATGGCCCCCCACAGCTCCCATTGGCCAGGAACAGCGAACTGCGGCCACTGGGAGCTGCAGGCGGCGGTGCCTGCGGACCGTCAACGTCAGCAAAATGTCTCAAAGCCTGCAATCGGATTACCCTGATGGGCCGCATATGGCTCGCAGGCTGCCCACCACTGCTCTAGACACATTGATAACAGTCCCAAAGCAATCCTGGGATTGGTCTGACAGCATGTGTGCAATGCCAGTGAAGCCTCCTGCTGCATAGGAGTCTGTTTTAAGTTCTTTAGCAGCCCCTTTATACTCTGGGATTCCACAGGGACTCTCCACTTGGCCCAAAGCAGCCATTTGTTTTCCTTTGTGTTTTTCACTCATTTCCCTCACCACCAATGTTAAAGAAAACCCATCTTGCCAGCAAATAAGCAAATGTAACATTATGTGGCCTCTTCCCAAAGAGACAAATTCCGTCCCTAGGCTGAGAAGTCTGGTTCTGTGCTGGGAAAATCTACAGTGACCCTGGGGAAGGAATTCTTTCCCATAGGCAGCAGATTAGCAGTCAAGCCACTGTGACCATTACTGCAGCCTAATGACTATTGTAGCCCTCCCACAACGGCAGTGAACCCCTTGTGGAGGAAAGGAACATAGCTCCGCCTGCCATTCTCTGACTCTGCCCACAAAAGAATCCTACATGCCTGGGAGCAAGGAAACTCAGAGCAGCAATGCTCCAGGCCATGCAGGGGTTCCAAATCCACCTTGCAAGTTCCTAGCATCCTGCCCTTTCCCTGTATAGTTCCATTGCCATCAAAGCCCTCCATGCCTGTGTGGCAGCCACAGCAGAAGGGAGGTTGTGGCTATTTTTCACCTCCCCAGCCTCCTATCCTAGTGGATTTTCCTTCACTGGGCATTGGGTGAATTTAGCTGCTTCACTGCAAGCCTTCTGGGCAATAATATTGTTATCCATTTCAGTGTCTGTATGGCACTGTGTTTTACACCTACTGTGATGTGAAAACAAAGACCAGCCAGACTTTTGGGAGCTGTGAAAACCTTTTGAGGTTCCTCATCAGTATTCTTAGCAGCTATCCAAAGCAACACCTTAGGAAGCTCATCTTGATGTTGATGGTTGATGTATAGTTATTCAAGGGCAGGCAGGAAGGTCAACCTGTTGCATTTTTAAAAATCTGAATGTCTATGGACTAAAAAGAAAAAAGAAAAGGAGTACTTGTGGCACCTTAGAGACTAACCAGTTTATTTGAGCATGAGCTTTCGTGAGCTACAGCTCACTTCATCGGATGCATAGCATATCGTGGAAACTGCAGAAGACATTATATACACACAGAGACCATGAAACAAAACTTCCTCCCACCCCACTGTCCTGCTGCTAACAGCTTATCTAAAGTGATTAGATAAGCTGTTAGCAGCAGGACAGTGGGGTGGGAGGAAGTTTTGTTTCATGGTCTCTGTGTGTATATAATGTCTTCTGCAGTTTCCACGATATGCTATGCATCCGATGAAGTGAGCTGTAGCTCACGAAAGCTCATGCTCAAATAAACTGGTTAGTCTCTAAGGTGCCACAAGTACTCCTTTTCTTTTTTCTTTTTACGAATACAGACTAACACGGCTGTTACTCTGAAACCTATGGACTAAAAAGTAATTGCTTTAAAAAAATTAAATCATGCTGAAAGATTCTTTTAGTGTGATTGTTGCTAGTTCTACCACAATGGAGGCCAGATCCTTTTCGAACCTACATTGCCATAAACCCAGAGAATGCCCCAAAACTTCCATGAAGTTAGTTTGTATTTACATTGGTGAAAAATGAGAGCACAATTTGGCCTGCAGCAAGTTTCTTCACAGCTCTAGATGAAGCATCTTGGGAGAAAATGCTCATCCTTACAGAAAGATAAATTATAAGGTTTATTTTATAGCTTTTGATGTGAAAGAGAAATTGATAATAAAACTAAGGGAAAAATTGGCTGCTGATTTTTAACCAGAATCTTTTCTACCCAAGATTAAAGTAGTAAATTATCGACAAACCTCTTCTTCTTCCCAGTCTATCAAGTCCCAGTCATAAGCAATTACTGCTCGTCTTCTTTTCCAAAACTCCAGGAAAACAGTTGCTGGAGCACATAGAAAAAAGAAATCACAAGATCGTTTTCAAATGAAGAAAATATGCTAACTACTAGCATTATTGTTGAATTAAGCTGTTCCATAATTTTCGTTTGTTTGCATAAATGGACTTCTTTGACAGCAAATCTTTCTGATGATCAAAGCTGCATTCACAAGGTATTTCTTTCTACTTTGGCTTGTGTCAGACATGGTTGAAGCTTTGGTGATTTCATTTAGTGCTAATTGAACATGTTTAATTTGCAATCAAATGAGTTACAGATTGAAAAGAATTAAATGGCTTCTGTGAGTCATCTTAGCTAAATTTAGATAGACCAATGGGAAAGACAAAGGTTTCTTGGGAACAATGTAGATCAAAAAGGTAGCTTGCCTTATCAGAAGACTATTTAAAATACACAGGAATCAGTATCCAGAGGAAGCAAAGAAGTTTCTAATCAGATTCCAGTGCACATGCAATTCAGTACAGAGCTGCTGAGGAAACTGGAACTGGTGCCTTGCCTTTCTAATCCAAGGCATTGCCTTTAAAATACAGGAACAGATGTTTCTGGCATTGATAACTGAGTTAATTTTTTTCAAATGAACCACAATTACCTAACTCACTGGAGTATAACATAAGTACAGCACTCACTGCACTACAGTAGTCGGAAAAGTGGTTGTGCTTGCCACCGTGTTTTATATTGGCAGGAAAGATCGGGAAGTATTTAGTCAATTGATCATAATCCATGTCTTGGAGAATCAAACTGGCATTGTTTATAAACACATTATTTATTTACACTTAAGCCCACTAAAATCCATGGGAGTTGTTCACTGGCTTCAGTGGGCTTTGGATCTGGCCCTTAATGGTCATCAGAGGTGCCAGATTGACAGCCCTGGAAATGGAAAACCTTTGTTTATTCACAGACCAGGGCAGGAATGCTCCCAGCAGTGACTGTGCAAGCCTCCCCAACAACAGCCTGACAATGTGCCCCAAGTCTTGTCCTAGAGGGATCACCTTAGCACACAAGAATGCAGTTCATTCTCTATGCTGATTCAGTCCTTAGCCTGCCTACTGCCAACAAGAATGTCAATTATTATGGTGGTTTTTGTGATGCACACAGGTGATAGTTTTGTTTCCTAGTAACTGGATTCAGAGCATCAACTCATTTCATACAGGCTAGAAATCAGCCCTCAGAGAGTAATGACATTTAGTTACTACCATGTCAGCTTGGATTCTCTCTCTCCCCCATCGCCCCTCTCTACACTTTCAGGCTCAGTAGCAAAGTACAGTGAGAATGACTACTGTCCTCACATCTCCTTCCTTCAAAAGCACACTGTATTAGGAATGTTGTGAGATTTTCTGTCCAATTTTCTGAACTTTTGAGACTAATCCAAGATGAATCAAATTGTTTTCCCTTCTAATTTTTAAAGTACACAGTGGGGGAATAAATCCACAATTAGTATCTCTGCCTATAAGAAAAGGAGTACTTGTGGCACCTTAGAGACTAACCAATTTATTTGAGCATAAGCTTTTGTGAGCTCGTAGCTCGTAGCTCACGAAAGCTTATGCTCAAATAAATTGGTTAGTCTCTAAGGTGCCACAAGTACTCCTTTTCTTTTTGCGAATACAGACTAACACGGCTGCTACTCTGAAATCTCTCTCTGCCTATGGCTCTTGAAGTTTGTTTCTGGTACTATTTTTCATTTATACAGTATTCACTACTATGATCTCCAATATTCTATTTCCTTTTATTGTATTACACTCTTTTTCTACTGAGGTCAGTAGCCCTTCTTTCCCCCATTGACTATTATATCATATGTTGTTGATAGCTAATCTTACTGCATTTCTGTAATACTGAGAGCTTCTAAAAGTATCAAATTGTGAAATCCCCCTGCTTCCTTTCTAGTCAGATCATCTCTAATATCCTTTGTCATGTATTCAGCATTCATTTCTGCACAAGACAGTATAACATCATTCTAGAGAGACAAGGTGGGTGAGGTAATATCTTTTATTGGACCAATTTCTGTTGGTGAGACAAGCTTTCAAGGTTACACAGAGCTTCCACAGACCTGCAGAAGAGCTCTGTGTGAGCTCAACAGCTTGTCTTTCTCACCAACAGAAGTTGGTCCAATAAAAGATATCACCTCACCCACCTTGTTTCTTTCATATCGTGGAACCAACACAGCTATGACAACACGGCATATAACATTATTTCATCATACTTGCCATACTTCTGTTAGGATATTTCAAAATGTACATTTATCCCATATGCTCAAACAAAATTATTGGAAAGCTCTGAAGTTCAGAACTTACAGACATACTTTAGTATAGTTCTGCTACACTACTGTTTGCCCTCCTTTCAATCTGTCTTGAGATTCAACCTAACAGCAACCTTCTACAAAACACTCTCCTAGACAGGACTTCCCTGAGCACTTTCAGTCTAACTTGTGACCTTTTATAGTTCTGAGGCTGGCTTCCTCTAGTGGTTAATTACCTATTGTTCATCTCTCTTTTCTTACCCTACTTTATTTCAGAGCATTGATGAATACTCTAATTTCTTCTAACCTTCCTGAATACACTACTTTCTCCTGGATTTATATTAAAGAACCTCCTCAGATTCTGCCCCCTTTGAGAGCAGAAGAAGGAGAATGTTTTTTGTTCCGAGGAGTATATTGGCATTTCTTATCGCTAATAAGAATACTAAATACTTCCACTAGTTTCTGTTTTTTAAACTTTGCATTTCAGCAACTGTTCCAGTGTTAATTCCTTTATCAGAGAACACAAGCTTCCGTGTAGTCAAGAAGGCACTATAATTAGAATTTTTCTAGTGTCTCTTAGCCTCCTGAAAAAACCTGTGGAGAAAGGAAGAGGTAGGCATATAAATTAAAGTCATTCAGGTGCTTCTCTGGTGAAGGATTCATAATGACTGCCTCTGGATAACAGCGCCGGTTGAAGAATGACACAATTTTGGTGTTGAGCGTCAAACAAAGCTGAACAACAAAATCATTGTAATATTCTCCCCCTCCATCTCAAATTTCATTTAAATAAGCAACTGCTATAATGTTACCTGACCTTACAAGAACTTGTTTGTTGCTTAATTTTTGACAAACATCAGTTTTTATGACAAGTCTGTACAAAGCGTGAACGTGTGTGTGTGTGTGTAGTAGAGGATGGAGGTTTCTCATAACTTGGTCCTTAGCCAACAGCTATTGTATCTTTAGCAAGAACTAGTGTAGGCAAAATAAAATTAGTGACATTCCTCCCTAGAGGCTGTACTAATGTTTCCACTAAGCACAATGCATCTTTTGGCATAAGGGATGACATTTAGGTCTTTTCCTCTAAAATAGAAAACTTGAAAATGTAGGGCTTGGCTTTCACAAGTGCTAAGTACTCACTATTCCAACTGAAGTCAGTGGGAACTGCAGATGTTCTGCACCTCTGAAAATCAAGCCCAGATGCTTGATAGGAGAAAGTATTTGTCCATTTCTGAGATTTGGTAAGCCTGGGTGAGAATATCCTCCCCAGAAAAATTCCATGTCTCTGAGGGTATGTCTACACTTCAAGCTAGGGATGTAATTCCCAGTTTGAGGAGACATACCCACTCCAGCTCTGATAGATCTAGTGCACTGAAAATAAAGCATAGCCATGGCAGTACAAGAAATGGGAGAGGCTAGCCACCTACCTACTTGCCTAGCGAGGGGTGGCCCATGCATTTAATAGGATCATACATATACTTCAGGAAAGCATCCCATATCTCTGAGAATTTTTCTTGGATACAGGGGTGCTGGAACAATTTTTTTTATAGTGGGGATGCTGAGAGCCATTGAACCAAACTGTAAACCCAGTATATAATGGAAACCACTTCAAGTCAAGGGGTGCTGCAGCACCCCGCACATTCCTTGTTCCAGCACTTATGCTTGGATATAACATGATGCCTTTCCCCAGAAAAGACAAGGCCTGAGGAATGACTGAATAAAGACTCCTGAACTTAACTCAATAGCAACATATTTTAAATCTCTAGTTTTTCAACCAGGATATAAATGTCCACCTGGATACTGCTTATTTGACCCATTTTTAAAATTAAAATGTCCAGAAACTGAACATTAAAAATATAAATTCTTTACCCTTTCCTTCCACATTTCCACTGAACCAGAAAAGACTTGATTGGGAAGAGTCAAGCCAAGACTCTGCATTTCAGCATCTGAAACTAGGCATGCTGGAGTTTAAAGGGTCCTATCTCACCCCATACATTTAAAGGAAAATGTACTAAACATTACACGAATCCAAAGAAAGACTTACCCCACACTGCCATGAAAACAGCAAAAAAGACAGTAGCTCCATTGTCAAAAAGGTGAGTTACCTGTGAATGAGACCAATAACCTGATGAATTCATTATTTGAAAGTTCTATTCACAATTTATTCTGTTTTGTTAAAAGATTAAACTGGGTGGTGCTTAGGAGAGCCACTAGACTGACTGTCCTGAAGACCAACATCCTCTCTGAGGGCCTTACCCTGAATTGTGCTCAGCATGGGAGTTACAGATGCTCAGCACCTCTCGCGGTCAAGGCCCATATCAGCTGAACAGTTATCTCTTATCTATTTATAACTTCTGGGGTAGTTCATCCTTTCAGCCTAAGGTAATTTGTTTTGAGAAGCTATGCACAAAAGATGGTTCATAAGTGCTGTTCCAAGTGCTAGGACATAATTTTTGTGACTGCTGAATATATCAAGTGCAATTGCATATACGTGTAAATAAGTTCTAAAGACCAAATTCAGTCATAGTAAAAGTGGGTTCATTGAAGTGAAGGGACTGAATTTGATCCGTCACTTGGAACTTTTTTTTATTTAACCAAGTTTATTGAAGATATTCACAAAATACTGAGACAGAATAAACATATTCTATTTGGATAGTTTAAATGTACCTTGGCATAAACACAGCTGTCTGACAACCTCATGAAGGGACAGTATTTATCACATATTGGACACATTATAATATCTGTAGCTTGGCAGACTTCTTTACTGGAAAAAGAGAGAAGATAATGGTTGATACTTTCATACACAACTATCATTCTTAAAATGGACCAACATATTTCTCTGAAATCACAGATGGTGAATTAAATTTCTCTTATCATACATTTCTAGTGCTTTCTGTTAATGATGTCAGTATGTTCTTCCTGTCTACAACACTGAGATACATACACTATGACTGTGTAGGTCTTCTCAACTTCATAAATGAATCATGCCTTTCTCAAGAAAACACAGGCACTTTGAAACCTTTAGATGGCATGTCCTTTTGTTTTTTTTTAAAAAAGAGCAAAATCAAAAAGGACTAGAAAACACGTAGCGAATAGTCCTGCAGTGGCTGACAGGATGAGTTATTAGCACTTTACCATTTCTAAATTGTCCCTGAGCCAAGAGAGGTCTCCAACAGAAGGAGATAGGAATATGGTGAGTGCAGATTAAAGGGAATTTTGTTAATTTCAAAGGACTCTTTCAGGCACTGCCTCAGGGTGGAAAGCAGTGTAGAAGTGCAACACCCCCAGAGGAGCTCCAGGTGGCACAATGCCTGAAGAGTGCCGTCTGGAGCTTTGGGAAGCACACTCTCCTTGGGGTGTGACATTTCCTCTCCCCTCTGCCAGCCAGTCAGAAAGCCATGGCTCCACCCTCTCCCCATCGCTGTGAGAAGCTAGCTTGGGCAGCACCCCTAGCTTTACATAGTCCATGCACTCAGGGGACCAGATGATATCCAGCCTATGTGCCAGAGCATAACACAAGGGAGACTTGATGCACGTTCTCCACTACCTTGTGAAAGCTGGGCACAATCTTACCCTATGTGTTTACATTGTTTTTGTTATAGACTTGACACCATATGGTGAATTTTAAAAGAAGAAATAAAACAGAACCAAATTGTACAAAACAACCCCAAATGTGTACAAATATGGGTAACGTCACTAATAAAAGTGCTCACTTTACCTGACTTGGCAGTGGTTCAGTGTTGTGACTCCATACAAAAAGACAAACAATCCAATGAAGGCAGCTGGGAAGAGCATTCCTGTGTACCAGCCTAACCAGGCAAAGTACAAGCCAATTTTCTCACCAAAATACCGTCTGTTTAAAATACAACAGAGCAAAGTTACCTGCCAGCTTCTGTAGGTTTTATTTAGCATTGTTTGCAACAGAAAAGGAAGATTTAAGTCATATTTGAGGGGAGAAATTGGGGCTAAGATTTTCTAAAACAGGAGCCTAAATCCATACTTAGGCGCCTGCCTGTTTTTCAAAAATGCTGCACAGTCAACAATTCCCATCGAGGGCGGAAGTGCTGGATGTTGAACTTTTTTGAAAATGTGGTAATTGGTTCTGTATGTCCAGGAAACAAAAGGCCAGATGCTGCTCTCAGTTATACAGGAGTGTTTCCGGAGTAACTCTGTTGAAATTGATGTAGTTACACCGGTGTAAAATTGGTGCAAGGGAAAGGAGAATCAGCCCCAGAGCATTTCCAAGAAAAACAGTTACTAGCCTGTTCCATAACTGTTGTTCTTCAAGAAGTGTTGCACATGTCCATTCCATTCTTGGTGTTGGTGTGCCCTGTGCATGGCTGCAGGAAACTTTCCCCTTCAGTGGTAGCTGTTGGGCAGCTTGAGCTCCCCCTGCTGCTGCATGCCACTGTGTTCAGGTATAAGGAAGGGGCAGAGCCAACCCTTGCCCCCCTCAATTCCTTTTTGCCATAACTCTGATGAGGAGTGGTAGGTGGGCAGGTCGTAGAATGGGCATGTGCTCAAAGACATCAGTTACAGAACAGATTAGTAACTGTTTTTTCGTTGCTGAATGATTCCACATGTGCATTCCTCTCTTGATAACTCACAAGCCATAGGAGGCAGGATTGGAATCTATTTCAAGAAAGACTGAAGAACAACTCATCCCACTCTAGCATCATCTCTGGAGTCCTGAGCCACAGCATAGCAGGAAGCAAGTATGTGGACCAAGAACAAGATTGCCACTTGCCAGAAAGGCCACAGAGGCCAATTGTGACCTAGCTGTGACACTGTTGGATAGAGCAACATTAGTAGGGTTGCCAACTTTCTAATCGCACAAAACTGAGCGCCCGTGCCCAGTCCCTTCCCCAAGGCCCCGCCACCACTCGCTCCATCCCCCCTCCCTCCATCGCTCGCTCTCCCCCACCCTCACTCACTTTCACCGGGCTGGGGCAGGAGTTTGGGTGTGGGTGGGGGTTTGAGGTCCTGGCAGCACTTACCGTGGGTCCCAGGAAGTGGCCGCCAGGGTCCTGCAGCTCCTAGATGCATGGGCGGCCAGGGAGGCTCCTCGCACCTCCTGGTGCCACCCCTGCAGCTCCCATTGGTCACAGTTCCCAGCCAATGGGAGATGCGGAGCCAGTCCTCACTGCAGGGGCAGAGTGTGGAGCCTCCGTGGTCACCCATGAGTCTAGGGGCTGCAGGGACCTGGCGGCCGCTTCCGGGAGCCATGCAGAGCTAGGGCAGGCAGGGAGCCACCAGGGTCCCTTTTCGACCAGGCATTCTGGTTGAAAGCCGATGCCTAGCAACCCTAGACATTAGCCAACTTATAGCTCAAGAGTATGCAAAATGCAATCCAGGAATAAATTCTCGGGGTAGGGGGGACTGACCTCTTACTCTTCTACCCCTTCTATGAACAACTGGGAGGATTTATGGAAGTGTCTGGTGTAGTAGGAAGAGAGCCTGAGACATAAGGCTTGTATCAGAGGCCTGCTATGAGGCCTGAACCAAAGCAAAACTTTGCTGATATGAAGCAAAGTCAGGTTGTGCGCAAGAGGCAGGCCCTGCTCACAGAATTTGGCAAGCACAGTGCTGATATTGCAAAAACACATATTCCTGAGAAGTGCTAGGCACAGAGCACTTATGCAAGCATATTCCGGAAGGATGGTACCAGAACACCTCGATACCAGCAAATTCCCCAAAGGTAACAGGAACACACTGACCCTGTTGCAAGCCTGGTGCTAGACTCTGGGGACAGAGCCACTCAGTGAGTGGACTCAGCCCTGATAGGTGAGGGCACTGGGTATGGCACTGTGTGGGGAAGATCTGGAAGCTGTGGGAAATGCCTAAGGACTCCACAATGGCCACCGATATGAGGCAGAGTTCCGTTGTCCCAGCCACATTCTTGAGGCAGGTCCCATTGAAGCGTTGTGGTGATAGATGGGAAGATAGGATCTGTGCAGAGACCAGCGGGTCCTGCTGTGGGGTTGTGATATGTAAGATCCCACCTCCAAGTCTGACAATGAAGATTCCCCTCATCTGACCATGGCGGGACTGATCCAGTCAGTGCCAGGGACCTGTGCTGAGAGCCTGGTGATGGATGGAGCAATGCCATCATAACAGGTTTCCCCTTGGATGGTACTGAGGGGCGACATGCAGGGAAGACAACACTGGCACTGCTCACTGAAGCTGCAGCACTCAGCACCGAGTCATACTGGGTTGGCTCCGATGGTGGCCTGAGTGCCGCCTCCATCACAGGAATTTCAGCCTAGCCTCCCTATCCTTCTTTGTCCTAGCTTTGAACTCCCTGCAAATCTGTCACTGGTCCTTCACGTGTGCTTCCCCTAAGCACTTCAGTCAGCTATTGGGCAGGCCACTCACTGGCACAGGCTTGGAGCAAAAAGCACACGGCTTGAAATCCAGTGACTGGGACATACCTTGGTACTGTGAATGGAATAAACAATGATGGGGAAAACAACAAGTCTGAATTTTTTTTTATATAATGCATTTAAAAGTTATTGTCCTAACACTGACAAATAGACTAATTACACACACACACAGAGTCTGGTATAGTATAGAGTTCCAACGACCACAACGGGTGGTAAGAAGGAACTGAGGAGGACTAGGTGCAGCTCTGCCCTTTATACCTGCACACAGTGATGCATGGCAGCAGGGGGAGCTTGAACCGGCCAATGAGTACCTCTGAGGGAAAAAGTTCCCAATGGCCATGTGCTGGGTGCACTGACACCAAGAGTGGAATGCATATGTGTAATCTCCCGAAGAAGAATTGATGAATCAAAGAGCATTCTTCTACCTTGCTTTCATATTCTGTTTGGAACTTCGCTTATCAGTCTCTAGAAAATTTATTTTACAATTCCAACATGGATTGAAAGCATACCGCACCTTGATCATGAAGTCCGATGCTTTATAAATCAATACATAATAATAATAATGAATACTTTAAAAGATCATTCTCCAGATTCATTTTAAAGAATGAGGAAATATAATCATCCTGTGCTTCAGAAACTTTAGGGTCAAATCACAGCGGGGTGTCAGGTCAATTTAAATGTATTTTACATCAGCACAACTTGTTATGCTACTATTGAGGCATCTGACTGCCAGGGTCAAAGAGTGAAACCAACCAATGTTGTTGCCTTTAGACTACCTGAAACCATTCTTGGTCAGTCTTTTACACTAAGGAAGAAAACACCCATGTTGTTTCTTGGGTGAGAGGCAGTGGAGGAGAGAGAAAGAGTGAGCAACATTTGGCCTGGAATAAATGAAATCATCAATTTTAAAATGCATGTCAAAGAGTTTCCATCTTGAGCAATCCATCTGTCTGAATTAAGATTATATTTTGTATTTTTAAAGCAATGTGAAGACTGATCTACACTGATCATCATCATTCAAACTCAGCTTCACTGTACCAAAGGCCAATGTTGTCATATTGCTTTTATTCCTCTGTCATTCAACAGAGCTCACAATTCTTCTGGCTAAAGAGACAGAAACATGACAGTAATATGGTCAATTCTGACCAGGGTAGCAAGTCTCGCTGTACAAAGACACACTGACATCAGTTTCAGATGCATGAGTTAGCTGCATGAGTGAACCCTGTGGCCTAATTTTTTGGCTGACAATCTGTCTGCTCCACTGAGAAAGATAATTTACATTTTATGAGATTATTTGCATCAGCACCTATTTTCACCAATGTATATAAATCAGAGTAGTGAAGCAAAGTATTAAAGACAGTCTTCTATGGCAAATGAGGGAGTTACGTGTAGTATTTTTATGTTCCTCAGGTTAGGTGTTCAATATTAATCTGCTTGACTGCCAGGAGTTAAGTCACGGGAGACTGTTAAGGGAGAAACCAACAGAAAATGAAACCATGACAAAGATAAGAACTCCTTGGGGAACAATCGGGAAGCTATTCACTAGGGATATCCCCTGCCTGCCTCCAGCTAGTTTGCTGTGGTGTATTCTTCCCAGCAAAACCAAGGATCAAAGGGGCTCCTAAACCTTAAAGATGCTGGCCTCAGGAAAGAGGAGAGGGCTGAGTGAGTTGTCAGCAGACTGAATCTGACACCCCAAACTGACTGAGACACACGGCGACAGAGTGCCACAAGGAGTGCAGCAAGGAGGCTGTCATTCCCAACCCAGAGATGGGAATATGCTGGACCTACCTGAGCTATGGATAGATAAAGGTTAGGTAGGAAATATGCATATACGGTTCTTTGTTGCAATAACCTCTTTTTCTAAATTCTGTGTTTCCTATTGCAATTAAGTCCTAACTTTGTTTTGAAGAAGCTGCTTTTGAGCCACGTTAATTAGTCACTGGTTCCCTGAGAAAAAGGGATGACAGGTGCCAAATGCAGTTGAGCCTGTTGTGTTAACACGGTTGGTAAACAGGGGGGTGGGGTAGTTGCAGCCCAGAGATTCAGACTGAGAGTGATTAAACTGCATGGGGGTTCCACCCAGAGTGAGGTGTAGGAAGCCAGGCCTGTTTCACCGGAAGAGTGCACTTGAGAGGGACAAAAAGAGGTTTAAGGCATAGCTCACCCAGCAACTCTGAACCCTGTAGACGAGATTTCTCCTGCTGATAATAGCCTACCTTAATCGATTACTCTCGTTAGAGTTGGTATGGCAACCCCCATTTTTTCATGTTCTCTGTGTGTGTGTATATATATATATATATATATATATATATATTCCTACTGTATTTTCCATGGCATGCATCTGATGAAGTGGGCTTTAGCCCACAAAAGCTTATGCTTAAATAAATTTGTTAGTCTCTAAAGTGCCACAAGTCCTCCTCGTTCTTGTGTTATGGTGCTTTTCACACTCCAGCACGGATGGTCTCTCTTTCCGCCCCCTTAACTGAAAACCGTTCCTGACAAACAACTTTTTTCCCTATTTGAACCCTTTGTGTCTGCTGGTTGCAAAATGCAGTGCTCCTCTTACGATCCAGAGATCAAGTCAACAGCTTCTTCTAATACCAAGGCTGATCTCAGTTTTAATTTGTACATTAAATGGCAAAAAGAATAGGTGCTGCCACTGACAATCTAAACTTCTGCAATGTAGGAAGGAGACAACTGAGGCCACTTGTGAACACTTATCTTTTAAAGAGCACTCTTTACTGCCATTGCTTTGCTATATACTGATTTACATACCGAGAAATGGCATCTTTCTTGTCACACTCACGTTTTACACTGTGACAACTCCATGTACTGCATTGAGAGTAAGACTGGAATCAGGCCCATATTTTATATGCAATGATCAGTAGTTCAGTATTTTCATTCTACAAATATATCAGCTAAATCTCTGCTTACATACTATTGTGATGAGCACTATGGAAATGTACTCTATTTATCCCAGGCCAACAGAATGATCCCTAGGGGACCATTACAGCTGGCAGCAGTTAGAGCAGCTCTGTGTCTGTTCTACTTTACACTGGGGGCTGGTTTGGACTCTAGTCAGTCCCAGGAGACAAAGGTGGCTTACAGCCACATTTACCTTTCTCTTCCCATCAGCTGCACCAAGCATGAGCTTAGCTATGCATTGTTTCCTATTTTTGACTGTCACTATATGTTGACCAGAGATTTTCATTAAGCTGCCCAAAGTGTTGTCTTTTATCTGAGCGCTTACAGTATATTTAGCACTCAGTAATGTATATGAGTAGTTGAAATTATTCCTTTCAATGTGCATTACCAGGCGTTTGTCAACACTGACTTTCCTCTACCATCATGCTGCACATTCACGTAGCTTTGGTGGGTCCCTCTGAAGTTATTCAGTCTTCTCTTGTTTTGATTCACCCTAATAACATTGTATCTTCTGCAAATTTTGCCATCTCATGTTTCACCTCATTTTCCAGATCATTAGTAATTATACTAACAAACATTCTGTGTATCTGATAAGGTCACTCTACTGAAAACATTCCCTAACACAAAACCTCAAAAGCAAGGAAATGAAAAGTGAAGTCATCAAATGGCCAATACTCTTGCTTCTATCCAGAGACCCACACATCACTATTAGCACAACCACAACACTACAGACAACATGCCACAACCGTAACTTTATCCCAGTAGGAAAATCAGCCTTCCAAGACCCCTGTATGTAGAGGTGAAACTGAGCCTGACTGAAGTCAGTGGCAGAACTACAAAGGACTTTCAGTGGGGCCAAGATTTCACCCTAGATATTTAGCAACAACAGACAGATTTTGTAGCCTGTTAGTGTTTAGAATGATAATGCCTTATAAAAGAATAAGCAAAGTCTGGTTTTAGCACTATACAATTTATTATTGGGGTTCTCTAAGTTTATCAAGCTTAATTATATGATTGCTTGGGATCAGGATACCTAGAAGGCACTCAGGAAGTTAGAAGAGAGACAGATTTGGATCTGAGTCAAGAAAATTTATTTAATTCATTCATCCTTTGACAGTTCAGTACAAAATCCTATACAGGATTTAATAATATAATAATATATATTATAATATATATTAATAATATAATAATATAATAATATTTAATAATATAAATATTATATTATTATTATTATACCACATAAACAAACTTAATGCAGCTATGGCTATCTAGCAGAGGGGAAAAAAAAGACTATGCACAAAGCGTTGGCCAGTGCACAAAGGGACTGATCCAAAGCCCACTGAAGTCAATGGGGACTGCTTTCATCCACTTCAACAGAGCAAGGTCAAAGTGAATGAACTGAGGGAAGGGAAGAGTGAGAGAGAGATTGTCCCCCTTTAATCACTTTCAGTTCTCGTGATTTTGAATGATTCTTGTAACAACAGTATGGAAATTAAATTTCGGCAGCAATGCAAGTAAGCTGACCCCTTCACAGCTGTTGATTAACAACAACGCATTTGCAATTGTGCAGAATCGGTACTTCTCATGCTCCCCGGTGCTTCCAGGCGGAATGAACACCGAATTGTGCGATGCCCCTCAAATGCTGTTTCCGTGTTTATTTCTAGTGACTAAGATCCCCATATTGGCCAACTGGTGTGATTAAAGTAAAGTTAATGGCCACGGAAGGTGCCAGACTGAGCACGTTGGAGATTTAAGACTACATTTAATGGCAAGAAAAAACAAGCATAAAAGCAACAGCTTCTCTTATCACCCTGGCAATGTGACTTTAACCTGACTTGAGAGTATCATATCTATGAATGAGAAGGTTACTCACTGTCCGTAGCTCACTAAGTCCTTGGCCTCTCTAAAGAGTCTGACAACACAAATATTGGTTGGGAATGGTGGGTACTGAAAAGCTGGCCCATTAGGAACGTAACAGTTAACCCTCAACTCCCACTTCCTCTGGGCATGGGCTTTCCATAGATTTTCTACAGTACCCATGGCTGGGGAAAGCTATGAAACGAACACTCATGGCAGAACTAGCATAAACCCTTTTGTTTTGGGTACACAGGTTCACGCAGTTAGAATTGAGGTGAACAGCAGTTTTTGCTAATGTGGTCAACTGTTCAAGGTGGAAAACCAGGGCACGTGGCACGTGAGGAAGGAGAGGTGGTACAGAGGGATGTTTTGGTGTGGGTTAGGGAAGGGTGTATGGGAGTGTTTTAGCAGCTGAGAGGGGAGACAGAAAAGGGTGCCCACTCCTTTCCTGCCACCCTTCCTTCTGTGCCTGCACTACAATCAGCAATGGGTTTGTTGTAAGCCAACAGCTAATAGGATATATGGCAGTAACTTAAAATGTCAGTCTGGGTTTGATGTCTCCTTTTACTCAGTCACCTGTGAATACTCAGGAAGCCTCATACCCGTCACTAGTTCTCCTCCTGCTCATGTAGCCCTGTACACTGAATCACCTGTACACTCGTTGTGTAAACTGCTCTGATGACATTTCTTTCAGAATAATCTTTGGATGACACTGACTGGGAAGAGAAACTGAATGAGTTAGTGCCCTTAAATGCTATGCTTAGATTTCTAAAGGAAGTCTGTGCCAAGGTCCAAGTGCAATTGTGTGCTTACCCAGTTACCACACTTCCGTACATAAATGGCCATTTAAATGCCCGATGAGCCATTTTGCACACACAAACACCGAAAAAGAACACTGGATCCAAATTCCCTCAGACTTTAGGGAAACTTGGATCAGGATCTGAACTTCACAGCTCAGATGTGACACTCCCAATTAATGATGCCTTCTGATGATGATTGTTCCATGACACAATCACAAATGTAAACTATTACCAAAGAACAACAGCCCTGTCTGCAGGTTACTTCAAACACAATTAACAGAAATATTTCAAAAAAGAGAGAAACAATCTACACTGTGAAACTAATGTAATCTCTTATGCTAGGGAAATTTAAAAAACAAACTCAAAACTACTTCAATGCAATTACTGGTTCACCACCGAATCAATAGTGTAATTTGTTTTGAAAATTTCCTTAGTGTAGACTTGGCCAATGGGCTCAAAAAGAAATGATAACATCTAAACAATTGATGTACTAACTAAAAATATATTACCGTGCTTCACTTTGGTTTCTAGCACATTTTAAAAAAACTACATGACTCAAGCAAACCTCTATGACTGAATTCCTCTGTGAGTATTTTTTTCCCTAGAAAAAGCAAATTCCCATTTTATGAAGTTGCAGAAAAATGAGCTTTATGGAGCCTTAAAGAATAACTCCTAGTGCTTCCTGGGAATCTTTTACAAATCCTTCTATTTCAGAACAATTAAAAAAACAATAAAAGCAAAAGGCTCCTATCAGTTACAGTACTACAGTACTTTAAAAAAGAAAAACTAATTAACTCTATCAATTGCAGGCTCTTAATGGCCCACCCAAATTGCCAACGTATCAGTATATTCAATGATGCTGCTACCTTTTAAATACAGATTTTATGTATAGATCCTTGTAGCCAGAGGTGGATTAAGATTTATTGGGGCCCTGGGCACAAAGAACATTCAGGCTCCCCACACCCTTGGGGCCCAGGGACACCAGACCTGGGGGCTGGGGAGGCCATGCCCCCACACTTTTATACTGTGAGAGTTTAGGCTCATTTGTCAGAGGAATTAACTGAGCCCTTCATGTTTCTGTTAGACTTTCCTACCATCTTATCCCACTCTGTATCCCAGTACACAGTGCAACATTTTAAAAGCAAATAAAAACTTTTACCGTACGAGATCCAAGGGCTGGTATTTATACCACACTCCCCATGAGGCCCAGCACTCATAAAGCAGATGTCTGTGATTTTCTGCTCCATGGGTTCTTATGGAATTTTTACTTCGGTAGCTTCCCTAAAATACAGATTTAAATATTGAGCAAAGAATAATAGTTGCCAAGAAATCTCTGGAACTAGAGGTGTGTTTTAATGGAACAGTTTATACAAAATCCTTGCATGAAAACAAAAAGACAAATTTAGCATCGGCTTGGTTGAATTTGTTTGTCTTAAAGGTTGATTTTTCTTAGATCTGTATTTGGTAACCGGCATTGTTCAGATCACGGGTTGCAAACAGATGTCAGGTGGTCATGACCACCCTATCCTTCCATATTGGTAAATGGGAGGGGGTTCCCAGGGCAGGCCTGATGTAGAAAAGAGGATTGCAGTATGCAAAAGGTTAAGAACAAATGGGTCCCTCCATGAAATCTTCATTTAAGGGAGATGCATGCTCAGCAGATGCAGTGTGTCTAGTGATTAGATGTTTATACTGAAATGAGAAGTGTGATTGCAGTTCAGGTGGGCATAGATTAAAGTTAGCATGGGTATGCCTACCTAAGCTGCAATCTGACTTCCAGCTGTTGTGTAAACATACCCTAAGACTGGGAATCGGGAATCCTGCGTTCTATTACCTGTATTCTGCCATTAACTCCACAAGGTAAGCCACACTTACCTCAAACCTGTGTTGTAATGCATAATCACAGTTAGTGGTGTGAAATAACCATCTTCAAAGTGGTACTAATTGCAGCTCTGAAGGAGGCTGCTCACTTTGAGAGATATGTGTTTAACATGATACTGATGCTGGAATTATTCCAAGTGAGGAGGTTGTGGGGATAGCAAGGGGTGTAAAAATACTGAAGAAAGTAAAGGATTCATGCACTACTGAAAGGTGCTCAGATGCCACGGTGATGTGGGCAGTGTAAGAACCAATATACAACAGATGATGTTTTGCATAATTCTGTTTTAATTGATTTCATTAGCTTAAAAGGAGAAGATTTCAAGCTTTCAGATAAAGAGTTTTGGACTTCAATATACAATATATGAGTAACTGTCAAAGTGTGATTCATAAAAACAGTAACGTTGCTTGTCAGACTGTGACGAGCCAGCTGGTGACGTGATACTGGCTCCTCTTTGTTTCTAGCTGCTAAACAGCATTAAAAGGAGTTAAATGCACATTAAATACATCCCTAACGTTGCTTTTCCATGCAAAACAATTGTGGTAGTTGCCACAGGGATTGCTAGTGGGAGCTCTGATTGCAAGTGAAGGAGTAGGAATGATCTGTGTGATTGTAAACGGGAGGGAGGTGGTGCCCCCAGACACTCTCTGTATTTGGATGTGTTCCACACCATGAAAACGTTTGAGAATTTTTGTAATACATGATTGTTACTATAACATTATTCATGGCCACCAATGGGGGACAGTGTGTGAGTCTGAAACACAAGAATTTTCAGGAAAAGCCATCAACATTTTCTAATGAGCTGAATTAAATGAAAGAAAGCACAGAAAATGCTCACACCATCTGTGTAAATAAGGAGTAACTTTTCACTGAAGCCAGTGGGGATACAATGTAAAACCAGAGTAAGAGGAGACTCAGGCTCAATGACATTGGTATTAAACTTGAATTAAAAGCCAACAAGAAACGTTAGAAAAGTACCTCATGAAGAGGAAATGCAGCTTCATAGGAGCCATTAGTAAGCAATCGATTCAGACCTAAAAGTCAAAAATATTAATTTAATTACAAGCAGGGCTCGAATAACTGTAAAATGAGGAGGGCAAAGCACATTTTCATGATGAGACTGGTAAATGAAGTTCAGTGAAAGATACAAGTAACAAAATACTTCTTTCATAGGTTTGTCATACTATGGTGGACACAAGGGAAGGATGAATACAACATTCAGATACTTGCTACTGTACTTGATCATATTATTCACAATCTACAATTCATTATGCTTTGAATTTAAAGCTTTGGGGGCCACAGTGAAGTCAATAGGGGTTGACTTTCACCCCATATATTTTGGTCTAATAATCATATATTAAAGTCTGTGTGAGGATCTATTTGGAAACTTCATTTAGGCGAGATGCCACATTTCTTGGCATTCTGCAAATTTCAGACAAAACCGTTGAATTTTTGTATCGTAGTGTAACAAAACAGCCAAAAGCCTTAATCTCCATATGAAAATAACATCATTACATGTTTAACTTATTGCTCTGAGAGCTGTTGGATTGATGGCCTGGAGACTGAAGCTATCTACTGACAGATCAGCCACAAGACAGGTAGTAGCAGTGTGAGGCCCAACAACATACCTGAACTCAGACCCAAAGGGACCACTAGTAGGGGGGCAAAGGATAGCTCATTCTCCCTGTCCATTAAGGCTTTGGCCCCTCAGCCAAGACTAACAACACAAGAGAAGTACTCAGTGCCAGCTGTGCTGAAGATGACTGTTTACTTGGAAATTTACTCAAAGGCCACTGAACAGCTATTGGACAGTGCAGTATTCACTTGGGGATATTCAAATCAGTGAGCTAGAGGCAAAAGACTCCATATTCTATTCTTAATCAGTTGAGGAAATCTTATAAGAATAGTCCAATGAAAAGCATTAATTTATCATAAATATCATTTTTGCTGGTAGTATTAGTCTCTGCTATGGGCCACATCTTGGTTCTTGGTGTGTCTACTGTGTGAAGCCCACCAGAGCTATTTAGCCTGGCTAGGCTCCTACAGTCCAGAAGTCCATGCAGAAGACAATCTGATACTACAGTGGTGGGAGCCACATGGATGGATGGATGGATGGATGGATACTTGGATCCTGAGGCAAGTAGGAGAACACAGCAGCCCAGGTGCTATCTGCATGTGGAATATGCAGCCCCCTGACTCTTCCCATTGCTCAGGGGTGGAATCTGACTCCAGCCATGGTGCTGAAGATGACATCAGGGACGCACTGAGCACGTGTGGTGCTTCCCTAATTCTGGGAGCACGGGGAAAAAGGTTCCTCCCTGGCTTGTTGTCAGCTGGGGAAACTAAATGGGTTTTGCTATCCCAGCAAGGCTCCTCCAGCTGACAATTCGGACATGGAGCTCTCAGCCAGGAGCAGTGCAAAGGCCCACTAGAATGAAGAACATTCTTCTGCATGGCAAACAGAGAGGAGGAGGACACAGCTCTCCAGCCAACCCACACCTGTGTCAAGACACCATTTTTTGCAGAGGAAATTTGTGGAGAACTCAATCTTGGTCTCCCTGTCCCTCCATGGAAAGGAATCAGGGAGCAGTAGTAACCTCCATGACCTCCATGAGTGAAGAGAGGGAAACAGGGATTCATGCAGGATTGCTGGAGTCTGAAACTCAGGGCTGCATGAGTTCCCCATCCCTCCAAGTACCTCCACACTTTGACCCAAGGAGAGTTGTAAGTTCTCCTTTTGCAATGGGACAATACGTCTATTTAGTGTCATCAGTCAATACCTTGTGTGTCTCTTGTTTACCTTATATCAGCCTTTCCTACTGCACAGGGAAATAGTCTTCTGAGGTGTCAGCCATATCCTTTCATGGAAAAGCAGCCCAACATTCCATTGCCTTGTCTTCGAAATGACTGGGCATACCAAGAAAAAGTGACCACCTTCGAAATGTGTGAGCTATGTACCCAGTGAGGAGATTTAAAAAACCAAAACTGACCTATAAGGAGCATGCCCAGGCTTTATTGATTTTTTACACCAAATTAAAAGGCACCTTGTTGAGCACTTACCAATTTTGTTTTTTCCTTCTTCATATTTCACTCTCTGTAAAATATGGTGTACTATTCTACTTCTTGTAGCATTGTTGAAGAAAGTGTCTTTGTTGTGTATGATGAAGCTAAATAAAAAACACAAACAAGACTGGCCCCTGAATAAGTGGTATAATATTTAAAATAAAGGTTAAGTTCCATTAATTTTTATAGCACATCAAGAATCTACGGTGTATGAGCGAAGTACAGGGACTATACAATAAAGGAACTTGACACTGTGATTCAATTTAGCACAATAGGAAATCTCTGCTCCTCAGGAGCGTTGAAAGCCAGGACTAAACAGGAGACATTTGCAGAGGGTCTTGCTACTTAGTCATTCACTTTCATAAGCATTACATTAAAAAAAATGTTTAAACACTGCATAATACATGCACACATTTTGCAAAGAAATGAGATTTAAAAGTGCTGCTCTAGAACACACAGATCAGATTAACCACATGAATATTGAAAATGAAATAATACATTATAAATATTGTACATTATAAAGTGAAAACATCATATATGACAGTTTGATACTGTAAGCTAAAATGGGTTAGAAAATTAACTTTCAGGAGCTAACCATGAAATTACATGAAGTTCAGTTTCAAATGCAACAGCATGGGTAAATTTATAATAAATCAAGAAAACTAAGTGAAGGATTAACTGCAAATTGCATTATGTTTACTAGATTGGTTGGCATATTATATAACGTATATATTTCTTAACAACATTTCACACACATATTGGGGGGAATTTGATATTTTAATAATTACCAAGCTCACTAGAAAACTGTAGGAAGCATAGTGTATGTTGTGCTATTGGGCTCTGAGGTACCAGCTAAACATCACCAAGAGGAAGTGAATTTGGACACTAACTCACAGGGTCTCTGTGTTCTCTTGAGGAAAATAGGGTCTTCGGGCTAAATACTTAAAAATATATATATTTAGGCTCCTAAAGATGCACATAGGGGCCCAGTGGGATTTCCACACACTAGGCACCTGCCTACCTTTCAAAATCTGGCCCTTAGAACTGGATCAAAAGCCCATTGAAGTCAATGGAAAGACTCATTTTTCAACAGGCTTCCCCCCACGTCGGCTAGTGAGGCAGTGGGAAAGTGAATGAGTTAATGAGTGAATGAGCAGGTACAATCATACAGATTTCCTAGAGAGATCAGCTCACAGAAATGCAGAGTGGACTCAGAGCAGGGGTCAGAAACAACTCTAAAGGAACAGAAATAACCAGAATAGTAGATCCAGCATGTAGCCAGGTCAGAGCCCCTGCTGCAGCGTAGAGGAGTTGGGGCTCAATGTTTTTCCCCCACAGGGTTTTGGCCAAGCAAATATACCCTTTTCAGAGAGGATCCACTAGCCACAGACCCAACATGGTCATTTCCCCCTCCACATTCATATGGGAAAAGCAGTCAGGGAAATAGCTCCCTATTGTGCAGGGCTGCGTGAAATACCCAGGTCCTGGCTCTCTCCTGCCAAAAAGTTCCTACTGTATTTTAGGTCTTCCTCACCACATACAATTTGCTCCAGAGGGTTCTGGTGTCCTGCTTCCAAGACACACAGAAAAATCCAAAAACTAGAGACATTAAACAAAATATTATAGTACATAAGAGTGGTACACCAGCCCATACCTCTTTATTACCCATGCTTATAGAAGTTTCCTGGGCCTGAGTTTAGGTTATTTCCCTTTGTGATGCTTGCTGCCACATTTAAAAAAAACCCCACTTTACTTTCAACTATTTTAACAAAACACAAATGGTGAAATCCTGGTCCCACTGAAGGCAATTCCTAAACTCACACTGCCTTCAACCAGGCCAGCATTTCACCCAAGATCTTCATCAGCTCCCATTTAATGCTCTCATAGCATGAACAGCCCTAGTGGCTTTTAAAATCTTCTGTCTTTTCTGCCTCCTTGGTGTTCCTACTAGGAGTAGAATTCGCATGAGTCCAGCCCTCAGGTGTGGTGTTTCTGACTTATTTCACTTTTCAATCATTGATGAGGCGGGAAACCAGTTTGCTTTTTCAGTGCTGGAATGCTATTAACTTTTCCTCAGCCACCAATCTCACTAATGTGAGATTTGTCTCTGTGGTGCTTCTTTAGGTCTGGCTTACTACTGGCTGCCCTTCTTGCCTTTTACAGAGCTAACATGGCAGGTTTTGATATTTTTTAACTCTTCCTTTAATGGACTGATGCCTTTTCCCCTCTTCTGTATCCTGGGCAAACTTTGTGTTTTTCCTGTCTCTCCCACACAGCGTACAACTACAATACTACTTTATAGGGATGGGAGAAAATTATCAGGGACTACAGACACTCTCCCTGATCTTTTTTCCAAAATCAAAGCTTTTCTGAAGTTCAAAAAAAGTTTGCTTAACTTTTTCCTCCATTATATTTCATTTTTATTTACTTGCCCTTTTTACTTCCAGGTTCTGCTTGGGACCAGAAGCAGAAATGTTAGAATGCCATGAAAAAAGCTGTCCTCAAAGTACTTCTGGCCCAAACAAAAACAGAGTCCTGAGTTTCTTACATGAGAAAGTTTGTGTAAGACCTCTATATCCAAGGGGTTTGGATAAACATCTACATTTTTGGATGCTTATCCAATGGAAACACCAAATCTTTTGAAATTCAACAACCAATACAAATGTCCCTTCTATTTGCTGCAACATAATAAGATTTGTGAATAGGGAATGTTCTCACACTGCTCTCTCCACATCACAAGTGTGCACATATCCACCCACAGGTTTTGCACCTGAACTGCTAAGGACATGTCTTCACTACAGCATTATTTACACTCAAGGTAACTGCTCTCAAGTTAGCCTAGCCTGAGTGGGTAGGTCTACACTGCGTATTAAAAATGGCAGCAGCGAATCTCAGAGCCTTGGTCCACCAACTTGGGCTTGCACTACAGAGCTAAAAACAGCTGTGGAGACCTTCAGGCTCAGGCAGGAGCTGGCAGGGAGGTGGCATGAGAGCCCAAGTTCTACCCATGCTACAACGTCTACACTGCTGGTTTTAGTGCTGTAACATAAAGCCACTGAGCAGTGAAGACAAGTCCTTATTGTTCAAGTTTACCACTTCCTGGGATTTGCTTTTATTGTTAAATGATCATAAAACTTCAGTCTCAACCCAAGCTTGGCTTGTTTTGAGGTTTCTCCTTTCTGGCCTCAGGTGCAAGTTCTCTCTGCCCCTCTTCAAAGGGGCACACAAACCCTTTACAGCCTGGATTGGAGCAAATAAGCCCCCCCCACATCTAGCTTCTAGCATAAACCAACATGAGTCAGCAGAATCGTTCTGCTTCTCACTGCAGTATCCTAAACTCTGGCATTGTGCCACAGCTAATTTGTCATGTTCTATAACAGACATCAACTCAAAGACATGTGTAAAGCAGATTGGTGGGTTTTTAAAAAATATTTCAGCAATTTTTTTTTCATCTTTTCCATTTGATGTTTGCCTGACTTCCCTCTCCAAGGCCTCCCTTTCTGGGTAGCAGTGAATACTAGTCGCCATGGCAATCACTTTTGAGACCAACTCACACAGCAAGTTGCACTTGAACTTAACCTTGAGCTCCTGCATTGAAAGGCTTACATTCCTTCTCTGGGTTCATTCTACCCGTTTCCCAGATAAGACAGCAAAAAGGTTTGTCCATTTTCCTTGCAGGTGTGAAATTATTTTGCACATCTATGATTATGACTGTAAGGTAGTTAAGGACATTGAAGTCAATGGTAAATGGGACAAAATACAACATGGTTTTACAAAAGGTAGATCGTGCCAAACCAACCTGATCTCCTTCTTCGAGAAAGTAACAGATTTTTTTAGACAAAGGAAACGCAGTGGATCTAATTTACCTAGATTTTAGTAAGGCGTTTGATACCGTGCCACATGGGGAATTATTAGTTAAATTGGATAAGATGGGCATCAATAGGAAAATTGAAAGGTGGATAGGGAATTGGTTAAAGGGGAGACTACAACGGGTCCTACTGAAAGGTGAACTGTCAAGCTGGAGGGAGGTTACCAGTGGAGTTCATCAAGGATCAGTTTTGAGACCAATCTTATTTAATCTTTTTATTACTGACCTGGGCACAAAAAGTGGGAGTGTGCTAATAAAGTTTGCGGATGATACAAAGCTGGGAGGTATTGCTAATTTAGAGAAGGACAGGGATACCCTACAGGAGGATCTGGATGACCTTGTAAACTGGAGTAATAGGAATAGGATGAAATTTAATAGTGAGAAGTGTAAGGTCATGCATTTAGGGATTAATAACAAGAATTTTAGTTATAAGCTAGGGACACATCAATTAGAAGTAACGGAGGAGGAAAAGGACCTTGGAGTATTGGTTGATCATAGGATGACTATGAGCTGCCAATGTGATATGGCTGTGAAAAAAGCTAATGTGGTCTTGGGATGTATCAGGAGAGGTATTTCCAGTAGGGATAAGGAGGTTTTAGTACTGTTATACAAGGCACTGGTGAGACCTCACCTGGAATACTGTGTGCAGTTCTGGTCTCCCATGTTTAAGAAGGATGAATTCAAACTGGAACAGGTACAGAGAAGGGCTACTAGGATGATCCGAGGAATGGAAAACTTGTCTTATGAAAGGAGACTCAGGGAGCTTGGCTTGTTTAGCCTAACTAAAAGAAGGTTGAGGGGAGATATGATTGCTCTCTATAAATATATCAGAGGTATAAATACCAGAGAGGGAGAGGAATTATTTAAACTCAGTACCAATGTGGACACAAGAACAAATGGATATAAACTGGCCACTAGGAAATTTAGATTAGAAATTAGACGAAGGTTTCTAACCATCAGAGGAGTGAAGTTTTGGAATAGCCTTCCGAGGGAAGCAGTGGGGGCAAAAGATCTATCTGGCTTTAAGATTAAACTCGATAAGTTTATGGAGGAGATGGTATGATGGGATAACATGGTTTTGGTAATTAAATATTCATGGTAAATAGGCCCAATGGCCTGTGATGGGTTATTAGATGGGGTAAGATCCGAGTTACCCGGGAAAGAATTTTCTGTAGTATCTGGCTGATGAATCTTGCCCATATGCTCAGGGTTTAGCTGATCGCCATATTTGGGGTCGGGAAGGAATTTTCCTCCAGGGCAGATTGGAAGGCCCTGGAGGTTTTTCGCCTTCCTCTGTAGCATGGGGCACGGTCACTTGCTGGAGGATTCTCTGCTCCTTGAAGTCTTTAAACTACGATTTGAGGACTTCAATAGCACAGATATAGGTGTGAGGTTTTTTTGTAGGAGTGGTGGGTGAAATTCTGTGGCCTGCGTTGTGCAGGAGGTCAGACTAGATGATCATAATGGTCCCTTCTGACCTAAATATCTATGAATCTATGAATCTACGTAGTGATACAACCGTAGATTGTTCCTAAATGGCTGCGCAAGCACACTGAAAGCTGCTCTCTATATAACCATTTCTATGTCATATTATTATGACCGTCCAAAATCAAGGCTATGTCTACACTGCACTTCTGTTGTTAAAACTTTTGTCACTCAGGGGTGTGAAACCCCCTCCCCCACGAATGACAAAAGTTTTAACGACCAAAAAGCGCCGGTGTGGATAGCGCTTCATCAGTGGGAGACGCTTTCCTGCCACTGAAGCTATCACGCCTCACTGGGGGTGGTTTTATTCAGTCACTGGGAGAGCTCCTGGCGACAAAGAGCGGTTACACTGCGTGCCTTACAATGGTGCGGCTGTAGTGGCACGGCTGCGCCATTGTAAGGTGCGCAGTGTAGACACAGCCTAAGATGTATAAAAGATACAGAACTGAATGTTGGTGGAATATGCAAAGGAGCTGAACAACTATTTGCTCCAAAGGATGCCTTGCTTTAGCTACTTGCATTTATTTTAAAATTTAGTAACTGTAGCATTAAGAGTATTGATTTATCTTGCTGAGAGTGGAGAAGGAAAAAACAAATGAAAATTCCATCGACATACTGAAATGCTGATCATCTAGCAGAATCCCATCTTTTCTAGAACTGGCTGAATCAATCTGAATGTGTATGTTGGTGACACCAGAGAAAGATACTAAATTTCACAGGGACTAGAACTGCAGAGGTTAGAAATGGAACAAAATTTAACAGGTGACCCAGTCCGTCCCTGTACCAAGTGCAGGAAAAGACATGCTAGCAGAGTCATTGAACAAAATGTGGAGCATTATTTACCCTAAATCAACATTATGGGGGCTCTCTAAAATACCACAGGTCTCAGTCAATTGCTCCCAACAACTCTGCATGGGAAAATAATTTCAAAACAGTATCAGCTCTAATAAAGCGATTTTTAAGGCATTCAGAAATCTTCATTGTGATTTTGTTGAACCCATGGTTCTCTCTCTGTCCCTCTTCCATAGCATGTGTGTCACCCTCTTAAAATGCAGCCTGTGTGTCTCTGGAACTTGCCTTATTACAATGTAGATATCTTTCAGAGCTTCCTTTTACCTACTACTGTACACACCACACACATACATGTTCACACCTATTTGAAGGTGATTTACTATACATAGCCCTATTTCCTGATTGTAATAATCCAACATTCCTGAAAATAGTTTCTGAAAAGACATGGAGCTGGCGTCATCCCTCGGGTACAGCGATTCCGCTAAGACATTTGGAGTTATACCACACATGTACTCAGTCCATTTAGTCAAGCTGTAACTGATACTGTTCTGATTACAGAAAACCTCCCATAATTTCAGGGTTTTTTTTACTGTTTTATTTCTCCACTATGTTCTGTCGTTTATCTTATTCTGAGCCTGTGTCACTCAGTTTAAAAAATACACACACCAGATTTCACTTTTGGGTGGTTGGGATCTACACTGCTTTGAATACTAACCTATAGCAGAACTAGGTTCTCACTCCCTCATATATTACTCCAGTGGCATATAGGAGTTATAAAGGCTCCACAACCATCCAGGAGAAAATTTCCCCAGGGCAGGAACAGTGTCAGGCCTACATAGTACATAGTCTTATTGCTCTATGTTGTTCTCCCACATAACCCATAGCAGACGCATAGAGATGGAGGATGTCTCTCAGAAGTGAGGAGTCTCCGTAAAGCTGAGTGCTACAAAAATTCTGGACTGCTTTGAGCTGTGACACGGCATCAGTGACACACAGGTAAAGACTGCTGTAATTAGAGCACCCCCTAGGCTGTTCTAATTTGTACCAGGGATCACACCGGACCCCACTCAGCCTAGAATTTAGACAGCACAAAAGTGGTTTAAAGCCAGGTCTGCCAGCTTTCTCATGTATTATGCTTTCTGAGCTGCTCCTCTTGTGAGGTGCAGCATAGAACCTGTCCCCAACTTTTTGTAGTAGATAGGTCTTCTTGGGTGGCTATTCTGTTGATTTGAGTGGTGAACTGGTATCTTTGGAATAAATTTAAAGATTGTTTTATGAACAACATTTAGGGATGGAGCTAGAGCTGAAATCTGAAAGGAATTTCCAGGATGCTCTCCGAAGCGCCCGATACTACATGTTTCAATTCATGATGGATAAACCTCACAAAGTTCCAAGATTTGGTCTGAATAAGCATCCATTAAACTTAATAAGCACCTCACTAAACTGAAAACGGCATAAGATTAAGCTCTCCTGAGAGACTTCTAGCCCCTTCTGCCTTCAGATGCATTATAAATGCCTAGAGAACAGCATTTGTTCAGCAATTCTGTTCTTGCAGTCCTGACTATGATTATTAAACAATAAATTTCTTTGATCTTCATTAAAACTTCAGGGTAGGTTTGTTATAAATTTGGGATAAACTTCTAATTTTAGCCCAACTGATTTGCTTATTCATAATATAAAAATATATATATTTAAAAATTAACATTATGTGTGTAGTATGCTAGGCATTTTATAGACATGCATGGAGCCAAGGTCTCTGCCCCACAGACATGGGCAGCGCATGACCCCTACATTTGGGGAGGCTGGTTATAAGCACTGGAAGTTCCCTAGAAGTAGGGGGGGGCACTACCACCCAGATCATAGCCCTGCTCCCTTGCTCCAGACTGTGGCCCTGCCCTTGCTTGGTCTCCTCCCCCTGAGGCCCTGCCCACTCTCCATCTCCCCCTCCCCCCTCCAGCTCTGCTCCAGGCCCTGCTCCTGCTTGGCCCCCTCCTCTGAGGTCCCCCTCCTGCTACTTGCACTGCTTGGACCCCTCCCCTGCCTGCCACTTGTACCTCTCTGCCCCCAGCAGGGTCGCGGGGGGGCCCATCAGGAGAGGTGTGGGAAGGGGGCTTCTGGGGAAGAAGTGGAGGGGGGATGGGAAGAGGAGCAGCATGGGCGGGGTCACGGCGGAAAAGGATGAGTGGGAGCGGGGCCTTGAGTGGAGTGTGGTGGGGCCATATCTTGGGTGCCCTTTTGGCGGCAGTGCTCCAAAGGCAGCAGCCTGGCACCCCTCCAAAGGGAGGTGCATCACATCCTGTTTGGGGAGACTTAGCCTCCCCTTGGCTCTTATACCTGCCGTCCACGCCCACAGAGTTTAAATCCATTAGCCTGATCCTACAACCCAGACCTTGTGTGTAGTCCTTGCTCATATGCAGACTCCAGCTGAGGTTAATGAGACTACCCAGATGAGCAAAGATACCAGTCCTTAATTAAAGCCCATTTTGGAAAATGTCATACAGCTGAAACATATTGCTCTTGTATTTGTTACATTATATGGCACAAAAGTAGGTTAATTGCTCTGAAATGAAATTGGTAGCTTTCTTAATTAGGCTCAGAACTGGAGATATCAAACTATCTTGCCACAGCTAACAAGGCAGAATAAAGGCAGTAAAGCCAACTGTCATCTAAAGAATGGTCTCAAACTAATGCAAAGGCAACAGGAGCAAAGCACCCAATTAATTCCTTTTGATACATTCTGTTTTGGGAACTTTTCAGGTTGTAAACTTTCACTGTGCAAACACTTTGGGGCCAAATTCTGCTCTCAGATGAGTGTATTTAACTCTCACTCAATGGAAGTTCTGTGCAGGTACCTGGGGGCAGATTTTGTTCCTTTTTTCTTTAATTTATTTTTGAACTTATCTGGGGGAAACAAAGAACCGGATATTTTCTATTAACCAAAGAGACAAACAATTTAAACACTAACGTTCCTGCATTTACCAGCTTTTCTTTGGCAGGGCACCCCAAACATTAGGTATTCAAGTCAAACCAATGATGCTAACCAGAGTGGAATCTAAACACATTCCATTAGTAGTCAAGGACTAGCAGCTCTAGTCAGATGGCTTGAACCTAAGAGATGCTGAGCATCCACAACTTCCATTAAAAGCAACGGAAGCTGCAGACATTCAGCTCTTAGACTGTGAGCTAGTAATCCTTGTAACTAAGAAAGCTGTATATTAAGGGAACAAGCTTTCCCTTATTACGGGGAAAGGGCCTTCCCTCCACTGTTCCTGAAAATATACCCCTACTAACTAGTTACTATCATTTATTTTTGGGGTGGGGCAACAGCAGCCCTTACTACTGGACCAGCAGAGGCAGAAATACTATCATCATAAGCAACATAGTCCTGCAAGTATAAAGTGAGAATCGCAATATGCACCATATTTTGCCATTTTGAAGCAGGTATATCATTGCTCCTGCCTGTGCATTTCCATTGTGTGCAAAGTATGAAATACCAGAGGCCTTATACATTTATCTAAAAAAAAATGTTCCCTTTGACAACTCCCAGCTGTGGGTAGCAAGGGGTTGGGGTTTTTTGGGCATGTGTTAGTTTCTTTGCCTATTTCCAAGCAGGCACATCACTGCAAAGTGTCAAGCCACAGCAGTGCATCTTCTTGAAAGTAATAAGGTCTCCCCCCGCCACCCGCGCCTCGTAAATTTAAATTGGTTTTCCCAGGAACATTCACCAGAGATGTGGTTTATCAGTTTTTAGTGAAATCTGCTGCTTCTGCACAGTTTTTCAGCTTATAAAACCGCAAGAATTGGAAAGGATTCAATGAAATGATTAAGCAGTGTTTACAGTTTTGGGTGCACAAAGATTTTGAACAGGAACATCATAGGGAAAAATATGACCAACCTTACAAAAATCAAAGAGGAATAAATGATGGCTGCATAAACACAAGACAACGGGAGGGATTTTAAAGCCAAATGCCCTGGTCTATCCGTATGGCATAAGAGAGATGTCAAGACAAAGAGATGGACACAATCCTGCATGATTAAAGTTTAACACAATTTGGACGCTACGGTGAGGAAGTGCCCTGTCATCACATACAAAGGGCTCAGTAGGTGTAACTACAGATTGCCAACTGCTCAGAGAAGGGCAAGGAACTTGTCATAGCAATTTTGTGAAACCACATTCAATTATGGCTTCTGCTGGCAAGTGAGGCATTAGTACTGATGTCTTGTGGCAACCAGCTCTCGTATATGATATGCAAACACCAGACAACTGCCATCCAGCCAGAGATGACATAGCAAGCCTCTTGAGGGGAGGGGAGATCTGACAAGAGAAGGCGAAGAGTAAGCACAGATAAATTATAAAGGCTCTGAAACTCATCATTTCAAAACACACCCAACAAGGGTGCATGCCTATAGTTTTGGGCCCAATCACTTATCCAATCCTGCCCGTTCACCATGCCCAAACATTACTCCTAATTGCCTTTTTGCCGACTGTGCTTAATCTTCACTCTGTGCATTCTTCCATGCTGACCCTTAATGCCTGTAACAGTCTCCCAATCAAAATAATCAGAGGTCTTCTTCCAAAACCTTTTCTGCCTGGGTTGTCACACGCATTTCCATTACTAATGTGTCCAGCACGGTAATATCCTGATGCTAGATACATAACTAAGAGTTACACTGAAAATATTCAGACATGAGCTTTGAAACACCACTTAACAGCCTAGATGGAGCTGAACACCTTTACAGTTGTGTTAGCTGGTAGGGGTTGAGCTAGGAGGCAGCTCAAGTGATGTTTCAAAAGGGGTTAGCTACTTCAAGATCGCTAACTCAGTTAAAAAACAAAGTAACACCACCATCTTCTTCTCTAGGCTAGATAGGCTCCAACAGGCTTTGTGTTGACTAAGTTTTAAAGGAGTGACGTTTGATCATGAAAGCCAGCTCAATCTAACTAAAACCTAGTAAAAGTCTAGTCAAGACAAGGCAATTTGCACTTTGGCATGAGTTAAAGCTGAGGGTGGAGCCTAGGCTATGACTTACCATCATGCAAACCTTTTGGTTAAATAGGAGACAACAAGAGATTAAAAAATAATTGGGGGGTGGGGGAGAGAATAAAAGAAAGAGAAATACACCACACTATCCACACTTGTGATGTTAGCAAGGAATCTTTGACTGGATCCATATTTCAAAATTGCTGAGGGGGGTCCAGAACACAGTTAACAATACCATAAAGACAAATAATACGAACACAAATACTAATACTATTCTGCATGTATGTTCTAGGAGGTATATAAAAAGAAATAAGAATACTAAGATGAATTAAAGACATTAAATTTAACAAAATATTGCCTATGGCCCCAATTCAGCAGCTATCCCTATTCAACTTAATCCTAGCCATGTAATGAAATGCTTTACTGGATTGGAAATATAGGCTGATACAAAAGATGACTTTGTGACAGGAATGGCCATGTGGGATGGTCTCTTCAAAACAGCAAAATAAGCTAAACTATAACAGACTCAACAGTGATGCTGAGAGAGAGAGAAGTGACTCCACCTCTCAGAGGCACTGTAATGCAATGTACTGTAGAGGCACTAGATGGCCCAATCCAGTGCCCAACTGCAGTCAGTGGAAAAAGTCCCATAGATTCAAAAGGAGTTGGATTGCACCCAGAGAGAGGGAGAGACTCTGGAAGTTTGACAAAGACGTGGGGCTGGATTCTTATATACCTCAAGGGAACTTAGTGGAAATGAAAATAAGTCCTTTGAACTCAGGGATACATAAGTATGCTTATTTAAATAAGTATCTACAAGTTACAACAAATGGTCTTCCACAGCACATGTGAATCCCTTATGCTTAACAATCTGTCACAACTCAAATTTAGCTTAGACACTGGTTACCTTCACCAGACCTGAAGAAGAGCTCTGTAAAGCTCAAAAGCTCATCCCTTATCCCAACAGAAGTTAGTCCAATAAAAGATATTACCTCGCCTACCTTGTCTCTCATACATCCCGGGACCAACATGGCTACAACAACACTGCTAACAATTATGGAAGATATTGAATATTGCTGTTTAAAAAAAGACCCACGGGCACTATGCATGCCCATTAAAACGTGGTGTACCTCAACCAGTGCATCAAATGACCCACAACAACTATGTGGGTGAAGCCAGACAATCACTACACTCTTGAATGAACTTGCACAGCAAAATGATGACAGACAGAAATACCATATCATGTGTGAGTGAACACTTTTCACAAAGCAATCACTCCACATTTGACCCGTCAGTCCTCAAAGTAAACCTGCACAACACCTTCAAAAGATGAGCCTGGGAACTTAAGTTCCTAACTGTTCTAGACACTGAAAAACATGGACTTACCAGAGACACTGGTTTTACGGCTCATTACAACAGTTTGTACACACCCCGCTGCCTGATAACCCTTAATTACACACTTCATTTTAAGTGGTCTCCTACAGCAAGTGTGAACCCCTTATGCTCAACAATCTGTCCCAACTTGTGTTTAGCTTAGACAATCTGGTTACCTTCTCCAGACCTAAAAAAGAGCTTTGTGAAGTTTGAAAACTTGTCTCTTCCACTAAAAGAAGTTGGTCCAATAAGAGAGATATTACCTCACCTACCTTGTCTCTCTCATATCCTAGTACCTCTACAGCTACAACACACTGCAAAAAACTGCAACATTTTCAGCTATCTAGATATTGTTCCAGCACAGCCCTCCTCAGCCTGAGGTGGTATGATTGCACATGGAACTATTTTCCATTTACTATTTTTAGTGTTTTATCCAATTATATGGTAGATAAATCTCTAATGAGAAGTTGAATTGTTTCCATATTTTTCTTTGAAAGAAGGGGAAAGGAAAAAACAAATCCTGACACATAGCTCAAATGCTCAAAATTGCTGCATAGAGATTTTTCCTAACCAGAAGGTAGAGTGTTAGAAATTCACAGCTAATTAATATAGTTTCCATTCCCAGCTGAGCAGCAACGCATTTAAAAATATAGCTAAGATCTAATGTAATAACAATGAATTACTGTGATCTCTGAACGAAAAATTATTTCAGATCTTGTGTAGTGAACATTCCCATAGCCGACAGTCTTCAGAAAAATTATTGCCTGCACAAAAAGACCCTTTATGAACCAAAACCTCTGAAGGACAGGGACACCTAGTGGCCAGATTATTATTTTCTATATTTCCCCTTTTGCTTCCCAGAACTTCTAAAAAACCTTGCCTGAATAGAACAATTTCCCTTTAGTTCGGAGATTCCCCCTTCCCCATTATTGCTACTTGGAAAGGAGGAGGAGATTTGAATGCTTTCACTATTGACAGTTTTATGATGCACACCGTGAGATATGCCTTCACAATAAAAGCTTAGGCTACACTGCAAAAATTGTAGTCACACCTTAAAAATCTTGAGATCTGCTCTTTTCTCCTGTCGCTGTTGTCAGGTTTTTGCGGATTTAGCAGTGTGTATTTAAAGCCTCTCTCATACATTCCTCTCCCAGCCTGGGCCTTTACTCAAGGAAGAGCGTGCTGTGACGTTCAGAAAGGGGAAAGACCTTGCTTACAATCTGCTAATATCTTAGCATAGGAGTATTTTAAGTATTTTTCTCCCCAAACAAAGCAAAACATTGTGATAGACTGTCAATATCTTGTAATAGACTGAACAAACCTTATGGAATTAAGATAACTTTACTGAGTTAAATTAAGCCATACTGAATTAGGGTTAACACCTTTGGGGTATATTGTACTAAAAATGCAATAGTGTATGTGTTGTTGGGGCACTGAATGTACCTTCGCTACAGTGGCATAGCTAGGTGGAGCCAACAGGGGCAGCTGACAGAAAAAAAGCTGCCACCCGCTTGTACTCACCGGGCAGCACTCTGGGTCCTCGGCGGCACTGAAGGCCCCTGCCGCCGAAATGTCGCTGAAGACCTGGAGCGCGTGAAGGCCCCTGCCGAGCTGGAGCAGGTGAAGGCCTGTGCCACCGAAGACCCGGGGCGCCACCGGGGGAGTAAAAATTAAAAAAGGCGCCTATAAATTAAAAAGGCACCGCTTGTGCTCAGGGGGGAGCGGCTGCTTCCCCCCCCGCGACGCTACAGCTTCTCTAGTAGGGAGGGGCGATGCTAATGTACTTCCTTCATTACCAACCCTTTGAAACTTGTTCTGAGCTGAAGCTCTGACAAACTTGCAACCACAAAGATGCCCCTACAGTGGGGTATTAAAAGATGTCACTTGCCACAGTCCATGTAAGAGTTGGGATGAACTCTGGTAAACTTATTAGCATGCGCATAGGTTCTTTTATTGTTTTTAATGTTTTCTCCTTAATGCTTTGTACCTTAAGAATAAAGTAGGCTTGCTTAAAAAGAACTGGGTGGTAACTTATATCTGTAGCAATTACACTGTTATCTGTCTCTGAAAAGAAAGCAATCAGGTGTTTTAAGGCAACCTGTCTGTGCTGGGAATTACACAATGAAGACAAGGGAACTTTTCAGCCTGCGAATGCTCCAGTCGGAAATTAAAGACATGCATCTCTCTACCCAAGGGAGGCAACAGGTGGGGAGCTGGAAGCCAAATGTGGGTGCCCTTGCTGTACCACTGAGGAAAAATACAGGTGTCGTTGCCCTGAACTGTGGCAGAAATAATCTATCCATCCCGGCATTTCTAAAATGCCTGTCACTTGGTGAACCCATCACCAATGAAGACTATGTCCACACCAAGTTTCAAGCTTCAAATTTTAGCCATATTTTTGCTGCAGACCTGCATATGAAAAGTGTAACTAGAATTTAAAAAATAGGAAAATGTTGATTTGTTTCTCCACCCTTGATGAACTCAAACACAGCCAAAGGGAACTTGAAGCAAGAAGAAAGAAAGAAAATAACAAAACCGCTTTCAGGCAGAAATTAAGTATGAAAAATTTCAGCTCAAAAAGATAAATATTTCAGAAAATTATAAGCATATAAAATCAGGCTGATCAGATAACTGTTCTACAACCTTAACTACAGTGAGTGTGACCAGTGAGCACGATAATTAAGTGAAATTCTCATTTCAAAATGCAATTGTTGTGTATTTATATTTTCTGAGACAGGATTTATAAGCGTTTTGTTGCATTGCCATCTAGTGTTGTTTCAGGGATTCGTAAGGCCAGATTCTTGGAGCAACACTGATTTACACCAGCCCATTTCTTTTAAGGATGGAGGGACCATTATCATCATCTGGTCTGACCGCTTGCGTTACAAAGGTCATAGAACCTCCCTAGTAATTCCTGTATTGAGACCAACAATTTTAGGTTCAAGTGATGAAGAATCTATCACATCCCTTGCTCAGATGATTACAAAAACATTCACCTTTTTTCCAGTTGAATTTTTGTAATCAACTTCTAGCCATTGGATTTTATTATTTCTCAGTCTGCTAGATTAAAGAGTGCTGAAGTATTAGCTATCTTCTCCCTGTGTAGGTACTTTTAGACCATGAACTTGTTGCCTCTTAACCCTTCTTCAATAAGCTAAATATATTAAGCTCTTTAAGTTGCTCACTGTTAAGAGTGGTTTCCCAGACCTCAAATCATTTTTGTAGCTCTTTTCTGAATCCTTCTCCAATTTTTCCACATCCTTTTAAACAAAACTGGACATAGTATTCCATTAGTGGTCTCTTCAGTGCCCATCACTGAGTGACCCCTGCTTGGGCACCCTCCTGCAGCTGGCCATGCCATGACACGACACACATACATCTGCCTCAGTTTCCCCTTTATATGGCCCACCCAAAGGAATATTGTTTCTCCCAGTGGCAAATTCAAACCCTTTTATTCATACAAGTGCCACACCCTGCACCACAAGTGCAGCTCCATCATAGTGACAACAGTTCCTCTCAAAACCACAAAGTAAAACAAGTTTACAATGCAGCAGCTCTTCAATCGCCTTTCATTCCCAGGTCAATCACCTGAGAGTCATTTACTACTCTGTCCCAGTTCTTGTAGGCCCTGTTCCAGGGCCCCCACTCTTCAGGCCTCCTACCTAGAGTTCCAAGACCTGCTTCTCTCTCATGGGTCTTCGTCTGTAGCCCCAAGACATGCCTCCCACGAGAGGGGTCTCTGCAGCGTTACACTCCCCCAGGCCTCTTTGCCTGTGAGTCCTACCCCTGCTCAGGGGAACCTCCCTCCAGGACCAACCCTTTGTCCTGGGGCTCCTCCCACAGTCCTCCATTCAGGTCTTCTGTCAGAGGGCTCCCTGCAGTGTGTTACACTCCCAAGGCCTCCTTGCCTTTGAATCCCCATGCTCCTTGGGACTTCTCTCCAGAGTCAAGCCCTTGCTTCTGGGGCCTGCCTACAGCGACCACACACTGGTTCTTCCCCTCATTCATCGGGGCCACTGTGCATGAGCCGTTCTGCAGCTTGGCAGCGTTCTCCAGCTTAGACAGTCCTCCCAACAGTTTTCTTCAGCACTTCTTCTTAGCATATGCGCAAGGTGCTGCAGGTGGCATGTGACCAGGATTCATCACCAAATTTGATCCGCTGGTTGGATCATTCGCTTCCCCAGCGTGGGCCGGTTACTGACAGGGAATGCGATGTGAATGCTGATCCACGTCCCCCTTCTCAGCACTCATCTCCAGCAGCTCACAGTTACTGCTCTCCTGCTGGTTTCCTGCAGCTCTTTTCCGTGGGCAACTCGCTGCTGCTCCATCCATCTCTTCTCTGCTCCCAGGCAGCTCTTACCTGCCCGTCCTGACTATTTCAGCCTCCTCTCAGGCAGCTCTCGCCTGCCCCCTTCTGTCTTCCTTCAGGCACCTCCTCCTTTCAGGTGGCCTCTTTTAAGCTTAACTGGGGGTCAACTGACCAGTCACAGATACACTGGCCTCTTCCCTCTTAAACAGCCAGTGACGCCCTGTGACAGCCCAGCCACAAACAGATAATATGACCTCTTCACACCTATTTGATATTCCCTTGTTTATACATCCAAGGTTTGTGTTAGTCTAGCTAGCCACACTGTTGCACTGGAGCTCATGTTGGGTAAGGAATCAGTTGAATAAAGACACCTTGAATCATTGGAAGGGATGCTTAGGCTACGTCTACACCACACACCCCTGGCGGCAGCTTGTAGGGTATGTGTAGCGACACAGCACAGAGAAAATCAGGCTGCAAACACGCCGTGGTGTGTAGCTACATATGTCAGTGAAAGCCTATGGTGGGGGGAGGGAGTGGGGAAAGGTTTCAGCAGCAATGGAGGGTGAAAGCATTCAGCAGCTCTCAGCTGCTCACCACTTTCCCTACAGTGGGGGGAGGGTGCCACCAGTGGGGAGCTGGTGGAGTTGTTCCCTGCAGTGGGGAAAGGCTCTAAGCAGCAGGGAGCTGCCAGAGCCTTTCCCCACTGCAAGGTTGGCATGGCAAGTCAATGTTACTATTGGTCTGGGGAGGGGAGGGAGGGTAGCGGTGGTCGCAGTTCTGTACCAGTACACTATGCAACAGGAGTGGAGGAGATATGGCTGCTATTCCAAGCCATAGGCTGAAGTGGCACCTGCACCTGGCTTTTTGCAAGTGGAGTGAATTTCACCCATTTTGAACACTCAGCGAACCTTTCCCTCTGCCACCAACTAAAACCACCTACAAGCAGAAACAAGTTGGTCAAATATTACCCTTGGGGGCACATACAACTCCCATTGAAAATAATGGGAGAGCCCGTTCACTTGTGAGGGCAGAATTTGTCCCTGATGAACATACGGTTTTGTATAAGTACTTTAGCAAATTTACTTGAGTTGACTCAGCTAGACACAGTGTGAAAATTCATCTGGCACACCTTAGCACTGAAAAACAAATAGCTAAGTTACCATAACATTTCTAAGATGATAGCTTTCCATTCCTCGCTCCCCAATACGTCAATAAATGCTCATTTCTCTGTTCCCAAAATGGCACTTGAGGACCTGCCAGGTTTGAAACCTGCATGTTAAATTCACTTTAACTTGTAACTTTTTCTCTTTCATTAAAAAAAACTGATGACAGATTTAGGGGTGAAAGGCTGATAACACTGACAGCTGAAGCTCTGCCAATCTGATATGGAAGCGTATGTTTATTAGCATGCCACACAATATTCTGGTTGAATGTTCATTCAGCTTTGGTCTGCTTCCTAGGACAGGCCATTGCTGACCACAGAATGTATCATTATCAATGTTGTATATATATTGAAGAATTACTATGAAGAGTTAGGCATGAGACCACTACACATAATAGTATTTCGAGATGAAAGAGAAATAATTAATTCTCTTATTGACCAATCCCTGATACTTCATGAATGCTTTTTTTTTTCCTGGTGAAATTTATAATGAACATCTAAAGAAAGCCAACAGAACAAATCTCCTGATTCTGTTCTCACAATGGTATAAACAGGAGTAGCTCTAAAAGTCAATGGAGTTACACATAGTGCTTAAAGTGGTCTGAAAAAAACATGTGTGGGGGGATGTCTATCATCCCCTGTCAAGGTTCCTTCCCCACTCTGAACTCTAGGGTAAAGATGTGGGGACCTGCATGAAAGACCCCCTAAGCTTATTCTTACCAACTTCGGTTAAAACTTCCCCAAGGTACAAACTTTTACCTTTTGTCCTTGAACTTTTATGCTGCCACCACCAAAGTGTCTAACAAAAACAACAGTGGAAGTGCCCACTTGGAAATGTCTCCCCCTGCAAAAATATCCCCCCCAATCACTACACTCCCTTTCCTGGGGAAGGCTTGATAAAAATCCTCACCAATTTGCATATGTGAACACAGACCCAAACCCTTGGATCTTAAGAACAATGAAAAAGCAATCAGGTTCTTAAAAGAGAATTTTAATTAAAGAAAAAGTAAAAGAAAAACCTCTGTAAAATCAGGAAGGGAAATACCTTACAGAGTAGTCAGATTCAAAACATAGAGAATCCCTCTAGGCAAAACCTTAAGTTACAAAAAGACACAAAAACAGGAATATACATTCCATTCAGCACAGCTTATTTTATCAGCCATTTAAACAAAACAGAATCTAACGCATATCTAACTAGATTGCTTACTAACTCTTAACAGGAGTTCTTACCTGCATTCCTGCTCTGGTCCTGGCAAAAGCATCACACAGACAGAGATGACCCTTTGTTTCCCCCCCACTCCAGCTTTGAAAGTATCTTGTCTCCTCATTGGTCATTTTGGTCAGGTGCCAGCAAGGTTATCTTAGCTTCTTAACCCTTTACAGGTGAAAGGGTTTTTCCTCTGACCAGGCGGGATTTAAAGGTGTTTACCCCCAAATCTGCCAGTCCCCATGACCAGCAATTAATTTTGCCCCTCAACTCCCCATATCTATTTTGCTCCTCCCTTCTCAGCTAAACAGTAAATATTCATGGATTCATAGATTCCAAGGCCAGACGGGACCATTATGATCGTCTAGTCTGACCTCCTCTATAACACAGTCTGTCATAAATATAAAGGGAAGGGTAAACCCCTTTAAAATCCCTCCTGGCCAGAGGAAATCTCCTCTCACCTGTAAAGGGTTAAGAAGCTAAAGGTAACCTCGCTGGCACCTGACCAAAATGACCAATGAGGAGACAAGATACTTTCAAAAGCTGGGAGGAGGGAGAGAAACAAAAGGGTCTGTGTGTCTGTCTATATTCTGTCTTTGCCGGGGATAGATCAGGAATGGAGTCTTAGAACTTTTAGTAAGTAATCTAGCTAGGTACGTGTTAGATTATGATTTCTTTAAATGGCTGAGAAAAGAATTGTGCTGAATAGAATAACTATTTCTGTCTGTGTATCTTTTTTGTAACTTAAGGTTTTTGCCTAGAGGGGTTCTCTATGTTTTGAATCTAATTACCCTGTAAGGTATCTACCATCCTGACTTTACAGGGGGGATTTTTTTTTATTTCTATTTACTTCTATTTCTATTAAAAGTCTTTTTGTAAGAAAACTAAATGCTTTTTCATTGTTCTCAGATCCAAGGGTTTGGGTCTGTGGCCACCTATGCAAATTGGTGAGGCTTTTTATCCAACATTTCCCAGGAAAGGGGGGGGGGGTGCAAGTGTTGGGAGGATTGTTCTTAGGATCCAAGGGTCTGGGTCTGTAGTCACCTAGGCAAATTGGTGAGGCTTTTTACCAAACCTTGTCCAGAAAGTGGGGTGCAAGGTTTTGGGAAGTATTTTGGGGGGAAAGACGTGTCCAAACAGCTCTTCCCCAGTAACCAGTATTTGTTTGGTGGTGGTAGCGGCCAATCCAAGGACAAAGGGTGGAATATTTTGTACCTTGGGGAAGTTTTGACCTAAGCTGGTAAAGATAAGCTTAGGAGGTTTTTCATGCAGGTCCCCACATATGTACCCTAGAGTTCAGAGTGGGGGAGGAACCTTGACACAGTCCATAGAACTTCCTCCAAATACTTTCTAGAACGCAGCTTTTAGAAAAACATCCGATCTCAATTTAAAAATGGTCAGTGATGGAGAATCCACCTGGCCCCTGGGTAAATTGCTCTAGTATACTACATAATTAATTTAAGGAGTCATTTGACTCAAGCAAACTAAAACTAAGGAAGTGGTTTATGGGTAAAGTACACCACCAATTGTAGTTCTAGTGCTCAAATTTGAAATTGTGTAACTTTTGGATTGAGTTTCCTGTGAAAGGTGGGTAATGATCTACATAGTTTAAAAGTGAACTGAAATGCTTCTTTAAAAAAATGCTAGATATTCTAAATACAGAACGTGTCCACTAAAAAAATATAAACTAATGCATTTTACAAGGAAACTGTACATCTTTTTAACTGAAAATATGAGTTCAGGTTCCATGTCTCTCCTGCAGCATCTGATGACGCCAATGACCTCAATGTCAACAGCTACTAGTACAGGGATTGGCAACCTTTGGCACGCAGCCCACCAGGGAAAGCCGCTGGCTGGCCGGGACGGTTTGTTTACCTGCAGCGTCTGCAGGTTTGGCTGATCACAGCTCCCACTGGCTGTGGTTCACCGTCCCAAGCCAATGGGGGCTGCAGGAAGCGGTGCAGGCTGAGGGATGTGCTGGCCGCCTTACCCACAGCCCCCATTGGCCTGCAACCGTGAACCGCGGCCAGTGGGAGCTGCGATCGGCTGAACCTGCAGACGCTGCAGCTAAACAAACCGTCCTGGCCCACCAGCGGCTTTCCCTGGTGGGCCGAGAGCCAAAGGTTGCCGATCCCTGTACTAGTACATTCGCTTCACTGTTTACACTGCTTTAGATGTTAATTATGTCATCAGCTTTAGCATTGACATCACAGATTCTGGAACTCAGGACTTGGCAGATAAGTAAACCAGCCAAAAGTAAACAAAGTAATATTTTTATCTCTTGGGCATCTTGACCAATGAGGTCCCTGCCCCAGAAAATGTACAGTTTAGGTGCCACACAAGACTTAGCAGGAAAATGAAATAGAGCAATAGGCTGGGATGGGTTGGGAGGATGACACAGCAATAAAACAGGGTTTAGCGGAACAGCAGAAGTCTTAGTTAGGCAAGTGGTGAGCTAAGACTTCCACCTTTTTTGCTAAACTCTGTTTTATTGTTACCTCCCACTCCCAGCCCATTTGTCTGTTTTGTTCTTCTGTGCATGCTTGCATTCCAACTGACACAGGGTTGCCAACTTTGTGCTTGCACAAAAATGAACAACCTTGCCCCGCCCCTTCTCTGAGACTCCGCCCCCTGCTCACTCCATCCCCCCTCCCTCTATTGCTCACTCTCCCCACCCTCACTCACTCTTTCATTTTCACTGGGCCAACTCAGGGGATTGGAGTGTGGGAGGGGGTGAGGACTTCGGAGTCAGGCCAAGGGAGGAGGCTCCAGGCTGAGGCAGTGGTTTGGAATGCAAGAGGGGGTGAGGGCTCTGGCTGGGGCTGCAGGGTGGAGCCAGGGATGAGAGACTGGGGTACAGGAGGAGGCTCTGGGGTGGAGCCAAGGGGTTCAGACTATAGAAGGGGGTCTGGGCTGAGGCAGGGGGCTAGGGTGTGGGTTCCAGGGTGGGGCCAGAAATGAGGGGCTCAGGGTGTGGGAGGGGGTTCCAGGCTGGGACCAAGGGGTTCGGAGGGCAGAAGGGGGATCAGGGCTGGGGCAGAGGGTTGGGGCATGTGGGGGGCTGAGGGCTCCGGCTGAGGGTGCAGGTGCTCTGGGCTGGGAATGAGAGGTTCAGAGGATGGGAGGGGGATCAGGGTTGGGGCAGGGGGTTGTGACATCGGGGGGCGAGGGCTCTGGCTGGGGGTGCGGGTTCTGGGGTGGGGCTGGGGATGAGGGGTTTGAAGGGTGCTCCGGGCCAGGATCGAGGGGTTTGGATGGCAGGAGGGGGATCAGGGCTGGGGCAGGGGGTTGGGGTGTGGGAAGGATTCAGGGGTGCAGGGTCCAGGTGGCGCTTACCTCAAGCAGCTTACTTCCAGCTCCTATGCATAGGCGCAGCCAGGTGGCTCTGTGCACTGCCCTGTCCGCAGGCGCCATCCCTGCAGCTCCCATTGGCCGCGGTTCCTAGCCAATGGGAGCTGCAAAGACGGTGCTTGGGGCGGGGGCAGTGTGCAGAGCCCCCTGGCTGCCCCTACGTGTAGGAGACGGAGGGAGGACATGCTGCTGCTTCCAGGAGCTGCTCAGAATCAGGGCAAGCAGGGAGCCTGCCTTACCACCGCTACGCCGCTGCCCGGATTGTTAATGGTCTGGTCAGCGGTGCTGACCTGAGCCGCCAGGATCCCTTTTCGACCAGGCATTCCGGTTGAAAACTGGACACCTGGCAACCCTAGACTGACACCTAGAACGTAAGTTCTCTGGAGCTGGGTCTGTCTTTTTTGCCCTTATGGTTCCCGACAAATCCTAGGTGCTACCATAATGATACCCAGAGAAGCCTTAGCACTATGCTAAACAAAATACTTCCTAGCCTGTAAGCCAGCTAGTGCTGGGACAGCTCTCAGTAAGGAGTGCAACCCTGAAGGTACAACATCAGTGAATGGTCCTTAAGGTAGAAAGGTGAGGTTTCAAAACAGCCTGGAATCTGACACATTCTTCTCTTTATCCAGTGTATCAATTTCACCTCCATACTTTCACACATCTCCAGCCTCCAGTGCAGCCGGTCAGTGCTGTGAGAGGCTCCAACGCATTGCCAAACAACACGTCGCCAATGCAAACACAGGAAAGTGCACTGCTAGATCATGGGCTGGAAGTATTGGCCAGTGCATAGCTATATATGTGTGAGCTAAGTAAGGGTTTGTCTACCTGGGGAAATTTTTCTGGCATAATTATACCAGTATAATTATAGCCCTCTAGTTACACCACTATAACTCCCCATGTGGACACTTATACTGGCATAATTATTCCAATACATTTCCCTAGGTAGACTAGACCTAAATCCAGGAAAATCTCCAAATACAGCATATTGTGAGAAGCACTTTCTAGTATTACACCAAATGATTTTTAATCTGAGGGCATCTCTTACTCAATTGTATACACAATTCCTTGGTTTTTCATTTACGCTACTAAAGTACTTCCTTTCAGCTTTACACTTCCAATTGGTCAACACTTGTTTTCTACAGCCAATGAGAAAATTATTTAAAAACACCTAAAAAAAGCCCTGTTCACCTACATGGGATGAAATTCCCAGAACAATTAAAAAGCCAACACACATTTCACTAACAGAATATTTAATAGCAACTCATTCAGTTTCAGAAGGTGCCTAATGAGGGGGAATCAACTGGAACAACAAAGAGGATAGGAAATGGGGGAGTGCAAGAATCATGTCAGGTCACAGCATACACAGGGGAAAGGAGTGCAGGCTGCCTCAGTATTATATCAGTAACAACATTAAAAAAATCTTCTTTCCTTCTTATACATCGGTCTACAGGCCAACCTATGCCCTGAGAGACATCTGTGCAATACTATGGCTTTTCATACATGTGCACAGGTAGAACTGACTGGCTCTGAAACTGGAATTTAGCAAACAATTCTTTTGATGGTGCACAATGAAAACAAACAAACAAAGAAAACTCGGCTCTCTTCCAGAGCTGTGTTTGCTCTGCAGTGCTAACAGCAATAAAAAGCAATACAAATGTATTTTGGTCACTGATGTAAGCAGATCTGACTTTGAGTATGTACAGGGCATAGATCTGCTGTGTAAGAAGGTGCCATAATCTACATGGTCTCTTTTCAGAGCACAGCTGCACTTTACCCTTTGTTTGGCATAAAGTAAACAGAAGAAAAGGGTTGTTGTGTCTCCTATGCAGGCTCAGTTACTATAGTTTCTAACAGATATATTTTTGGTACTCTCTGAATAGGTATAGAAAATAAGTCTGTGCCTAATTCCTAGTGACTTTCAATGGGAGTTGGGTGCTTTTGTAAATCCTACCAGGCATCTACCTGCATCTTTAGGCACCTAAATACCTTTATAAATCTGGCCCTAGATGCTATTATGGGAACTGAAGTCAGTTACTTACATAGGGGCCTGATTGAAAGCCCACTGAAATCAAAGGGAATATTTCCATTGATTTCCATTGAGTTTGGATTGGATGTTAACACTCAGGGCTTGTCTACATGAACACTTAGTTTGCAGCAAACTGGGGTATAAATCTACCCCGCAAGCTTGCAGTGTTCATGTAGACCCTGCTGCCACACACTACAAGTTCCCGGACCGTGGGGCTGTTTAACTGCGGTGTAGACATTCCAGCTAGGGCTGCAGCCCGAGCTCTGGGACCTTCTCACCTCACAGGGTCCTAGAGCCCAGATTCCAGCCGAGCCCAAGAGTCTACACTGCAATTAAACAGCCCTGCAGCACAAGTCCTGCGAGCCCAGGTCAGCTGGCACAAGCTAGCTGCGGGTGTCTAACTGCAGTGCAGACATACCCTTAGTGAACAATAGGAGGGACCACAGGGACATGCAGTGCACAGGACATTAATGCATTGTAGATTTACACCCCAGCTTGCCTCAAACTAAGTGTTTGTTTAGACAAGCCCTCCAAAACGTAGACAGACTTCTTGCTATTTCAGTGGTCTGTGTGGACCCTCATGATATGGCAAGAAACTACACGGATATATTCCTAAATATATATACTGAGCTTTGGCTTTGTCAGGATTAATCTGGTAGTATAGTTTTGCCTTGCATTTAAACTAAATCATAAAATACTCACTGATGGATCCTTTGCTGACTGAAAGGGGCAGTATAGCAGTCATTCTCCTCCAGGTCTGGCAGTGTCTCCTTGTCCAGTCTCATAGGTTTTCTAGGTAACCATCCTCGAAACCTGCTGATTTGTCTCTCAATCCTGCAGTACACAAAAGGTAAAATCAAATGAGACAGAGAACAAGCAGTGCCTGCTTATCCATTACATTATAATCAGCCAAAGAGAGATTTTACTTACAACTCCCCCCCCCACAAATAAGGAGACTTCAGAATTAACGGTTACTAAGAAGCCAAATATGACATTTTTGAGCCAAAGTGTACTCAGATTATGAATAACCAGAATCTGGTAGAGCAGCGTCTTCTTATTTACAGTACATGACTCTGCAAATCGTAACAAAGCTCAGTAAACTCTTGGCAACTCTCTAAGCTTTCATTTCCTGGCTTTTCAGAAAGCTTAATCTATATATGGGAATTGACTGACACTCTACACTCAGGACAAGTAAACATTAGGATTGCAGAGACCAGGACAGAAAGCTTTGGCAACAGAACCCCAGGAAAATAAAAAATTTTCATTGCTATTTACCACAGACTCATATATCACATAGGAGGAATCAAAACAAACCACTTCATTTATTTGTTTCAACTGCAACATCTTGAGGTACTGCACACTTTATCAAATCACACTACTCAAAGCGCACGGTTTGAGAGCTGACAGCAAAGCCAGTTCTTGCAGTTAATAATCTCACTTCAGCAGGTAAAAACAAACAGAGGCCAAGCAGGTAAAAAAGGCTGGGTTTATCTGCAATGCACTCATTCAAAGATACACACAGTCACCAAGGGAAGGAGAAGAATTATAGATGATTGGGGGTAACATTCTAAATCAAAACCAACTCCAAACAAAAATGCTACAGAGAAAACACAGATAAGAAATTTGCCTTGCAAAACATGTTTTGCTTTCTCAAGAGCGCTTAACACCTTAGCATCTGCACTATTACTTCCTGGGTGTAAAAGACATGGGCCCCAATCCTGCAAAGGCTTTAGCTTTAAGCATGTGAATAATCCTATTTATGGAACTATTTGTATACTTAAAGTTAAGTACTGGGTAAGTCTTTGCTAGACAGGGGCAGAGGGCCTGATCGAACACCATCCGAAGTCAACGGGAGTCCTTCCATTCGTTTCAGTGACTGTTGGGTGAAGCCCAGAGTTTGGAAATTTATCTGCCTCTTCTCCTCCAATCAAAAATCAGCTAACTAACTCCACAACCCAAACAAATGTTATTGAGATTTCTCTGATGTCATCTCTGGTCAGAAGGGTTTCAGATATTCCTACTGAAGTAGTTGAGAATGTGAGAAAATTACTTCAAATTCCCATTCAGAACAGAAAAAAATAGCAATTTTCATCCTCGGCTCCTCAATTCTGAAACTGGAGTCACTTTTGTGTCTTCTCTAAAGGTAGGTAAGTACTACAAACCATTATTCACAAACACTGGATCAAATTTTTAAACACATTTACTCTGCCTGTGTTTGTGTGTCTTGCATGTTCTCTTTCTGTGAGTATTCTAGTGAACGAGTTTACCATTAGGACTGCTTGCCAGAACAGGAAATTTTAAGTGAACATAGAAGAATATTCACAGAATATAAATTTTAAATTCTTAAATCGTGCATGTTTGCACTGAAAGCTTGATTCTACAATGGATCTGGAAGGTATCATTTCCAGCTGGAGCAGACACACCTACATTAGCTCTGACAGAGCTAGCCCACTATAAATAAAGGTGTAGCTGCAGCAGCAAGAGCAGCAGGATGGGCGAGCCACCCAGCTACGTACCTTTGGTCTCAGATGGGCTCGGACTTCCAGCGACAAGCCCATACCGACCCCGTACTTCTGTGACTATGCTTCTATTTGTAGTGTGCTAGCTTGATCAGAGCTAACATAGATATGTCAGCTCGAGCTGGAATTTCTACCTTCCAGCTCCAGGATAGGCATACCCTAAGAACTACACTCATCCAATTAGGCTACAGTAACAATACCATGTGATCAGCTCAAATGGTGAATCTCAAATACTCAAAGCAATACTTGCAGTGACTAGTTCATGAACAAAACACAGGCAGTGTTTAATTTGTAACAAAGGAGGTGCCAAGTTGGGTGGGCAGAGACTGGTGGCGGCTGACCAGGTGCCAAGCTCTGAAGGCAGCACCACTGACAGCAGCAGTGCAGAAGTAAGGGTGGCATGATATGATATTGCCACCCTTGCTTTTGTGCTGCTGCTTGCAGCGGCGCTGCCTTCAGAGCTGGGCGGCCAGAAAGCGGCAGCTGCTGGCCAGGAGCCCCAAGGTGCTGGGGCTATGAACTGCCAACCCTAGCGTTGGCGGGGGTCAGCCTCAGCAAGCCCCAGCACAAATTAAGCACTGACCACAGGCTGAAATATGTTCATCTAAAACATTCATTGAATAATCTTGAACAAACAAATCAATATGGGAAAACTGAGATCTGTTTAGACGCAATTTTCAAAATGGGAAAAAGGGATACATTAAATATTTGAATTGGTTTTGAAAATAACTTCCCCAGCTTTAGTGCCCACTAAGTTTTAGCGGACAAGTTTATCGTTATTAATTGTTCTTCTAAATTAATAGGGTCTGCCTGCGGGGACAGCACTTTTATTCCAAGCCATCCTCACCCTTACTTAAGGTGACCAGCATTTTTACTTGCTGACCCAGGACAGAAGTGGAGAAGTATCTGAGTCTTAAACAGGAGTTTGTCAGGGATTTTTCAGGGGATGTGTTATTTTTCTGTAACACCCTCCTCCCCAGTGGGGGTACGTTGGCACCAAACTGCCAAGAAATAGGGTTAGAGCTGCAAGAGCTATATCTACTGTGGCAGCACAGAGCCTCCACACAGAAGGCCTTGCACTTCATGCACATTGTTTGCAAGGTCAGAGGGGTATCCCAAGACGATAGCAGGGAAGTTTTCCCTCACAGGATTTAATCTCCTTTGACCTGCAGCTTTTCCTGCAGGGGAAAACCGGACCCAATAGTACTACATTTTGTGTTAGTTTAATGACAATGTGGGGTGGGAGGAGGACAACACAAATGTCTTCAAGCATCCAGTTTCATGCTTATAAATTGAGTAAAATCATCTGGATTTTCAAGAGTATTAGAAAGCTCATTAATCTGCAATCCTCTCCTCATTCATCTTGTAAGACAATGTGCACATTCGAGATATGTCTGCTGTAGCTTTATCTCAGCACACACAGGGCTTACAATAAATTATTCATGTTGACTTCACACTGAGCACGTTTGGAATTTGATCGGTTTGTCATTCATAAGGTTCCGATTCCTTGGCATGCTCAGTGGACTCATTCCTTCCCTGATGACTCAGAGCTCTCAAGAGGATGCATGCTCCAACAGGTCTAGAATATATTGCCACTCTCTCTCCTCTGACAGTCAAAAGGATCAGACTCTTAGAAGATGCCTTCATGCTGCTTTAGCATGGCCACCAGCCACTGATGCAGGATTTTACTTCACGCTGCTTGCTCGCTCTCTCACTCCCTCAAAAAAGCAGGGGGAGGCAAAGGGTTGACACTAACAAACACTGCCCTTCATTCAACACTCAGACAAGAAGAGTTAAAATGTGTTGTGTTTCATTGCTTTTTTGAGGCTAATCTATGGCTCATTAGCATTACACATATCAACCGGGTAGCTCTCACTACATGCCATGTGGAACAGTAGGCGATACTGAGAAGAATACAACATAGTAATAATCCTTTCCCAAAATGGGGTATCGAGGATCTGGAAAGATTCTGAGGGCATGGCTACACTAGAGTTGGAAGGTATAAAATCCTGCTCAAGCAAACATACCCACACTAGGTCTGAGCTAGTGTGCTAAAAACAGAAGTGTAGCTGTGGCAGCATGAGCAGCGGAAGGGGCCAGCCATCCCGAGTATGGTTCCGTTCAAGACCATAGGTACACATTCGAGGTGGATAGACTATCCTGCCGCCCACGTCACTGAAGCTACACTTCTGGTTTTAGTGCAGCTAGTGCAGGTATATCTACTTATGCTGGAATTTACATTTTCCAGCTCTAGTGTAGACATACCGTGAAACAGTGGAAAACTGAAAATTTAAAATGATACAGAACATTAAAACAGTTTTTAGAAGTAGAGAGGTAAGATATGCAATGGATACACTCCAGCTGAGACTAGCTGCTAGCATGACCAGAGAAAGCTTCTTTTTGACATATCTGTAATTGGCTGGGAAATGGACTGGATGGCATAATATAGCAGAACTTTCCACATTTCTAATTTCTAGGATTCTTCACCAGAAATCACTGTTCACTATGGCTTGAGCTTCAGATGTGGGAACACGCAAGAATAGAAGTCCACTTAGGCCCTGATTCAGCAAGGACTTAAGCAAGTGATTAACTTTAAGTATGTGCTTAAGTGCTTTGCTGAATTGAGCCCTAAGTGGATAGAATTTGGAAAACAGAGAAGCACACACAGCTACCTACAAAGAAATAATTCATTCTAGCTAGTTATGTGTGGATTACTGTGCCTTTTAGAGCAATATAAACCATAATGAAAAAAAGGCAGGGAAAAATCACGTAAGAAAAATTAACTGACGTCCCTCTCCTGAGCTACTTTCTCAAAAACATTGCAGGACTTACAGGTGACCATCTAAAGGCTCAGCGACTTAGTTCAGCTATCATTTCAAAGTTCAGATCCTTTCCCAAATTTATCCCAGCCTCACCTGTGACTCTCCATTTCCGGTAACTCCCTCTTGGCCAAAACAGATACTTATTACCCCAACCTCCTGGAAGAGGAAAATGGGCTGTCTGGTCTCCTCCCCACCGAAGGAATGATTTCTGGGTAAGAAATATGGAGGCTGACAGGAGGTGTGCAGATCTATGTTGGGATCCCCTCATTTGGATCCTGTCACAGTGTGAGCTGTGCCTGTAAGGGCTTAAGCTACCAAGCTGTGGCCTGTACCTGCGTCATGTGACCAAGGATCACATGACAACAGCTTGAAGGTGGGACCGCCTATAAGATGTTCATATAGTGAGGGAGACCTGCAGGGAGTACAGGAAGTTTCTTCTGAAATAGAGCAAGGATGGTGGCAGGTTGCTAGGGAACTTGCCAGGATTCAGACACAGCTCCTAGAAGAAAGGCTGTGAGATACCCTGCACCAAGGGCAGAAGGACTGAAACCCCTTGGGGGGGCTGCAGAGAACCCTATAGGTATGGGATAAAGGATTGCTAAGGCAGCACCTAAAAGGAGGGCTGTGGAGAACCCTGCACCAAGGATGTAAGTGATGCAGTTGCTGGAAGGAGGGCTGTAGAGAATTCTGCCAACTAGGAGAGAAATGGTTTAAATCTAGCAGAGCCACAGAAAACTTTATGTTTCTTTGGGCTTGTCAAAGAAATTCAAACAAAACACGTTCTCATGGGTTTTGGGAGTTTTGTCAAATTCAAAAATTTCTGTAGGCAAAGATTGATTTTGGTGAAATGTTCCATTAGGAAAATCAAAATGTTTCATTTTGGGTTGACATTAATCTCAGTGTTTGTCTGAGTTGCCACAGTGCTTCATGGGAGTTGTAGTTCCAGATCTTTCATGCCCTCGTCTTCCCCTATAGGGATATATTTCTCATGATGCACTGCAGTTTCTCTCTGTGGCTGGCCACCATGGTGCCACATGGGACTCCCATGATGTTAATGATGTCGACAAACTCAATAAAAAAGAAGATTTAGAGTTTCCAAATCAAAATTTTTGGAACTTTTTGTTCCAAGAAATATCAACACTTTTTAATTTCAATTCTGAATGAAAACAACTGGACAAAAATATTGTAATTTCTTGTGGTACAGAAATTCCATTTTTAAAAATCAGCTCTAAAGTTTATTTTATGTTATGGAAATAAAACAGACAATCAGAGGGAGAACGTTATTTAAAATGCCTGGGTGCATCTGCGTTTGTCTGAGTGGGAAACTGAGGGCAGGGTGACTGTTGTGCCATGCTGCAGGGTGGCCTGCACTAGACTGCACCCTGAAACACGTCCTTTATCAAAATTGCCCAAACTTCAAAAAAGCTTTGGGTTTAGCTCAAGAAATGGACAAACATTCAAGTCATTTCTCATTTTAACTGAACCTGTCCCTATTGCCTCAGACTGGATTTGTATATTAGTGTTCTACAGAACTGGAAATAAATCTGAACACTTTGTTATTTGTGCTTGTTTTTCTCCAGGATTTTTTGTTTGGTTTGTATTTTTGTCTCAAGGAACTATTTATAGGACTGATATAATACAAGGTCTAGATTTAGCCAGGTATTTTCGTCATCCAGGAACTTAAACACTATAAAAAGATCAAATCACTCATTATACTGGGCTCAAATGGCACATTGACTCATTATGCAAGCAAATGGAAACAAAAAATTGAATATGAATACATACATACACACACACACACACACGAACCTATGCATGCTCCTTCAATGTGTGCCATTATTTTGGTCAAACCAACCATGTGCCTTTAATTACAATCCAAATCAACTCAGTGCCATTCAGTTGTGAAGATTGGGGTGGCAGGAGAGAGACTCAGTAGTGACTCCATTCAAGCACTGCACCAGTTCTGGACCAGGAATGTTTTTATATTCAGTGCAAGTGGTCACGAAACACTAACTCTTTCCGTCTGGCCAAAAAACAATGTGTTGCTTCAGGTATGCACTATCTGCCCACTTTCTAGGGAATGACGACTTTTATAGCACTTTGTGGCTGACTTCATCCCTGGGCTGATATAACTCCACTAGTACCCTCATACTTGACATTGCCTTAGAAAAGTCATTGACCTTCTGAGATTCTAAAGTTACCAAACCCTACAGCACTTGTTTGGGAGATGGGGAAGTAACAAGCTTTAGGATTCATGGAATTTTTCTGTCCACCAAGGAAATGATTTGTATTCCATGGAGAGATCATATACCATCTACCAATGAAACCATGTGTTTACTATAATATTAGAACAATGCTGATACCCTCATACCATCAGCAGGGAATAATGGGATTTAATATCATAATAAAGTAAAAAGATTGAATTTTTAATAAATTCCAAATAAACTTGTCAATCTACAGTAAATTATCTTTACCTGTAAAATATCTACCTTCTATCAAATCTGCAGTGTGAAGCACCCATCACTCTCAAGCAGGAGTTTTCACAAGTGCCCAGTGTTTGCCTAACTCTGCTCCCCTGGAAGTCTGTAACAGGTTGGTTTTCCCATGGGCTGGAGAGCCCGGGGCTAAGCCAGCCCTGATTACAAAGCCTGGGTGGAATCAGGTGATCCCTGGGTAAAAGGCAGCAGGAAGCTGTGGGGGACGGGGCGAGGAGTTGGGAGAGTGACCGAGATTGCAAGAAGCAGGAGGAAGCTCTCTAAATTGGGAGACCTGGGAGACACCCTGCCCAAGAAGCAGGGGAGAGACTGAGCCTCAGTGAGGAAGGGGCTGTGCCCATCTGAAACAGGGGTGAAGACTGAGTCAGTTTGTGTTTTGTTCTGAAAGAGTTTGTGTTGGACTACTGGGCGAGGGACACTGAACTGGATTTGGGGACCTGGAGGGAGTGGACGACCATGTGCACCAGACAGCTCCCTGGGGTCCCTTCTGGGGTTTCTTTGAACTACTTTGTGAACTCTGACTTCTTAAAGGGCCCTGAATATATGGGCCAGCAACAGAGGCAGGCTGCTGTACAGTGACCTCTGTCCATTAGGGGGTGCTCAAGAGGCAATAAGCAGCCACACCACTACAAAATCAATGGGAGCGTCACTATTAACTTCCAGGAGAGAAGAATATGACCAGTGCTGAGCACTTTTGAAAATCCCACCATCATGCAGGCACTAAATCCCAGCATACAGACCAAGCCTAAATCCCAGCATACAGACTGAGCCTTGCCACATTTCTCTGGTACATTTCTCCGATATTTTTTGAAACATTTTTGCTTAGTTGGCCAAGGAAATGCTTGAGTCAAACAAAAAGGGTGAAAATTGTGAAGACTGAAAACCTTTGATTATTTTACAAGTTAGATACAAAGCATGCATCAAACATGTCTTTAATGCATTTGGCAACTGGGCAGAAGTGCTTCAAGGCAGAGATCTTGGGAAAGATTAATCTCTCATGTTACTGAATTGATTTTAATGGAGTTACACCAGAGATTAATATGGTTCATTGTCTATTACTCTAAAGCACTATGCACACTGACAGCACAATAAATAAATAACGCTGACATTACCATCAGAGGGGAAGGGTGTATTGCTGAAAGTGAATAATAAATAACAGATTCTAATGATATTGTTAGCTTCCCAAAATTCCTTACTGAGCTACATGGGAAGAGAAATAGCTGCAATTGTTGTCCTGAAAAAGCTTCTTCCATTTTGAAAGATTCCACCAGTTTGAGATTCCCTATACTTAAAATGGGAAAAACTGATAATCTCTCTCAAATGGTAGAAACCTTGAAAGTGCAACTACTGTATTTGCAGGAATGGTAGGCTTGAATGTACATTAATAACTCTCCTTACAACTTGAACCTTCCCAAGAGTTTGACTATCAACTCTGATCTGCCAAAGAAATACACCAGCTTGAGGGATTTACCAACCTGTTCATGAACTTGTGCCGGCGGTGCAGGTAATAGATTTTTCTCCTGGAAGAACAGCAAAAATGAAGCCAGTCGAGAAGAAAACCCATCGTCAGTTACAGTATGAACTAGCAAGGAAGGAAATTGAAGATAGAAGCCTGTAAGAGGTGGAGGAAGAGACTAAAAAGAGAGATTAACAAAACTGTCACAGGAGCCCAAGACAAATTATGACGCTGTTTGAATTGCAGGAAAGTAATTGTTTCTGTCATTACTTTTTTATTTCTGCTGTTTATAATGCCTGGAGGACAGGGATTCAGAGACATTTTGGTTTCAAAGTATTCAGCAAATGGATGTCTGCTCTTTACAAGGCAAATACAAATGTGAATAAATTAAACTGTATGCTTTTAACATCAATAATTTAATCATTAAATATAGCATTGGATAAATTACATGTTGTTTAAATAGGGGAATGTTTAAAAATCCAGGAAAGTGGAAACCAAAGCCTGACACTAAACTATACCATCATACATGCAGTATTTATCAGGATAAATGCTGGGTCTCTGGGAAGTTATCTCCCCCCGCCCCAAACAGAAGAACATACAGACTGCAGAAGCAAAATTAATATGTGGTTGGCACATGCCCCATGTGCAGCCCACTTCTCCCACCCCTCATATCAGGCATACCTAACTCCTATTGTGAACGGAATAAGCTGTGTGTGTGTGTGGGCAGGGGTGGAGGAGGGATACATGCATAGGGGTCAGTGAGGAGTCAGGAGTGCACAAGTATAAGCATTCTGACCACACCCCCTCACTCCTATGACCCAACCCCAGGTTGCCCCTTCCTGGCTCTTGTCACAGAGGGCCTGCAGAGCAACATCCCTATCAGCTCCAGTTGGAGCCAGAATGGGGTGTCCAGGTTCCACCCCGTTCTCCTGCTGCTGGTCGTTGTTCTCTTGGTATGCTCCTGTCCACAGTGCCTGCCAGAATTTGGACCACTGCCTTCAGCATCTTAAAACATTTCAAAAATTTGAGGGCAGTTCAGCCGTGGGTGTCTTAATCTTCCTTACAGCAAGATTTGGATGTCTTATTGAACTCCAGTCTCCTGCTCCTTAGTTTGACTTTGTCATCCACTGGAAGTCATTGTTAACCCAAGGCAGGTTCTATGTATTCTGAAACGTTCCATCATTTAATGCTGATCTATACCAGTTCTGGAAAACGAAGGGTTCACACCACACAGCTCATTCTGCATATTTGGACAGATTTTAAAATACCATGGCAATATCCATTAGTGCCTTAGAAGCAATTATGTTTGGCAAGTTTTTAAAATAAAAGCTGTATTGTTGCTTAAAACAATAGAGGGAGGAAAATTAGTTATCAATTTCAGTTACTTTCAGCATTTAGAATTTAAATAATGTAAGATAGTTTGCAGATCATCAAAGCCCAGATTGTGGAGTAGATTTTCAAAAGCACTCCGTGTTGACCTAACACTACCCCTAGTCAGGCTGCTGACAGTAATTCCAGGCCCCAGGGCAGAACAGTCAATGGGCCCCCATGCGCACACAAGCCGCGCCGGCGCGGATGCAGCCCGCCTGACATTTGGGCGGTGCTGCGCCTGTGCTGGTTGTTGCCCAGCGAGCTACCGGCTGCACTGCTGGGCGCACTCTTCCAGCATGGTCAGGGCTTCTACATGCCCGCCCAGTAGGGTTGCCAACTGTCTAATCACGCAAACCCAAAGACCCTTGCCCTGCCCGGCCTCTTCCCTGAGACCATGCCCATGTCCCACTCCTTCTCTAAGGCCCCTCCCCCTGCTCACTCCATCCCCCCCTCCCTCAGTCGCTCACTTTCCCCCACCCTCACTCACTTTCACCAGGCTGGGACAGGGAGTTTGGGTGTGGGAGGGGGTGCGGAGTGTGGCTCTGGGAGGGAGTTTGGGTGTGGGGGTGTGTGCGGGCACTGGGAGGGAGTTTGGGTGCAGGCTCTAGGCTGGGGCAGGGGGTTGGGCTGCAGGAGGGGGCCAGAGGGTTGGTGCTTACTTTCAGCGGCTCCCAAAAGCAACCAGCACACCCCTCTGGCAGCGGCTCCTAGGCAGGGGGCCCAGAGGTCTCCGTGTGCTATTGCCCACAGGCACCGCTCTCGCAGCTCCCATTGGCCTCAGTTCCCGGCCAATGGGAGCTACAGAGCTGGTGCTCAGGGCAGGGGCAGCACGCAGAGACCCTCTCTCCAGGGGCTGCAGGAACGTGCCGGCTGCTTCCAGGAGCGGTGCGGAGTGAGGGTGGGCAGGAAGCCTGTCTTAGCCCCGCTGTGCTGCCAGCAGTGGCTGGGGGCCCCCGGCCCTTTTAAATCTCCCAGGCCCCTGGGCAATTGCCCCCTTTGCATACACCTGCCTCTGGTGACGTCAATGTTAATTCTCCCACTGAATTCAGTGGCAGCACAGTTAGGCCAATACTGAGTGCTTTTGAAAATGCTGCCTAGTCTGGCCCAAATCTTCAGAAGTTTCTACCAATGTTGGGTCCCCTGCTTGAGGCACAAAAGGCCTAGTTTACCGAAGTGCTGAGACTTAGGTTATCAGGAACTGCAAGTGCTCAGGAGCTCTGAAAATCAGGGCACAGGTGTCTCAGATTAGGCACCGAAAACAAAAACCAAGGCAGACAAATGTTGGCCTTCGTGTTTACAGTCTAAACAGTTAAGTTACTGTTAAAATATTGGGTATAAAATGTTTAACAAAAAACTTTGTCTAATACACATTTTTGCAGTAACATTGCAGTGACTTCATATTATAGATTACTGGCATAATACTTTGCAATGGCTGTGCAAAAAAGGAAGCCATGGACAGACAGCACATCAAAGAACCACTGAATGTCATTTTTAGTTTTTAAATATAAGCTAAATGCATGTTGAAACGGCTGTCTATTGAAAATGGTGACTTCTGGTAAGCAAGCCAGATCAGGAAGGCCCGGGTTTTCTACCCGAAATTTTACTTTTTGCTGGATCATGCTCCCATCTGACAAACAAGAGCTGTTACAGTTTATTCGGCCAAATTCATCCCATTGTTATGCCAATGAAATCAGTGGAGTTACATTGAGAGAACTTGGCCCATTGTCTTAATATTTGTAGCACACTTTTTAAACTACTGTATAAATACCCTTGCAGTCGTTCATGATACAATTTACATAGTTTTTCCTTTTTAATGTTAAAAACGCACAGAAGGGAAAGTTAAACAAGGCTAAAGAATTCTGAGGTTTGTGTTAAAATGAAAATCCTACTAAATGCAGATTGAGCCTGAAAATCTGTCCTTAATTCATCTTTAATTTTCCTAATAACTAAGACTATGACAACACAACAGGATGTAGTATATAAAAGGTACATTTTCATCTCAAAATGGGGAGGAGACATCCATAGAAGTTCTCTGAGGGGCTTTACTCTGGGATCAATCACCATTTGTGACTCTGGGCTTTCTTCTCCTCTTGCTCAGATCAGAGTAAGTCAGGAGTAACTCCCTTAAATCAGTGGAGCTGTACTGATGTAATCTCAGGAAGTGAAAGGAGAACCAGAACCTATGAAGCTTTGGGTTTGGCCCATTTAAGCCAAACACTTTACACTATTTTAACACAGTTTTTATAACCAGTAGAATAAAACTGTTTTTAATATCAGGATTGAAACCCATCATACAAATCATATTTGACAAGAGGGAAAAATTGGTCTGAATGACCATTTGGAATTGATTTGGCCATCAATAGCACAGAATACAATTTCTGTTCCTTCAAAGAGAAACTCTATGTTTCAAAAGAAAATCTTCCATCTGAATTCCAATCTTCTATTAGATTGAATGCTTATTTATGTTCTGTATTTCCCCAACTACACACTATACAGACAGACAATTTACAGGTGATGTACATGCCAGATATGTCTAACAGACATGCACCTTCTGTGCTGCCGTAAGTACCTGGATCGTCTCAACTGCCCATTGATTTCAAGGACATGTCCATTTAAAAAACAGCAGCGCACGAGTATGCAGGGGGCTCCGGCAGTGAAGGGGTTAAAGGGCCTACAGACAGAATACCCCATGAAAATAGCAGCACTGCTAAAACTGCTATTCTACTAAAATTGCAGGCAAATTAACAAGACATATCAGTGACTCTGGTATCGGTGTCACTCCATTTATATTTTCTAAAGATGTGGGGTATTTCATAGAATAGCTTTTCCGGGCGCATTTCAGTTTTAGTTTTACACTCTCTTTACAGTAAAGCCTGAGCTCCACCTACCTGAAAGGCATTCTTACATTCATTACTTCTGCATATCTGCCCAGGACCTCCCACGGGGCATGCAACTTCACAAAGATGATATCACCGTTTGTTAAAGACGACTGCAACAGAAAAACAGAACAGCCACCAAGCCAAATGAGGGCCAAAGAACCTTTAACACTGGTCAATTTCCACCCACCCACAGATATGTTTCAGAATTGCAAGGGTTTCTTCTTTCCACAAATGCACATATAAAACATCATCCTTGATACTGCTCTGATGATTTCCTTCCAATGGGCTGTCTTCCTCCAGAAAAGCATGTCCATTACAGGGGATGGGTAGGAAACAGTGCAAGGAATACTCATCTGAGCCTCAAGTTTGAGTGCTTTGCTTCACATGCACTCCTAGCTCCTGCTAGCCTTAGAGAAACAGACTGAGGCTGAGGCTTGGATCTGATCCTGCCACTATAGCACACAAGGGGCCTGATTACTTCTCCCCTCTAAGGGACACAAGGACCTCCTAACCTGGGGGTCTATGTTATACTACAGCAGATATTACCACGTGTGCATGTGTATATGTTTTCATGAAAGAAAAAGAATACACAATGACATGGTTTTATCAGCATGACCTTGGGCTATCTGCACTCTCCCACCTGGGGAAATTCCACAGACTGTAGAGGGGGAGGAGACCTCCCTCCTGCCCTCAATCCTTGCAATCCCTGTATCCACCATGGGATGTCAGAGTGACTATCACCCTAAGAGAATAATGTATAGTGGTGCACAGATAGGGAGGAGCGGAGGAATTCAGCTGTGCTTGTGGCCAGGAGGGAAAGTGAGGCTCTGTATGGAGAGGACATGGGAAACGTAAGGGGTCTGTGGGACTGTGTGGTTGCTGGAGGACAAGACAGGGCATAAAGAGGTAATGAAGAAGAATGCTGATAGCTGTCCATGTACCCACAATGTTAGCTGTTCACATATTTTTTAAAAGCCTGTGAAATTCCCACAGAATTACTTATAATGTAATTCGTGACAGCCACAGCAGCTCTCTATTAACCATCGAAACCCACCAACACATAACCAGGAAACATGACTGGAGTTAAAGGGGGCCTGTTCACTGCTGAGGATGAGGGTAATGATATGGGTGGATGGATATTCCCCAATTATCTGAATTTAATCTCTCAGATGTTAAACATTTCCTTTCACACAGGAGCCTCATAAATCTGTAAGTAGTCAAGAGAAATAAAATGTTTCCTTTATCGGATGTGGTTTGTTTCACTGATACCCTGCAATGTGATTGCATCAGTTTTTATCTGTAGAAAATCTAAACAACACACATTTGGAGGGTTTCAGGCTTCTTCTGAGGAAGAGGATGAGTGAGAAATTATTCATATAAAAGTCATATTCTCACAGTAGTTATGAACAGTTAAAATTCATGAGGAAAAATGTGAGAAATTCTAAAAGAAAAAAAGAAAGGTGGATGCAAAACAAGGGAAATAAAAAATGAAATGCAGCTTTCTTCTACGCTGAAGAGAGAAAATAGGTCCTAATAAAATACCTGACAGAAAATATCCAGTGAATCATCTTAGCTACAAAAATATTTCAATGGATAGCTTCTGTTAATCTTCTCTTCATTAGAGTAGTAATTAAATACGGTCTCTCTCTACTTCTAAGTGCTTTTTCTGTGCTTCATCTATGGCTTTCTCCTCCAGTATATAATTAGTGAGTAGGTGGTATATATACTTAGTACCATGTTTACACAGTTGCAGAGAAGCAAGAGATAATGGTGAGTTGCTGTCAATTTAGATCTCCGATCTTTATGAAAAATCCAAAGCATTTATGGATGATAATATCCAGTATCAACCTACAGGTCACATCTTTCTTTGGAGGCCTGTACCACAAATACATTTTTCCACCCCCAACCTTTTTCGCAACCAAATCTTTCCTTTTCACTGGTCGGGCCAAGTTTACTGAGATCAGTTTCCAAACCTGGGGACCTTAATAGAATATCGAAGGCTTGCATCCCAATGCTCAAATTGACATTTTGACATGTTGAATGGGCATTTACATGCCTAAATACTGAAATGTGCACCCAAATGCAGGATTAATGTGGCATTCACTGGGCCCACATTTGAAAATTGAGTTGAAGTCTCCTGTTGCTCAATTCAGTGCAGAGTGCTAAGAAAGAGTACAGCAGAGCAGCCACAGGCAAATCTCAGTCTTCTCTGCCATCCATCCCCTCCACACATACAACTATTTAGAAAGCTATATAAAAAGGGAATTTCCAGACCGCCCTTGGGAGGAAGCAATAACTCACCCCAGCCTTCCCAAGGTTTTGGCCAGGTGGCCCTTGGAAAGCGATATTTAACAACACCTATACCTGCATTTTTCATGAGTAAATGTATGGAGCTTGATTCACTTTTACTGTTGCTGCACCTCTGGGGGATGCAGCCTCAAGGGAGGTGAGTTGGTGTTTTCACTGCCTCCTCCCTCAGATTTCTGCTGCCTAGAGAGGGCAACTTTTCTTCCCACTGGGACATTACAGGAGCTCCAGACAGGAGCAGAGATGTCTTGAATCAATGGACTTCCTGGCTGCACTGGCCACACAGCCTCAGTCAGTCAGTCCCACCCAATTTTAAGGCCGTGCTAACTCTCCATGAGCTCCCTAGTAGAGGGGAAGTTGGCAGCTGCTTTTCACACCTTTCTGCTTTTCACACATTTTCTACCTCTGGGAGCTGTGTGCCTCAACCATGCCAGGGAAAGCCATGGTAAAGCAGGGGGAATTTAGCCCTTTTCCTTGATTACTTGGTCATTGATAATAAATGATCTTTATTAGCATGAAAACCATGAAGTACTAAAATCACTCCAATCCAAAAATCAAGTCTCTTGCATGCGACCGCTTTTTTTCCACATTATTGACACAAAAAATAATACAACAGTCCTCCTCTGTGACACACTGAAACCATATTTCTCAACAGGAACAGTTGACTGGAAAGTGATGGGAAGATGATAAACAAATACAAACCTCGGCAATGCAACTCATGGGAATAGGAAAGAGATAGGGAGCTTATATCACTTCTTTGGATGAGAGCCGGGGCACTAGTGACTAAAAGTTGTCAGCCGATGATAACTGTCTGGTGGTCAGTGTTGAAATGAGTTGGTACTCTCAATCCAATCCTTAGAGGAGAGTAAAATATATATTTCTCTTAGTACCTTGTTGGCGGTCTTCAGAAGGGCCCAAACTGAATGGCCAGGGAGGCTTAATTAGTACAGCTGGTCAGGAGAAGAAAAATGGTCTTTTCATCTAAAAATAACAAAATATCAACAACAAAATCCCACACAAGCAAACAACAACCCTTTTTTTGGTTGAAAACTCAAAATTTTGGGGCAAATTGTTTTTTTATAAACCTCAGAAATTTTAGTGGCAAGCAGACACTTTCACTAAAATTTTTCTCTAGTTGAAAACCCAATTTTCTATTAAAAAAAACAGCTCTGACCAATCCTTTAAATTAGCCTCTTACATTTAAATCTAAATGTTTCCAGTTCCAGCCTCCAAAACAGGCCAGCATGGAAACTTTCATTGCTTCTGTGTAGCACAAATAATGGGTTTCAGTCTCCAGTGCCATCAACCTACTAACTTGTCACAAGCATTAAATTCGTTGTCTTTTTCTTTTCTTTTTTTTAAATGGAAAATAGAACTGGCTTAGAATGATCAGATTCTTTTATCCTTGAAAGTAAAACTTAGAAAAATATTTTAAAATTGTATCAAGAAGTTTCCACAACTTGCATGATACCCTCAATTATTTACTAACAATCTTTTCTACACTAGGAGCATTTTGCTGGTACAGTTATGCGGTGTGACAAAGTTCCTCCTCTGCCTTGGTGGGTCCTGTGCTTATTGGCGGATTTGCTCACCTCAGAGATTCACGGCAGCCCTCAGTTTGGCCACTTTTGTGAGTGGCTCAAACCTGCCGTCCACTCAGCTAACCTCATCACTCGCCAGCTTGGGGAAAGGGAGGAGTACAATCCCCACAGTGTCTGCTGACCCACCTAGTGGGACAGGGGATAGGCCAGGGACCTTCCCCTCTGGTGGGACCCACAGTCTAGGTCACCGCTTGTCTCAAATAGGGAGTTGGGGGAATGGGGGAACCCGGGCCCGCCCTCTACTCCGTGTTCCAGCCCAGGGCCCTGTGGATTGCAACTATCTACAGTGTCTCTTGTAACAGCTGCGTGACAGCTACAACTCCCTGGGCTACTTCCCCATGGCGTCCTCCCAACACCTTCTTTATCCTCACCACAGGACCTTCCTCCTGGTGTCTGATAACACTTGTACTTCTCAGTCCTCCAGCAGTATGCCTTCTCACTCTCAGCTTCTTGCACCTCTTGCTCCCAGCTCCTCACACGCGCCTCACTAACTGAAGTGAGGTCCTTTTTAAAACCAGGTGCCTTGCTTAGCCTGCCTGTCCTAACTGATTCTGGTAGCTTCTTAATTGGCTCCGGGTGTCCTAATTAGTCGCCTTAATTGGTTCCAGCAACTTCCTGATTGTTCTGGAACAACCCATTATCTTACTCAGGAAAAAGGAACCTGCTTAATCTGGGGCTAATATATCTACCTTCTATCACTCTCCTGTTCCCTTACCCAGGGAAAAGGGACCTGCTTTACCTGGGACCAATAGCTCTCCCTTCTATCACTCTCCTGTAGCCCTCTGGCCTGGGGAGAAGGAGGGAGAGGGCTGCTGCTGGTACTGCTGCTGCTAGGCCCTGGGCTCTCCCTGCTGCTGTTGCTGCTCTAGCTGATCCCCTGGCTAAGCCAGACACCATCCCCCCTTCTCTGCTACCTGGTTGCTAGCCAGCTGCTGGACCCCCCATTCTTGGGGCTGCTACTGCTCCATCTGCAGCCCCTTGTGGGGGGAGGGGAACCTGCTGGCCTGCTCCCCAGAGGAGAGGAGTGAGGGACCCCAGCCCCAGCCGTTGCTGTTGTGGACACCACCACCACCTGAGAGGTGTCCTTTCTGCCTGCCCGGACCACCACCTGGAGTTCCTGGAGCGGCTGCTGCGGAGTCTGCTGCCTGGAGCTGCTGAAGCCCCGAGGAGGAGAAGAAGAGGACCATCTACCAGTGTGGGAGCACCTAGAGACTTTGCAGACCACTGTGGAGGGGGCCTTTTGAACTGAGTATCTTTCAAACTGTGCTCTTGTGGTGGGAGTCTTGACTGTGTTTGTGGGGACACAGGGGGTGTGGCGTGGAGCTGCCCCCCCAATCCATCTGTCCCCCACAACCATCACTGCCCCCTCCATCACCCCCACTGGCTGTTTACCATCTGCCTCAGCTCCTGCCTCTGGACTCAGCTGCTTGCTTGGCTTGCCACGCCCTATTTCCACCATTTGGGCCAGAAGCAGAAGCCAGCCCAAACTGACTTTGTGCAAGCGCACGTAGGCGCACATGCCCCCCCCCCCCCCCGGACTGCCCACCTCACAGCTTTGCCCTTTGCTACCTGCCCCATTTGCCCCTTGCAGCCTTTTGCCCCCCCTTTTTGCCCCAGCCCCCCTTACTAGCTTCAGTTTGTTTGCTTGCCCTGCCCGCATCCCTCTGCAGCATTTGTTTGTTTGCCCCGCCCCAGCCTTTGAAGCTAGCCCCTTGGTTTCCCGGTCCTACCTCCAGCCCACTTAGCCCCTCGCTCCGTGCGCCCATGCCCCCTCCCATGCGCTTGTGCCACTCCCATTTTAGTTTAAACCCTCTTCACTGCACCCCCAATGCTGTTGTATCCCCTCCTCCCCTAGTGCAGCTAGAGGAGCCGGAATCCCACCCAGTGTTGGTCATTGATCCCTAACCCCTGATTGCCCCCCCATCCAGGCCACCCCCTTTGGCGCCCTCCTCCCCTGCCTGCAGCCTAGCGGGGAGGAGTGGTTGACCTGCTTCCCCTTTCCCCTTCTCCTTCTGGTGTCTCCCCTTCCCTCCCCGCTCACGATGGCGGGGGCCGAGACAGGTGGGGCCTGTTGAGGCGATGGCCAGTGCCACACGGCCGGGACCCGAGCCACCAGGGGCACCCCTCGTTGGTGTGGCGCAATCGACCTCCTTCCCGGGTGGGGGCCCTACAGAAGATAGTCCACCTCCTGATGCTGTGGCTGCCAAACCCACCATAGAGCCTGCAGCCGGCATTGCTGAAAGCCCCCTCCCCACCCCCCGAACCCTTGAGCCTGACCGGGAGGTGCCACCACCCAGCTGCTTGGCTTCTGGAGCCCAGACTCTCACCTCTGCCCCTGGCTCTGCCCCGATGCCGACCCTGTCCCTATCCCCTCCACCTCGTGCGATGTTATTACCGCCCCTGGGGCTGTCTCCTTCCCTTTTCCAGCAAATGACCCCCAGGGAGCAGCCTTTGTGTTTCCCTGTCCCGACCCACTAGGGGCTGCTATCTTCCCTCCGCCGCCCCCTATTACCCCAGGGTTTGAGGTGGGCCGCATGGCTCCAGTCCATCGGGCTCCCACAACTTGCCTGCCCATCTCGGTGGGCCATGGGGCTGTGCCAGGGGCTCCATCAGGGGATGACCAGGAGACAGTAATCCCACCCCCCCATGCACTGCAACGGGAGCTGCGGGAGTTTTTAGAAGACGTCCATGGCTTCCGCAACAAGGTACAGCTTGCTCTCCAGCGATGTGGGGACTTTCATCAGATCCTCCAGGCTGCAAGGGCCCTTATGGGGGAGGGGAAAAGGACCGGGAAGCAGGCTGCTGAAGCCTACCAGCGGGCCCACGGCTTCCGTGACTTGTTACTCAACTACGGGGTAGGTCACGGTTTCCTGCATGGCCCAATGGGGGCCGCGAGCGTCCCTGCCGGCGAGGATCCCCCCCCAGCCCTCCTCATGGCACCGCTCATCATTGCAACATTGAACACCCGGGGCTATAGGATGGGTCGCCGCAGGTGCCAGGTGTTCTCCTTCCTTCGGGAGGGGGAGGTACTCTGTGGTTTTCCTGCAGGAGACTCATACGGATTCGGCCGCCGAAGAGAGCTGGTCGCTAGAATGGGGGGACAGGGTCTACTTTAGCCATCTCACAGTTCGTACGGCTGGAGTGGCAACCCTGTTCTCCCCCGACCTACAGCCCGAGGTGCTGGGGGTCGCCGAGGTTGTGCCTGCTGCACCTCCGGGTCTGTATGGAGGGGCTCGTGGTCAATCTCATTAACGTCTATGCCCCGACATCGGGCCTGGAGCAGTTGTGATTCTATCAGCAGGCTTCTGCCTTCCTCGGCACCTTGGATCCTCACAAGTGCCTGGTCCTGGGCGGGGATTTCAACACCACTCTCAAGGAGTGGGACCGCTCGGGGACTGAGCAATGCCCGGCCACCGCAGACGTCCTCGGGGAGATAGTGGAACATCACTCCCTGGTGGACGTCTGGCACGACCACCACCCGGATGACATTTCCATTTTCATCTTTGTCCGGGTGGAGGCCCATCGGTTGCGCCACTCCCAGTTGGACCACATTTATTTATCACACTTCCACCTTTCACGAGCCCACTCCTCCAGCATCCGGCTGGCCCCATTTTCTGACCATCATTTAGCCACAGTGACGGCCTCCCTCTGCGCGGAGAGGCCAGGGCTGGCCTATTGGCATTTCAACAACAGCTTGTTGGAGGATGTGGGCTTCGTGGCATCCTTCCAGGAGTTCTTGCTGGCCTGGCAAGGGCAGCGGTGTACCTTTCCCTCAGCGCAGCGGTGGTGGGACTTGGGGAAGGTGTGCGCCCGGCTCTTCTGCTGTGACTACACCCGGGGCGCCAGCCGACGGAGGGATGTGGCGATAGAGCAGTTGGACCGGGAGGTCTTAGAGCTGGAGAGTCATCTGGCTGCCAGCCCTGAGGATCCGCCCCTCTGAGAAGCATGCCGGGAGAAGTGGGAGGAGCTCCGGGCCCTCGAGGATCATCAGGCCCAGGGCGCCTTTGTTCAAACCTGCATCCGTCTCCTTCAGGAGATGGATCGCAGCTCCCGCTTCTTCTATGCCCTGGAGAAAAGGAGGGGGACCAAGAAACTCGTCACCCATCTTTTGGCAGAAGATGGCACCCCCCTCACGGACCCAGTGGAGATGTGCAGAAGGGCAAGAGCCTTCTACACAAGCCTTTTCTCCCTGGATCCGACCAATCCTAACACTTGCAGAGTGCTCTGGGAGGAGCTCCCTACGGTCAGCGTGGGCAACCAAGACCGGCTAGAGCTGCCTCTCACTCTGGCTGAGTTCTCAGAAGCCCTCCGCTGCATGCCCACCAATAAATCTCCGGGCATGGACGGGCTGACCGTGGAGTTCTACCGCGTGTTCTGGGGCGTCCTCAGCCCAGACCTAGTCACTGTCTGGGCTGAGTCTTTGCAGAGCGGGGTCCTCCCTCTTTTGTGCAGGTGAGCTGTGCTCGCCGTATTGCTGAAGAAGGGGGACCTCCACGATTTACTAAATTGGCGTCCCGTCTCGCTCCTCAGCACGGACTACAAAGTCGTGGCAAAAGCCATCTCGCTGCGGCTAGAGTCCATGCTGGCGGACATGGTCCACCCAGACCAGACCTACACTGTCCCAGGCCGCAGCATCTTTGACAACGTATATCTGGTCCGGGACCTTTTGGAACTCAGGTGTAGGGATGGTCTGTCATTCGCCCTCCTGTCCTTGGATCAGGAGAAGGCGTTCGACAGGGTGGACCACGGGTATCTCCTGAGCACTCTGCAGGCGTTTGGCTTCGGACCCCAGTTTGTGGGTTTTCTCCGGGTGCCGTACACCTCCGCAGAGTGTCTGGTCAGGCTCAACTGGACCCTGACCGAACTGATCAGCTTCGGGTGAGGAGTACAGCAGGGGTGCCCCCTCTTGGGCCAGCTGTACGCTCTGGTGATTGAGCCCTTCCTCTGTCTCCTCCGCAGGACGTTGACAGGGTTGGTGCTGTGGGAGTCGGAGCTGTGCCTGGTCCTGTCAGCATACGCCGACGACGTGCTCCTCGTGGTCCAGGACCCGGATGACTTGGCGCAGGTGGAGGCTTGCCAGGCCATCTATTCAGCAGCCTCCTCCACCCAGGTCAACTGGGTCAAGAGCTCTGGCCTGGTGGTCAGGGACGGCTGGCAGGCGAGCTCCCTCCCACCCACGCTTCAGGCCATCCGGTGGAGAGCGGGTCCACTGCTCTATCTCGGCGTTTACCTTTCTGCCACGCATCCCTCTCCGCCGGAGAACTGGCACAATTTAGAGGGCAGGGTGATAGAACAGCTCCAGAAATGGACAGGACTACTCCGGTACCTCTCCCTTCGAGGGAGAGCGCTGGTGCTTAATCAACTAGTCCTGTCCATGCTCTGGTACCGGCTCAACACCCTGGTCCCGGCCCCGGGTTTCCTGGCCAACCTCCGGACATCGATTCTGGAGTTCTTTTGGTCAGGACTGCAGTGGGTCCCTGCAAGGGTTCTCCATCTACCCCTGGAGGAGGGAGGGCAGGGTCTGAAGTGTCTGCACACTCAGGTCCATGTCTTCTGCCTCCAGACCCTGCAGAGGCTCCTTTATAGTGCAGGTAGTCCAGCGTGGAGCATACTGGTGCACGCCTTCCTGCACCGCTTCCGAGGACTCAGATACGACCGGCAGCTTCTTTATCTCCATCCGAGAAGTCTTCTGCGAGACCTCTCTGGGCTGCCGGTCTTCTACCAGGACCTCCTCCGGACCTGGAAACTGCTTTCAATGACCAGGTCCATGGCAGCCACTGAGGGGGCAGATCTCCTCGCGGAGCCCCTGCTACACAACCCCCAGCTTCGCATGCAGGTGGCGGAGTCCCCCTCGGTGCACCAGAGGTTGGTCCTGGCAGAAGTCACAAGAGTCGGAGACCTCCTGGATTACGACCGGGGAGACTGGCTGAATCCTCTGATGCTCGCTCAGCGCATGGGGCTCTCCAGACCTTGTACTTCCCGGCGCATACTTGAGGAGGTGAGGGCCGCTTTGCCGCCCACTGCTCAGGTTTACCTCGACTGGGTCCTGCACGAGGGCGCGCCCCATCCACCCCAGGCCCGCCAGACCTTTTCATTGGGCTCCTACCCCCTGGACCCAACCAACCCTCCCGCCCCTTCACCGTGAGCCAGCTGCACGAGCTGCAGCTGGTCTGCTTCCAGACTGGGCCAAGGAAACATCTATACACGCTTGTGCTCCACACCCTTCACGCCCTCACCCTCGTGTCCTGCCCCGATACAAAATGGTGGGCCCTCCTGCCACCTTTGCAGGGTGAGGAGCCCCGGTGGGCCAGCCTATATTCCACCTTGGTCCCGAGGCCCGCTGGGGATATCAGTTGGCGGCTCCTTCACGGAGCCGTGAGCACGGGCGCATACTTGGCGCAGTTCACCCCTATCCCAGACACCTGCCCCTTTTGCGGCGTGAGGGAAACCCTGGCACACATATATCTGGAGTGTGCCAGGCTGCAGCCCCTATTCCGGCTCCTCACCAATATTTTATTACGTTTTTGGTTGCACTTTTCTCCTCACCTTCTTATTTATGTACTCCCTATCCGCGGCCCCACAAAGTCACATGATCTCCTGGTCAACCTCCTCCTGGCCCTAGCTAAAATGGCCATCTATAAAACCAGAGTGAGGAGGTTGGCCAATGGAGTCTCCTGTGACTGTGGGGCCTATTTCCGATCCTCCATCCGTTCACGTATCCGGGCAGAGTTCCTCTGGGCGGTGTCTACTGACTCCCTTGATGCCTTTGACGAGCAGTGGGCCCTGTCTAGGGTTCTCTGCTCAGTATCCCCGTCCGGTTCCCTTTGTTTGACCCTTTGACCACATTCCTGTCCCTGTTATTTCATTAGTTGTCCCCAGTATTTATTTGGTGTCCAGGTCCTGTGGATCCCCCTCTTAGGCTGGGGGGGCGGGGGGAGGATCCTTTAGCAGTAGGCGGGGGCGGGCCCGCCCACTTCCTGGATCCCAATAGGATCACTCTCCTGTAGCCATCTGGCCTGACCCTGTCACAACGGGAAGAGTTGAACAGGCTATACCCTCTAATATAAACACTGCTATATGGGATAAAAGCGCTTACACCATTATAGCTTATCCTGTTTCCCCCGAACTGCATAACATATACTGATAGAAGCACAGTTCTATGGGTTATAACTGCTTCCACATCAGAGCTTTTAACAGCACTGGTTAAAAAAAAAAAAAAGTCACTCCCACAACTGTTAAACTTTATGTGTAAACCAGGTCTAAATAAACTGATATGAATGGTGCTGAGTTATCACAGTGATAGGCACCGTAGGCGTAGATAATGACAGAAAGACAGAATTGCTCCTGCTGAGACCATTACGCAATAAGTAGAAGAGAAAGGCGATTGTATTTTCTCCTCTCTCTCAAAGTTGGTCTGTTTGCATTAATGATCTTCCGTCTGTACAATCAGACTCAATATAGCTTCTTAGAATTAAGTAGTACAGGAAGTACAAAATCCATGGCTTCCAAGAGTTACGTTGTTACATCAACAGTGCAGAATCATTAATAAGCATTGTCGAGTGAACTACCGAAAAAAACAAAGAAACCAAGCACTCATATTGTATCAATTTAACAAAACTGTTCTGCAAACCTGCAGTAAAATCCAGAGGCAATGTCCTAAAATTGGAGGAAGGATAAGCTAGTGCCAAAATCTCAAAATGTGCATACACAACAATCTAGATAATTACTGTCCTGTCAATATGCCTTAGTTCCAGGCATAATATTATATTAATATGATAGGCAGATAGATTAAAGAAATTTAAGAAATAATGGACACTGTCTTCTTTAAGACCTAGATAATGATAAATATTTTCAATAATATTACAGGTTCGGAGAGCCAGGGGAATAGAGTGCACACAGTTTTAGTAAAGCCTTTGACTTGTAGAAAAACTGTAGACAAAATGAAGTAGTCTATTATCCAGACAAGGATACAAATAGGATGATTTTTAAAAATTGTCCAACAAAAGAAACAGGTAGTTATTAATAGAGTAACTCTGAAATGAAGAAACTCAGCCACAGCACGACATTGTAAAATAATTTACTGAGTGTGTGAAATCCTGTTATGAAACTGGGACACAAAGTTAAACTTTATCGTTGTACAACTTTTCCACCAGTTCAGCTCCAGTGATGTTAGCAACACTGGAAACGATTGCATAGACAGGCTGCTGGCTTTTGCCAGTATATAAGCAACGTGTCATCTAATCCTGCTCAGTGCAGATCTAAATGACACAATGCTTAACTACCACCAACAGCTGACAAACTCCCAACATTGCTAACACCAGTGGAACTGACTATGTTGTTAGCAACAGGGACAGATGTTTGAACACTTGCCCTAGTGTAGACAAAGCTTGAGGGGGCTGATTTGAGCAAAACGTTAGGCCAGGCCGTTTGCCCGAAGTGTGAGTAACATCTCCATATCTGAGTCTACTGTACAGCAATACAATTTGTCGTATGAAACAAGGGGCTGCACGTTCCTTAGACTCAAGGAACAACAAAAGAGCCTTTTAAATCTGATTACTGTCACTTCAGATGCACTTGCCATGAAAAAAGTAGACACTACCGTGAGACAATACAGAATTATTATCAGTGAAGCTGAAACAATACCCCCGACTGGGATAATGCTTCCTAGAGAATGGAGGCAGATGAGGCATAAATAGTCCTATGGGAGAGTTTTGCATGGCTATGGTCTAACTTTCAGAGGTTTCAAGGGACACCATAACAGCCAGCATTGAATGAATATGGATTTGAGGCATCTGGGACAGAAACCTGCAACAATTAAAATATCTATTTTTCCTTGATTTCAATGGATTTACATTCGGGTAACAGAGTTAGGGTTTCTTCTGAACTGAAAGGCACTATAGGAATTTGAAATATTAACTATGTGAAGGTCTACAAAGGCATGTGCCTAAAATCCAAATGGACATGAACAAGAAGATGGCTTTTTATACACCTGCAAACACATTTATTTGATTGGGATGCTTCCCAGGGGTAACCAGGGTTGTGCCGCACCACCACCTGCCTGTAGCGTGAAGAAGTCTTGTCTGTCCCTGCTGTGGGTCAACTCCCTGACTCCACCAGCCTTTGGCAACCCAAGCACTGCCTTTTAGGTGTCTGCAGGCCTTGCCCTCTCTGTACAGGTTAACGGTGGGCTCCCTGCACTCACTGTAGTGTCCAGCCCCTTATCCACTGAACGCTCACAGAATTACGAGGCCTGCTGTTCCCAAAGGGACAGTACACCACTGCTTACTAGTTTTACCTTAAAACACAATTCTGCATAACACTCAGCAGTTAGATATATTTATAGTGAAAACAAGAATGAGTTTATCAAAGAACAAAGATTCAAGTTAGAGTGAGTAAGAATATTGGAAACAAATGGTTACATATAAAACAAAATCATAACACATTCTAAAGAGTACATTTAACTAACAAGGCATTCCCCTATCTCCTACAAGATAGCTTATCCCAAGTTCTTTCGCCAGTGTTTTCAACCACTCTCTTCTCATAGGACCAATCCCATCAGAGACTGAAGGAATCTCTAGGGGTTCATCTGTGCCTCAGATATATAGTTTCAAACGTTCATTGTATTACCCTGCACAGAATAACTCCTGCTGTTTACCTCTTCCTGTTAATTTCTTATCTTTGAAGTGTCCACAATCCTTCATTAGGATTTGGCTCAGACTTGTGAGTGGAAGCCCATTGTGAACAATACAATATTTAATTTGCATGTAAACAGACAGGTAAACATTCCTTATCAGAAACAGAACCTGTTTTTCACCTTTGTTAGTGAGCAGTCCCTAGACACAAACCATAAGAACACATTTTCAGTGTATATACATAACTCCCTATACAATATTCATACATACATTTCACAATGATATTGATGACCAGTGTGACACTGGCTTTTATTAGAGACTTCACATGGCAGTCTGGTGAACTAAAATGTAAATACCAGACCCAGGGGACTCCTGTAACCCTTTCGCACACCTTATGCCCTCTGCCAGTTGGCATCAAGAGGTCCCTGGGGCACACTGATATCAAACTAAACCTTTTCAGATGAGGAAACAATGATATATTAAAACACTAACTTTTCATTTTGTACAGTGGGAGCTGTAAGCATCCAAACCTTGTGTTTGATACTGCTAAGGGCTAAATGTCTCAAGTGCCCTATATTACTTTTAGCACCACAGACAGGGAACATTAATTTCTACAGATGTAGCAGATTTTATCAGAGGACTTTCTCTGTGATATGTACCAAATGTAGAGAATGAAAACAACTCTTCACCGTTTCAGACATATTTCACATTAGTCAGTTTTTGAAGGAAATACACCTAGTGAATTGCCTATTAAATATTCATAGTTGCTTTTAGAGGCATTGTAGATGCTATTAAAGAAACATTGCTTTGACATTGAAAAAGGTCATTTATTTTCTCTCCAACAATTATTCTTACAAATTTAACAAAAACAAATACACACAAAGATTTCAGACAGAATTATTATAGCTTTATTTTATGACAGAAAAGGATCTATTGTACTACCTTAAACATTAAACAATAGACAGCTGAAGTTAGTCACTTAAACCTCGACTGTCCAGGCTGCTTTGCATAGGGAGAACCCCATTAAAGTCAACAGGGCTGTGCATGAGCGAAAGCCAGGGTCTACGCAACACAAAACAGCTTGCAGGATTGGGGCCTTAGACTCTTCTCTGCCCTTCTTTGTTGCATGATGCAGAGAAGAGTAAAACTACCAAAGAAAACACAAGAGGTTGAGCTATCTCTAGATGGGAGGAAAGATGGCTTTGGAGAATGCCTGTCTGTACTGTGTTTGTACAAAAACTCTGTAAGGATGGGTTGACCCACGTGTCTGTTCCTGTCCCACTTTTCTTTTGACTCAGGACTTTGTTTATCTGACTTTTAGCAGCTGTGCTGCCCCTGGGATTGCTGGACATGGTGATATTTTGAGGAGCTGTCTTTTGACACTTAATTTTAAATTGTTTAATTTGCTATGTTCCAAATCTATCCAAAGACCCTTTCAGTCTTCTTCAGTTGGTAGCTAGCCATCTTCCCTCTCCTCTTCTCCACTATGGCTGGGATTCACAAAGGTTTTTAGGCACCTAGATCCCGGGAGTTAGGCACCTAAGTACCTCTGTGAATTCCACCCTATGTCAACAGCAGAACATACTCATTTAAAAAGACTACCATAGTAGATTTACAAGCAGCTATGACATACAGACTACTAATGGTGCACAAATGTTTCAATACACTGCAGGAATCTGTAAACTTGATAGATACAAATCAGGAGAGGGACTCTCAGAAATCTGCAGAGTAAATGGCAGAGTTTCTGTGACCACTCAGGATATCAGTGAAATTATTCTAAAGCAAAATGAAATGGTAGGAATAGGCTTGACTCATCTGGATGATATTTGACTATAACTGTCTAAAAAAAATTCAATTTAATTCTATTGAGAAGGTCCCTCCTTAAAAAAAATTCCTCCCTATGACAGAATACACCCTTGCGTTCATATTTTACATGCTATAATAATAAATAATAAGAATAATAATAATCTTTGTTCAAAGTATCCCTTGTGAGGTATCATCTGAAAACTCATAACTTGCTGATCAGTAATGTCCTGATAAAATATGTGTGGCAACACTGTATGTGAAGTTATTAGATCCCCCTGTAGGATGTTATTAATACATGTTCTAAACCTGTCCTAAACAAAGGAATGTGTGCTTGCCTTAATTTGCACTTAAGCAGTAAACAGAGTCATCAAGCAGGAAGGGAAAACAAAAGAAGCTCAAACAGGTGGAAAAAAAAACCCAGCAGGAAACATCTGTCCACATACACTTTTTGTCTCCTGGTTCTCAGATGGAAATATTTTTCAAAGAGGGACTAAAAACTATAAAAGGAGGGGCAAACACCCCAAGATACCACACCCCTCTCTCTCCCCCTGCCCATCACATTCTCTTAACCTGAGAAGACACAGGAAACAGCCGTTGACTCTGGGGGAGAGGTCCTAACCTGAAGAGGTTGGTCAGTAATTTTGCTGGAAGCATGTGATAAGGAAATTTTGCTTGAATCGAATATAGTTTGTTAAGTTAGCACCTAGAAAGTATTTTATCTTTATTTTTCTTGTAACCATTTCTGACTTTTATGCCTCATTATTTGTACTCACTTAAAATCTCTCTCTTTGTAGCTAATAAGATTGTTTTATCTAATCCAGTGTATTTAAATTGAAGTGTCTGAGTAACCCCATTTGAGAAAACAAGTTAGTGTATATTATCCCCTTAAAGGAATAAGAGACTTAATATATTTGGACTGTCCAGAAGAGGGCTGGGTAGTAAAAAACATACATTTCTGGGGGAAAGTCTGGAACGGAGGATATGTTGGGATCACCCTGCAGTATAACCAAGGTTGGTGGAGAGCCAAGGGTGTGACTGGCAGGCTGCAGTTACACAAATATCTGGGAATGATCTGCATGCGGGTGGCTGTTTATGAGCAGTCCAGATTGAAGGCTACAGCAGTAAGACATTGCAGGGCACTCCAGGTTACAGGGCAGGGGTGACAGAGCCCCTCACTCATCTGGATTGAACCCTGATATGTCACTCTCCCCCAAATCCTAAAACTGTGCTAGATTGTGTAAAGCTTTCTATGATAAACTAAGTATAGGATGCAACAAGGGACCAAGGGAAATCAAACTTAATAGACAATGTAGTGGATTAATCTTTGTTATACTTTTAGGCTGACCAAGAGGAGGAAGAGTTACAGTTCAGTGGGCAAGAAACAAACAAACAAACAAACAAACCAACCCCCCCAACACAACTTGATGAGCTAGGCATTTCTTCAACCCTCTTTATCCAGCCAGACTACGAGTGGATTATCCTGGTTTATGTAGCTACTTAGATTACCTGAAGATGGAAAAATGTTTTAGTAGAACTGGAAGAGTCTGCAAAAGACAATACTGATGATTCTATAGAAGCTCTTGAGGTTTCTTAAATGGACTGATTATAACTGGAGAGAAAGCAGAAAGCTGAAATACTTAATCATATCCCTGAGTACAAATGAAAAAATGGACCTTATGGAGAACCACACAATTCTCATTGCTTTGAACGATGTGCTTTACATTAAGCAAGGTCAATATATGATAAGGACAACTCATGATTTTCCTTACGGTTTGTCTAATTCCTTGCCATAACGCAACATCTGCCCTTCGCATGTTATGCTGAAAAGGCTAAAAATAATCTAACCACTTTCTCCACCACTAGCCAGTTATTGCCTTTTTACAATGTACCTACCGATAAAGTATGTCTGATACAAAACATTTTACATATGACAAAAAAGTTAGGAGATATAAAACTATTTTAATGGTCAAAATAAATAAATTATAGATTTTGTCTGCTATCCCAGTTCTGAGCTTGCATGTACAGATTTATGAACCCTGGGGTTTGCGGGGAGAGACTATTGGGAAAGAAGTTAGTCCTAATTGTATCTTTTTTGGTTAGAGGTCCAACACCACCATAGCATGAGGCAATGTCAGTTCTGATCTGATTACGTATGTTGTAAAGAGGTGAATTTAACCCTGGGCTTGTCTATTATATTATATATGTGTACATTTATACATACACACACACACACACACACATAAAGTTCCCTGATGAATTTATGAAAATACAACTTCAAAAAGAAATATCCACCTGTAAAAAACACCAAACATTGAATCATTTCTCCAGTAGGTGTGGTAAAGTATGGGGTAAAGTTTCATCAACATTATAGCATGAGACAAAAGAAAGATATCCAAAACACTGAACATTTTCTTAACAAACCATCATTTCTGGAAATACAATTATTTATAAGATGAAGATTTCACCATATCTTTTTAATATAAAATCACACCCAACATATTCAAGAAATGTAATGCATAGACACCATATTTTACATCATTCAATACTGTAGTGTCACAAGGTTGACTTCAATTGAAAAAGAATATGTACGATTGTGGATGATCTCTTTTCAAATATCAGGATAGAAATGTGTGCCAGTTAGGGAAGAAATGGGTTTAAAAAAATTGCACAGTAACATATAAATGTATATTCATTCTATTAGGTTTTGAAAAGAAATGAATATTGAGTAACTGGACCATTGAAATCTTAACCACAGATAGTATGTGTGATTTCTTAATACAATATTTACCAGTGGGACCATATTGTCTTACTGACTACAGTTATCACATTGCCTTAGAGAGAAAAGAGAAGGTGGAAGATAGTGGTCATCAGTTGTGAAATAGTTTAAAGTAAAAGCTAAGAACAAGGACTCTTTCACTTCAGCACTCAGCATCATACGCAGTCTCTCTCACTCACTCTGCACCATGTTGCACTATTCTCTCTCTAGATGTTCCCCTACACCATCATTTAACACTACTAATCACACATACTACTTTTTGAGCTCACTACTGCACCACATCCACTAAGGCATGACTGAACGTGGAGTGGGAACACCTCCAGCATCAAAAACCTTTTCCATTTACAACCCTGGAGGAACAGTTTTGGATTACTATAATTTTCAAATTAGGTTTAGAATTTTTAGAAGTAAGCAAGCCCATCCCTTTGAAATGGAGGAACCACAATGTCACTGTGACGGTGCCCTCCATAAGGCTTTATGGAAAGAGGCTTATGACTATAAATGACATAACTGGAATATGTTCTATGTTACATATGCCATGTAACATATCTATGTAAAGGTTTTGATCTACTGAATCTATTAATCCTATTTGTATGCACGTATCATTTTTGTATTCAAAATTATGAATATTGGCCATGTACTGGCTTGATTTCTAAATAACCTTGTAGTAAAGCATTTGGTCAGTTCCCGGAGAAAGGTATTCGCAAAGTTAAGTGCCCAATTAAGAAGCACTTACAGAACAATGCATCTTGGAATGCTCCAATCCACATAAGAAGTCTTCCTGGAGACATTCAAGATGCCATGTGGGCAATGGCTTCTGCCTGTAAAAACTGTGAGTCATGCATGGACATGTGACTTGACCAGGTGACTCCAAAACTCCATCCTGGAGCTGGACTTTGCATAGGAGAGAGGAGGGGGTCTCCACCCACAAGAGAAAGTCTTTTTAAGCCTGTGGGAGACCCCTCCATCTTGTCTTCAGCTGGCTAAGGAGATAGCCTCTCCACCCCCAAGGATACCTGAAAGAAACTGGAACAAAGGACAGTAACTACAGGGGGTGTGAGTGCTTGCTGGACCCAGAATAGAAGGAGGCTAGTCTGTAAAAGAGAGCTTACTGGAACTGGTGAGGTTTTTATCTGTATTCAGTTTGACGAGACATAGATTTGCATGTTTTATTTTATTTTGCATGGTAATTCACTTTGTTCTGTCTGTTACTACCTGGAACCACTTAAATCCTACTTTCTGTATTTAATAAAATCACTTTTTACTTATTAATTAACCCAGAGTATGTATTAATACTTGGGGGGGGGGGAGGCAAGCAGCTGTGCATACCCCTCTATCAGTGTTAAAGAGGGTGAACAATTTATGAGTTTACCCCGTATAAGCCTTATTCAGGGTAAAACGGATTTATTTAGGGTTTGGACCCCATTGGGAGTTGGGCATCTGAGTGTAAAAGGCAGGAACACGTCTTAAATTGCTTTCAGTTAAGCCTGCAGCTGTTAGGGGACGTGGTTCAGACCTGGGTCTGGGTTTGCAGCAGACTAGCGGGTCTGGCTCAAACCGGGCAGGGCACTGAAATCCTAAGCTGCTACGGCAGGAAATCAGGGGCAGAAGTAGTCTTGGCAGATCAGGTGGCAACTCCCAAGGGGGTTTCTGTGATCCAACCCGTCACAGTCACATTGTGTAGAGCAGTTCTATATCCACTGCCATAGTTAACGGAATCCAGATTTTTTTACTGGCCTACTGGAATCAGTTATTTTGGTTCCCATATTTTGTTTTAAAAATTCATGAATAGTTACTTAAGGGAGGGAGTATTAAAACCCTTGGGGCTCTAGAATGGCCATATTCCACTGACTTGTTAAAACAGTGTTCTCAGAGGAAATAGGGACAAGATAAAAGATGTCTCAACATTTATTCAGCGTTTCAAACAGCATTTAACCTAGGAGTTTGGGAGGCACAGATGACCACAAAACTATCAAAGCACTAATGAGGAAAGAGTTCTGTGCAACTGCTGAGAAAAACAGCACTACCATACATGGTATGAAAGCAGAGTGGCAGCAAAGTTAACAGGAAAACAGAAAGTCTGGTGCTCTAAATGTTGGCAACTGTCCAAAGTAATAAACTCTTCTCAGTGTATGAAGCGCTTCAGTATATGATGTGAACAAGGCAAAAGGAAAAATCACCCTGAACTGTATTTAGGAAAATGGTTTCTCTTAAGCAGCTCTTTAGGTCTGACAAAGAAGTGCCCTAGTTAATACATAAGAAATCCAAGACATAGAAAGCAGAAACAGTAAAGATGCTGCAAAATGCTAAACGCGGGAAAGATGAGGAAAGCAGTCAGCATCATTAAGATGAATAAGAAGAGCCAGCAGCAAAAGCAGAGAAAGCTAAGGTAGTTGAGAAAGAGAAAAACTGATAAATTCAAGACACAGGAGGCCTGATTCTCCATAGCCCCACACCTTATGAAGTCATTTACATCAGTGCTAGGTGAGTGCAAACCATTACTTACTCAAACCATTCAGATTTTATAATGATTCTAGTCACTTTGCACTGGAATCGAGAAAGAGAGAGAGGATTTATGCACAGCCGAGTCAACCTGTGGAATTCTCTGCCGCATGAGGCCATGAAGGCAAATGCTGTGGCTGATGGTGACTTAGCAATGATAATATACACATCTCTTCATCATCTCCTGTCTGGATTATGGCACTGCAGGTTATTTGGGCAGGAAACCCTCAGCCTTTGAAAAACTGCAGCTGGTGCAGAATGTAGCAGTGTGCCTCCCCAGCAAAACAGGCTGCTAACAGTACTCCGCCCCAGCTCTCCAGTCTCTGCATTGCTCACCCTGGAACAATGGGGTAAGTTTAAAGCCCCCAACCTTATGTTCAAAGTGCTAAATGGTCTGATCCTAGGACACCTTAAGGACCACCTCATCCTCAGGACCCTCAACCATCCTCAGCTGTTCCATGCCTCAAGAAAAATGGAACTGTCTTTCCCAAGAGTAAAGCTTTTCTCAGGTTTTAGTGGGGATTGGCCTGAGCCTGGGGAACTCTTTCCATCAGCAACTCAGAACTACTGCAAAGCTCACCATGTGCTAATCCAGCTCCACGAAGTACTTCTTCTAATTTGCCTTCCCGAAGATTAAAACAGATCATCAACTCACTGAGAAAACCCCAAACAAACTAAAAACACTACAAGTGCAATTACCTCTCCCCCTACTCCTGGGGGGCAGGACAAGGAGAAGCAGGATGCAGAAAAAACTTCAACTAACAGACATGAGTCTCCTTGTTTAATTTTCTAACTCTGGAAGGTGCTCAAATGCTACATTAATGGGAGTAGGGTATATGAACCTGAACAGAACAGAACAGAGGAAGCAGATGAGACTTATGGAGATGCTATCAAGGTAAGATGAAGAAGTAGTCTGGAACTTTAGTTTTCTAAAGTGTTTGTTTGATTTTTGTTTCTTATTGATATTTTTCATTCCTCTCAGGCACAGTTTGATTTTGCTGTCTAAAAAAAAAAAATCAATCAAGAGATGAAGACTTTTTAAAATAAAAATAAAAATTATTCAGGTCACAGTGGTATTTTGGAAGGGAGCTTTCCCCAAACTATCCCTTTTCCTGGTAATTCCCCTTTTCAGGTAATTTGATGATACTTTCAAAAGGTATCAGTAGGTATTAGGGCAGAATATTTTAGTATCAACAAATACTTATCACTAGCTAAAGTAGAAGCTGATTCTTTGTGTCAAGTATAACTATTTTTGAAGTCAAATGTATAAAGGCATGACAAGAAAGCCTCTTCTTCATGAAACCATCAATTTAATTCATAAAGGAACAATCCGATTTACCAGGTGGCTGAGTACCCAGTAGTATAATTAGTGTAATAGATTTATGGTTTTGGATGTTTATATTAAATTGTTATCATTGCTCCTGGGAACTGCATCTGTTGATGTAATTAGGTAGAGTATGTTCTGAACAGGGACACAATGCATTATTAAACCTGCATTTGGCATGATTTCCAGACATAAAATGATCAGCCCATATTACGGAGTTTGTAAAAGGATACAATCAAAATTCTTAGGTGATATAAAACACAGCCAATTTAAAACCATGCAATTTATTAAGTGCCTTTAGAAACATAATTTGTCTTTGGGAACACATACCTGTACTTTGCAGTCAAATACAAACTATCAATACTCAAGAATACCTACAATGTACCGAGGATCTGATGGTAAATATTTAGGGCCAGACTGTGCCTGTCTTTGAGCAAGAGGGGGAAGAAATATACAAGTAGCCTGCCCAGTTCCTTACAAACTCACATAAGAGCTGGACACAACCACAGTCCTTGCACTACAGGTGGTAGAGTTTCAATCTAATTTTACCTTGCCATAGTCGCACAAAGTGTGTGTGTGTGTATTTGTGAACTCTGTTCTCCTGTTTTGTTAAGTGGTGTCTTATGTAAAAAATAGGGAATTGTCTTTAGCGGTAGTAGTAGTCAGTAGTAGTGTTGGTCAGAAAACAAGAATTCCATTTTGCAAAACAATGCAGTGTTACATTTGTTTTCTTTTGCATCAGAACAAAACTGAGACATTTTAAAAAATTTCAGGCGTGTGTCTGTGGGAGAGAGAGACACACACACACACTCCTGCCAACAGCCCAGTGGTTAGGGCACTCACCTGGGTGGTGGGAGAATTGAATCAGAGTTTTTCACATTCCAACGGAGTACCCTAACCACCACACTATAGACTTAGTGTCTTTCTTGATGTCCCAAGGAATATTTAATTATTTACACAATGTGGAACAGCTCCAACAGGAGACAAGGAGAGAGACGTTTCTGAGAAAAGTTTTGCTTTTCACTCTCTCTTCCATCTAAGACAACAAAGGAACCAGCCCTTTGACTTGGGGTGGGGGGCGGAGGGGGGAAGGGCATCCTGACCTGAGAATTTGGTCAGAAATGTTGCTGGGAACATGAGGTAAGGATTTTACCTTGAATCAAGTCTAGTTTGTTAAATCTTAGCTACTAGAAACCATTGTATCTTGATTTCTCTTGTAACCATTTCTGACTAATACCTTATGCTCACTTAAAATCTCTCTATAATTAAATAAACTTGTTGCATTTTTAATCAAAACTAATCCAGTATTGTGTTTTAACTGAGCTATTTGGTAACTCCGTTTAAAGTAACAAACTGTTGGATATTGACCCCTTAAGGGGCAATGGATCTATAATATCTGAACTATCCAGGAAGAGACAGGACATTGCAGAACACACATTTTCGGGGAAATTCAGGATCAGGAGAGTGTTGGGTTCACCCTGCAAGTAGTAACCAAGGCTGTTGGAAGCCAGAGTGTGGCTGGTGTGTTGCTGACAGGCTGTTGGGGTCAGAGTTGTGGGACCAGGGCTGCAGCTATACACAAAGATTCAGGATATGATCTTCATGCTGTTTGGCTGTTTGTAAGTGGCCCAGGTTGGGAGCTACAATGACAAAACATTGTGAGGCACCCCACGTCACAGGACAGGAAGTGACAACCCCCCACTGGTCTGGATTGGATCCTGGAATGTGACATCCTTCTACACTGTTTTATAGGAAGCCAAACATTGCATGCTACAAGTTTCCTCCAGTTATCCACTGAGGGTGAGAGATCCTCAAGTGATAGCCACAGAGAGTTAGAGAAGAAGAGGTTTCAGTAAACAAGATGGGAGATAATAAAGGGCCTGCTCAAGAGCTGTTAGAAGTCTGGACAGAAAAAGAAGGTCTAATCTTGAAATACTATGGGGGAAGAAGCAACAGGAATTGGACACAGCCTGGATGTGAAGGGCAATGGAAGGGAAGGAGTCAAACTTGGAGCAAAATGACGGCGCTGTTCCCAATGATCAAGAATAGGGCTAGAGGTAAGAATTTGAGAGGAAAAATAAGGCATCCATGAGGAGATGTCAGGAAGTCAAACTGAAACACGTGTTCTGATGGAGGGAGGCAGGTAGGGAGGGAGGGAGGCATGAGTTAGCATTTGTGAGTCATCAATATAGAGATATAGCTTAAGTTGTGTGAGGCCATGAGATTACCCAGACAGAGATTGTAGAGGAAGAAGAGCAGGAGACACAGATAAAGCCCTATGAGGAGGTGGGAGAAAGAAAAGTGGGAGAAGGGAGGAGGACTTCTTACTTCCTCCTCTCCCTCCCCATCATTCCCCCAATCCATGCTTTTTCATAGTGAATGGGAATAGTGGACTTCAGGAAAGAGCCACTTCTGCCAGCTTTGGTCTGCTCAATTGTTAAGCAGCATTATATTTGCTAACCTTTGTTCTTTGTAGTTATCCTTCCAAACATGACAGCAGCAGAATCATTTGGAGGCCTGCTAATGTCTAGCTATGGGAAGAGCAGAGGTAGGCATTGAATGGACAGTGGAAGAATGAAGGGGAAATAAGAGGGAATAAATGATCCACATCACCCAGGACACTAACTGCAATCAAGTAATATGCAGGTTCCCTAGCAATCACCATTGTACACGTACACATTGAAAACAACATTGGCTGGGTCATGTCATAGCAAACAAAAATTACAGTTGTCTCACAGAGGGGCTTGTCAGCCAGGATGACTCACATGTTGTGTAGCGTAGATAAAGAGATTCCTAGTAGACAAGAGACATTGTGGTTCTGATCCTCAGAGGTATTTAGGAGCCTAAAACTCATTTAAATCAATGGGAGTTAGGTGCCTATATACACAATGATCATACAGGAAATACACTGGAGTACCATTATCATGTCTAAAGGGATGAGGATTCCAAACAGTGTCAATGCTACAGGGGTGGAAGATTTCAGAATTTAGTGGCAAACTTTGATACTGAGTCACTCAGAAAATTGTCATTTCACTTACAATGATGGGAAGGGAAGAAGAGAAATGCAAATGAATTTCAAAGCACATTCTAGATATGCACAACAATATGTATATATATTTGATTAAACTACAAATTATAAAAATTATATGCATTTTAAGCATTTTCCATACTTTTAAAACATTATTTGATTCTTTTTAAAAATGTTTGGAAATGGCTTAATGATATGGACGGTGAAAGGGCTGTAAATCCCAACTGTGCATTATGAGAAATAATTAAATGGGTTCTAAGCCTCTTCAGCCCATCTGATTGTAGCTTACATCCAAAACCATTTTATAAGTCTGTATAAAGAACAGCAACAAATAAGAGTGACATACTTAAATATGCCTCAGAAGCTTTGCCCATACCATGGGTATCTCTGTAACAGCTTCTATTTTATGAACAGTTTAAATGAAAAATTACATAACATGCTATTTTCTCTTATTTTTGGTAATTCAGAAAAAAAACAGTGTTGTATATTTCAGATACATAGTGGGATAGGAAGAGTGTTATAAGTGTCTGAATTCCGTGACCATTTTTTAAAAGAATCACCTGGATGAACGAGGTCATATGACATTGATAAAAAGTCATTATGTAATTTTTCCTCTCAAAAGAAAGAATGTTAATATTAGGGGAGAACATGCCTTTGACTTGGGCAAGTAGAAATCAAGCTAATAGGAAACAGACAATGGAACTTGCTGATGTGTGTTTCAGAAACAGTTTCTAGTTCTGAGACCAAGCATGTTAAACTAAAATATATGGAAAACAATTCACTAAAATCTGATGGATTTTAACCGTTTGGGACAGAAACTAATTCTCTAACTGATTCGACTTCATTGTAAAACCTATTTATGCCAGAGTCAAAGTGTTTATGTTCTAAACACTTGAATGTTTTATTTTCATTTTTAGACATCTGTTATTAAACCAACATCAAAATATGTAAGGTTCTAGAGGGGAAAGAATTATAACTGTACTTCCCAGAAATGTATATTTGGGCATATTTGTGCAAATGAAAATATACCTGGGCACTGAGCTATAATTAACATCCCACAGTTGCAGTATTTCAAAATGTGACATTCATATATGAAACTCAAAGCAAAGGTCAGCAAGCTAAATTTTAAAACACGAAGGTCCAAAGTCTATAACAGCCAACATGCCATGTACAGAATTCTCATTGAAACCAACAGGAATTCTGCAGACTGAACAATTGTAGGATCAAGACCCCAAAACTAACAGCTCTCCATTTTAGTCTTCTTCTGTCTTTATTTAGCTCTGAAGGTCTTCATCTTTGAGGACAGTTTCAAATTTTAAACAGGGATAAGAAAAGGAGAGAGATGTAACTTCAAAAGATAAGTACAATGTTTTTATATTAGTGCTTAACAGTGAATATTTCACAGAGGAGTCAGTGCTGTTCCTTGTAAATGGAAAGCTCTATGTAAACCTATTAATACAAATTACAAAGGCTGTCTAACAGACTTAATAAATACTGTAGTACTAAAACTGCCAAAGGAATGTTACTTTAAACTGTTTTGCCTACAAGGCATTTGAGGGATTATTTGAAAAGCTTTTATGTCTGAATATAAAAGGTTTACATGAGCAGAACGGGGTTTTGCAATTTAGAAAATAGCTTAAACAGAAAGCCATGTCTAACTAGCTGGCACAGGCTTTCATTCTTCATGGCTATCTCAACAGAATGCTTCCCCCAGTTCGGGCTTTGTTAAACCTCACTCAAATCGTCTCTGCATTACACCCATGAAAGGGCAAGAAACAAATAAAGCTAAAACTGAATATTATTGTAGTGAACTCTGATCACACACTAAGCCTCAAGAGCCCCAATAAAAACTAAGAGATATATGGTGGGTAAACATCTCTCTAAGGGGGAGACTATCATTTGCTTTATGCACCCATGAAGGGGAATAAGAGAAAATAAGGCAACCTTACTCTGCTGCATCATCTGCCCGTGCATGGGGTGGAGTAGTGGCAGGCCCTATCAGGAGAGCTGTTTAGAGGATGACGATTCTGTTTTGTGGCAACTTTTGACATTTGTTTTAGCTCAGCACTGGAACCGAAACAAGCCCTTAGTTTTATTTTCATTAAAATGTTCTGAGTCAGAGTCTCAGCTTTCTAATCAAAACTTGAGCTTTTTGAGGGTAAGACTCACACTCTGTAGTCTGGTGGTTAGCACTGGGATGTATGAGAACCAGCTTCAAGCCTCTGCTCTGCCTGATTCCGAGTAAAATTTTCCAATGCAGGTCACTCTGAATTAGGCAGAGCAGAAACTTGAACCTGGGACTTACATTCCAACCACCAGGTTACAGAGGGTGAATGTAGCACATATGCTCTCTGCTGACCAGTGTGCCCAAGAACCAAAAACCCTTCCGATGAAAACTTAGTCAAAGTATTTTGGCTTCAATGCAATTTGACCAGCTCTATTAAGGGGGTTCCAAAGAGGATGGATCTAGACTGTTATCAGTGGTAGCTGATGACAGAACAAGGAGTAATGGTCTCAAGTTGCAGTGGGGGAGGTTTAGGTTGGATATTAGGAAAAACTTTTTCACTAGGAGGGTGGTGAAACACTGGAATGCGTTACCTAGGGAGGTGGTGGAATCTCCTTCCTTAGAAGTTTTTAAGGTCAGGCTTCACAAAGCCCTGGCTGGGATGATTTAGTTGGGGATTGGTCCTGCTTTGAGGAGGGGGTTGGACTAGATGACCTCCTGAGGTCCCTTCCAACCCTAAAATTCTATGAGGCTGCTACAATATTTCTGAACATGCAGGTGAACAGGGGTAAGTAAGATGCCATTTTTCAGGGTGACTTAGTGTTAAAGCCTAGAGAATTCAATGGGACACTAGTAGGCATTTGGCTAGCATTTTCAGAGAGACCTGCTTCTCCTCTAACTCAGGGCAATTTTAGAGCTCTGACCACCAAATCAGCACAACTGTACTGTAAGGGCCCTGTCTTGCAATCCTTGAGGATCTAAAGCTCTCACTGTGCTCTAAATAGCTACAGACTATTGGATCTAACAGGTTATCCTAGAGTCTACAATGGACAAATACTCTGCTATGAAATCAGTGTAGCTACAAAAAATATATTTTATGGAATAATTACAGTTTAATCCAGGAAGGACCAGACTATCATACAAGAAGATCTGGATAACCTTGAAAATGGGAGTAATTTAATAGTGCAAAGTACAAAGTCATGCATTTAAGGCAAGAAGAATTTTTGCTACAATCTGGGGACATATCAGTTGGAAACAATAGAGGAGGAGAAAGACCTGGGTGTATTGGTTGATCGCAGAATGACTATGAGCCTCCAATGTGATGTGGCCATGAAAAAGCTTAATGCAATCCTAGGATGCATCAGGTGAAGTGTTTCCAGTACAGATAGGGAAGTATTATTACCACTGTACAAGTCACTGGTGAGTCCTCATCTGGAATACAGTATGCAGTTTTGGTCTCCCATGTTTAAGAAAGATTAATTCAAGCTGGAACAGGTGCAGAGAAGGGCTATTAGGATGATCAGAGGAATAGAGAACCTACCTTACAAGAGGAGACTTAAGGAGCTTGGCTTGTTTAGCTTAACAAAATGAAGGCTGAGGGGAGATATAATTGCTGTGCATAAATACATCAGAGGGATAAACTTCAGGGATGGAGAGGAATTATTTTAAGTTAAGCACCAATGTTGGCATAAGAAAAAATGGTTATATACTGGCCATCAACAAGTTTAGGCTTGAAAATAGACTAAGGTTTCTAACCATCAGAGGAGTGAAGTTCTGGAACAGCCTCTCAAGGGGAGCAGTGGGGGCAAAAAACCTCACTCGTTTCAAGACTGAGCTTGATAACTTTATGGAGGGGATGGTATGATAAGATTGCCTACAATGGCATGTGGCCCATCTGCGACTGCCAGTAGCAAAAATCCTCAACTGCCAAAGATGGGACACTAGATGGGGAGGGCTCTGAGTTACTACGGAGAATTCTTTCCCAGATGTCTGGCTGCTCAGGGTCTAACTGATCACCATGTTTGGGGTCAAGAAGGAATTTTCCCCCAGGTCAGATTGGCAGAGACCCTGGGGCAGGGATTCACCTTCCTCTGCATCATGGGTCACTTGCTGGTTTAAACTAGAGTAAATGGTGGATTCTCTATCACTTGAAGTCTTTAAATCATGATTTGAGGACTTCCATAATACAGCCAGAGGTGAGAGGCCTATTACAGGAGAAAGTGGGTGACGTTCTGTGGCCTGCGATGTGCAGGAGGTCAGACTAGATGATCATGATGGTCCCTTCTGGCCTTAAAGTCTGAGTCTGAGACAGAACATATTAATGTACAATGAAAAATTATCTCCTCTTCAGACGGAGTGCTCCACATATAATCCTTTGTAGGCCAGATGTTTCTGAACACAGTGTCATCCAAAGGTTTTAAACTCCCTGATTTACAAAGAGTGGGTAACAGAAAACTATGTCAAGAGAAAAATGCTGAACTTCTCCGCAGAAAAAAATGGACTATTCGTGGAAATTTTTTCAGTCCATTGGTATTAAACAGTTTTTCCAGTTTCTTAATACTATCTAGCTATTCTAGTCTCTTCAAATGCACATCAATGCTTTCAATGAAACTTGCTGGTTTAAACTAGAGTAAATGGTGGATTCTCTATCACTTGAAGTCTTTAAATCATGATTTGAGGACTTCCATAATACAGCCAGAGGTGAGAGGCCTATTACAGGAGAAAGTGGGTGACGTTCTGTGGCCTGCGATGTGCAGGAGGTCAGACTAGATGATCATGATGGTCCCTTCTGGCCTTAAAGTCTGAGTCTGAGACAGAACATATTAATGTACAATGAAAAATTATCTCCTCTTCAGACGGAGTGCTCCACATATAATCCTTTGTAGGCCAGATGTTTCTGAACACAGTGTCATCCAAAGGTTTTAAACTCCCTGATTTACAAAGAGTGGGTAACAGAAAACTATGTCAAGAGAAAAATGCTGAACTTCTCCGCAGAAAAAAATGGACTATTCGTGGAAATTTTTTCAGTCCATTGGTATTAAACAGTTTTTCCAGTTTCTTAATACTATCTAGCTATTCTAGTCTCTTCAAATGCACATCAATGCTTTCAATGAAACATTTCCTACTACATTCACACCAGTTTTTTTTGCCTGCCACCTGTGCATTCTGTGTAAAAGACTGTAATTTGTGAACTACATGGAGCATTTACTTTATAAAGAATTCTAGACACATCCCAGGAAAATGGGTCAAAAGTCTACTTTTTAAACTGTGCATTGTGAAATTTGAGTTCCAACTCCATCCAAATAGAATTCCGAGTACCTCTTCAGTGCTCATATTCTAAATCTTCACTGAGCTTCATGGTAAACAAACAAACACCCCCCATTATTGTTTATCTTGCTTGGCTACCAAATCGTTTTTTCTCATAATGCACAGGTAACTGAAGATGCCACTACAGTATACTGACAAAGCCTTTTTGGAGCAGTGCAATCTATGAAAAG